>NC_079457.1:23421904-23734404 GCF_903798145.1 Danio aesculapii
ATATATATATATATATATATATATATATATATATATATATATATATATATAAAAATAAACGTCACTTTAGAGCTAGTATTTGAATAATTCTCTAGCATAATGTCTAAAGTGATGACAAAACAGATGATTTTGCTGACATTTTAAAATTAAAAGGCTGAAAAGTATGAACTGCCAGCAGTCTAGAGACATTTCCCAGTATTTCTCTGTTGCAATCAGGATATCAAAATAATTAACCCTGAAAAAGCCAAAGCAAAGCAAACACATGGAGAAACACAACCAGTAGCACTACCAGACTATGGTATAAATACAGCACTGCAATATACAAAAAAAGGGATCGACTTAGAAAGTTACTTACCAGATTAATAATGATTTGATCAGCTGTAGTTTGAAATTACGCTGTTTTTCTCCTCTAAAGGCGTATTATGCATTCTCTGTTGTCATCTTGTGGCAGAACGTCAACCTCAGTATGACAGGCTGATGGATGCCGATGCGCTGAATCCTGTCCTAAATAAGTAAACAGCATAGATGCAATCTAAACAACAACATTCTCGCCTAAAAAGCCTCAAAAGTACATTATGTTGTCCAACAGCTGCAATATTTGTCCAACTGTAGTGAGTTTATTGATCTGCTGTCACTCTATGTGGGCGGAGTAATATGCAAGGGTGCAGAGGCTGTATAAGTGCTGTTATTGCAGCATATTGCACAGCTATCAGCCAATTAGATTTGAGAACCAGACAGAACTGTTGTATAAATGTTTATATAGGAGTTAATTTTTTTTTCTTTGATTCTCAAATTGTTGCCAACCATTGATTTACATGTTATGAATCATCAGGTATTTCAAGCAATCTCCTGTAATGCTCTACTGGAGAAAAACTCACATATCTTGCATGAGGAAATTAGCTTTTTTTTGTGGGTGAACTATCCCCTTAAACAGCCATACTGCACATATGAGACCCTGTAAATGACTAAGGGGAGATGGGACAATATGAGAAGGGCCACGTTCCAACAGGCACATTGCGTCTGGATGCCTGACTCAAATCTGTACACGCAATTGTCTCTAATTGTGACACTGATTCAGGCAGATCTGCATTCTTCAGCCTCTTACGTTTTTCCAGTGTGGCTCTCGGAGTCTGGGGAACCATTAACACGATACCAATCTAAACCAATGGCTCCAGTTCAGGCCTCCCACGGTCTCTGAGGGGCAACCTGTCCAACCCTGAAGCACCAAAATACCCCCTTCCCCCTCGGTTACTGTGGACAGAAGGGCATTAACGTGAGCGGTGTGTCACTGACAGATACATGTCAGAAGCGGGCCAATTATGAGGACGCTCTCAAAGACAGCCTGTGTCATCACGTCTCGCAGTCGCCGTTCTGAAGTGAACATGCCCAGCCGCTCGGCGTTTGTGGGGTAATTAACCTAATGATGCAGCGATGTGATTCATAATGTAACTTCTTAATGCTGGAGTCTTTCCTCAGGGTGTTGCTCTGCAGTTTTTGGAGGCAGAGAGATTATAAAAATGGAGGAGAATGTCAGCGGTTGTATAACAATTTTTTTACACTAACATTTTTTACACCACTAAAGTACTTGATTTATACACTAAAGCTATAAACAATAGTTTTTATCATAAAATTATACCAGTTTGTTTAGTTGTTGTATCTATACCAGTTTGTTGAGTTTGTTTTAACTGATCAAAACCTACAAGGTGTAAATGCAGTCTTAAAAGGGTAGTTTACTCACTACTTACTCCAAACCTTTATGAGTTTCTTTCTTTTGTTAAACACAAAAGAAGAAAAAACAAATACTATATACACTATCTGACAAAAGTATTATCGCCTATCCAAGTTTTAGGAACAACAAATAATAGCTTGACTTCTATCGGAAGTGGCTAACATAAAAGGCAAAGACCTCTAGATTATGCTTATTTTACCAAAATAATATATGATCATGCCTTGATTTAAACCTTGAATGTATTACTTTGCTTAGACAAAAGTTTTGTCACTTTACAGAAATAATGTACAGTAGTATGTACTGCATCTATACATCTCTGCAATGACTCAAATGACTTATTATTAAAGTCATCTTGAATGGCAAAGAGAGCATTCTTGCAGGACTCCCAGAGTTCATCAAGATTCTTTGGATTCATCTTCAATGCCTCCTCCTTCATTTTACCCCAGACATGCTCAATAATGTTCATGTCTGGTGATTGGGCTGGCCAATCCTGGAGCACCTTGACCTTCTTTGCTTTCAGGAACTTGGATGTGGAGGCTGTATGAGAAGGAGTGCTATCCTGCTGAAGACTTTGCCCTCTCCTGTGGTTTGTAATGAAACCGGCAGCACAAATGTCTTGATACCTCAGGCTGTTGATGCTGCCATCCACTCTGCAGATCTTTAGCACACCCCCATACTGAATGTAACCCCAAACAATGATTTTTCCTTCACCAAACTTGACTGATTTCTGTGATAATCTTGGGTCCATGCGGGTTCCAGTAGGTCTTCTGCAGTATTTGTGATGATTGGGATGTAGTTGATTAATCTGAAAAATCTATCTTCTGCCACTCTTCCAAATGATCAACTAGAAGTCAAGTTATTATCTGTTGCTCTTACAACTGGGATTGACAACAAGACATTTGTCAGGTAGTGTAAGTCAATGGTTACAGGTTTCCATCTTTCTTAAATATATCTTCGTTTGTGTTTAACAGACACAAAAAGTTTAAAAACAAATTAGTTAAATATGACAGAATTTCTCTATAATCTCTTTTATTCCTTATACATTGTGGTGCACATTTAGCTTCATTTGTGAAACAAAAAGTAGATTCGAAATCCAGTTCTCCAGATTATACCATGTCACAATGTTAACAAACACTAGCATCTGCTTTTAATAATCTGAGACAAATAAGGCGAGACATTTTCACAGCCCATAATGGCAGGCACACCTTTCTATCCTCTTTTTTTCTCTCTCTCTCTCTCTCTCTCTCTCTCTCTCTCTCTCTCTCTCTCTCTCTCTCTCTCTGTGTGCAGAATGAAATGGAGAAATAGACAGAGACAGGAGCATCGTTCTCATTCCTGGCAAGGCCTTCTGTGTCTTACCGGAGCCTCCATGTCTGAGCAACAGCTCCCGCTCACAATTTATAGGAAAATCAGCCGTTGCTCACTGTCTGTGTACTTTGCTCATTCCAAAGCTTTACAGCGCTGCACATTGTAACATAAGCTTGGAGAGACTTGTCAGGCTCATTTATAATCCAGAACACCACAAATACAAGTGGGGTTAAAAAGAGACTCGGATAAAAGAACAGAAGAAAAAAATTACCAGGTGGGGCTGTCAAATTATTATGCTAATGATAACAATAATAAACAAAAAGTGCACTTAAAGGAACAATGGGCTGCTTTTAATATCCCACAAAAAAATGACTGGGACATTTTACTTAGGCCTCATCTGATCTTTCAAGCATCAGGGCAGAACGAGACAGAACTGAGCTGCTGCCATGGCAACCGTTGTGTTTGGTGGCGACTGGTATCAGTGGGGCTTGGGCTGCGCAGAGCTGTTTAGAGTAACTCGGGTTGCCATGAAAAAATCTGAAGCATGCACAAAACATAATATACAGGGACCCAGCGTCGCCCAGGGAGAGAGTCTCTCTGTCTGCTCCGCTCTCTACAGGTGGCCTTGTTTGGAAATGCTGACAAATAGGAAATTTGGAGCAATAGTACAGAACTATGGCCCATTCCAAACATCCACTGCGATGCTTTTGTGTAATGTCCAGGTCTCTTGAAATGTCCTAGTTTATAAGGTTTGGTCAAACGGGCTCTCAGATGTACAGTTTGTAGTGTCTTTGTTGATCCTGGGACAACACTGCAATTAACCAATCAGATTTGAGGCACAGTTTATGCTAATTTTAGGCTTGCAATTGGAGTATGGTGCTTCTATTGTTTCCCTCTTTGACAAGTAACTAGTAGGCTCAGTATTGGGTAAAGTTTCTTTTTGAAGTAATACATTAAAATCTATATATACAATTTATTTATACAATCACTGGCCACTTTATTAGGTACACCTGTCCAACTCCTCGTTAAAGCAAATTTCTAATCAGCCAATCACATGGCAGCAACTCAATGCATTTAGGCATGTCGACATGATCAAGACAATCTGCAGCAGTTCAAACCGAGCATCAGAATGGGGAAGAAAGGTGATTTAAAGTGACTTTGAACATGGCATGGTTGTTGGTGACAGATGGGCTGGTCTGAGTATTTCAAAAACTGCTGATCTACTGGGATTTTTACGCACAACCATCTATAGGGTTTACAGAGAATGGTCCACAAAAGGGAAAATATCCAGTGAGTGGCAGTTCTGTGGCCGCAAATGCCTTGTTGTTGCCAGAGGAGAATGGCCAGACTTGTTCTAGCTGATTGAAAGGCAACAGTAACTCAAATAACTACTCGTTACAACCGTGGTATGCAGAAGAGCATCTCTGAATGCACAACATGTTCAACCTTGAGGCGAATTAGCTACAGCAGCAGAAGATCACAACAGGTGCCACTCCTGTCAGCTAAGAACAGGAAACTGAGGCTACAGTTCACACAGGCTCACCAAAACTGGACAATAGAAGATTGGAAAAACGTTGCCTGATCTGATGAGTTTTGATAGGGTCAGAATTTGGCGTCAACACCATGAAAGCATGGACCCATTCTGCCTAGTATCAGTGGTTCAGGCTGGTTGTGGTGGAGTAATGGTGTGTGGGATATTTTCTTGGCACACTTTTGTTGCTGACCATGTCCATCCCTTTATGACCACAGTGTATCCATCTTCTGATGGCTACTTCCAGCAGGATAACGCGCCATGTCATAAAGCATGAATTATCTTAGACTGGTTTCTTGAACATGACAATGAGTTCACTGTACTCAAAAACACTCCACAGTCACCAGAACTCAATCCAATAGAGCACCTTTGGGATGTAGTGGAACGGGAAATTCGCATCATGGATGTGCAGCCAACAAATCTGCAGCAACTGCGTGATGCTATCATGTCAATACGGACCAAAATCTCTTTTAAAAAAGTTTAAAGTATTAAAAAGTTTCTTTTTACAAGTATTTTTACCCAACACTGGGTAGGGTTATGTTTAGTGGTAGATGATGTTTGGATTTAATATTAAACAGTAAATAATGTTGCAGGATCAATAATATATGAGATGCATATAATTCTGCAAAATCAGATCGGGTTCATGGTAAGAGACGGCGGGGCTAGTTGTCACATGGTTTGCAGCATATCTTAGAAAACATTGTGGTTGGTTTTGGAGTAAGTCCAAGCTGACATGCTTGTTTTCTCTGAGGAGTTGGTTTCTAAACTATCTTGAATATTTTTGAGAATTCAATCCTCCAAAAATTACAGAAAAAAAACACATATTTGTAAGAGCTGCTGGGAAAAGAAGTACAGTAAACGCCACACTGGGAAATGGTAGTTTCGTGGTGGTTCAGCTATATTACGACAGATGATTTTTACTGAAATTTGTGTTCTTAGAAAAAGGGTATTTTTCATAAGTTGACACTGGAACTAGAACATACTTGGACCACTTCACTGTAACTACATGAATTGACTAAATGAAGCATAAAGTGATATTATATGGTCCCCTTACAGGATTTAATTTATTCTGGTTTATATATGAATTTCTATTAACATTAAGATATTATTAATAACAAATGCATTATTAACAAATAATAAATTAATCAATAATCAACAGCAATTATTATTTATTAAAAAGCAGTAGTAGACTGCTTGTTTTAGAGAATTACACTGAGTAAAAAAAGCTAAGGGATGTATCACAAGGAATACAACTGATTAACTGATTAACAATTTTGTATTGCATATAAAATGTGTAATGTGAATGGGCGCTGACAACGGAGTGCAGATCCAAATGCAGAAATTTGTTCGATAGAATGGTCAGGCAAACAATAATCAGCACAGGGGCAAACAGATGTAAACAGGAAATCCAGAGTTGTAGTCAAATATCAGGTGAGTGGTCAGAAGGCAGGAAGCAGACAGGAGAAAACAATAAAACAAGGCAAGGGTCCAACACAGCAAAACAAGGAAAATAAAACGCGCCATAATGTTCCCAATGACAGTATAACATGAATAAGCAAGGTCTGTATGTTTGTGTGCTGTATAAATAGTCCAACAGCTTCAACTGTGTGAGTGTAATCAAACGGGATCAGGAACCCGTGTGTGTGGTGCATGACTGGAACTTGTAGTTCTTGAAATGGCGGATGTGTAGTCCGTTAGCGATCTACACAAGCTGAATCGCTGGTGACCGTGACAAAATGTATGTGTAGTAAATGTTTACAATAATAAGATTGTTAACATGATCAGCTCAGTTATAAATTCATCAGTTCATTTGTTTCATTTTTTATTAACCAAAGTGTTATTTTACCTACTGTTTCCAGGTTTTTGCTATTTCATTACAGTTTAATGGGGTGAAATAAATTAATTGATTAAATGAGTTTATATACAGACATATCTTTTAAGATAATATTTCATATTTCAACACAAAAGATTTATTGTCATATCACTTCCAGTAAAAAGTATCAGTAAATCTTTCCACTATAAGCATATTTTTAAAACAGAAATATTTATTAATTCCACAAAGTTTGAAATTAAATGATTTAATAAATTAATATATAGATTATAGCAAATTAATTAATTTAATATTAAAGCACATTTTTTTTTGAAAGGCCTACCTTTAACATTTTCTGAATGGACCTGCAAAACATGCTGTTATTATCTTATCAGGGAACATTTTTTGGGCTTTTTACAGTCCAACAATGAAGGCATAGATGTTATAGAGGAAGCCTGTTATGCATCTAGGAGTTATCTCTGGAGTCTGTGTGGTTATCTTCTACCTGTCCTCTCGCTGAGGATGAGGAATCTATTAATTAAAACCTATAGGCTACAGGCATATGCTGTGATTGTTTATACAGTGCTCGGCGAACAAGGAAACTTCACATTCACAATGGAACCATTCATAAACATTCACTCTCCTCTCTAAAAAAAAGAGTTGCTCTTAGCATTTGGGCAAGAGGTAATTGGGATCACTCAGCTTGTCTGATGCTGATAATGGGGCAATGGGAAATTCCTGTCAGAGAGTTTGTGGTGCAAGGTGGTTTCGCAACTGCCTTGGCAGACAGAGAGCACTCGGCACTGGGACGGCATATGAGTTGAAGCATGTTCGCATAGCTGTCATTAAACATATTTAAAACAACGGCATAACAGCAGAAAAGACAAAGCGCTTTGCGATGATTGTCTTCCTACTATTCAGGGCTGTTCGCACTGCACTTAACCCCGAGTTGTCGTAGTTATAAACACTGCTTTTGAGCCTGGGTAAACGCCACTTTATACCCTGGGTTATGAATCTCTGCTCTAGAGATTTTAGGGTTTTCAACAGATTAAATAGCTAACCCTGTGTGATTATAACGTACTGTGGTGTACTGTAACATTTGCAACACTGTTCAACAATTGTTTCACACTGCACATAGTACTACTGCAAAAGTAGTACTAAACAGTTCCTCTAGGATTTTGCGAGATATTTCTTAGTTTGATGCCTAAATATTTGCAGCAATATTTGTGCTATTTAATTGCTTGGTTGCCTGACAGCAAGAAGGTCACTGGTTTGAGTCCTTTCTGTGTGGAGTCTTTTTCTGGGGGCTCCGGTTTCCCCCACAGTCCAAAGACATGCAGTATAAGTTAATTGGATGAACTAAATTGGCCATAGTGTGTGTGTGTGAATGGGGTTGTTCAGTGCTGGGTTGTGGCTGCAAGGGCATCTGTCGGTAAAACGTATGCTGGAGTAATTGTTGGTTTACTGCGCTGTGGCGACCCCTGATAAAGCAGAGAATAAGCTGAAGGAAAGTGAGTGATTGGGTGAGTGAGAATTTAAGGACTTAATCTCAATATAATGTTTACATGTCATTAGCAAAACTCTTAATCTAATTTACATGCAAATTTCATTATTCATATTACACCCTAAGGAACGTGGTTATTTTTCTTACCGCCGTTATTGACATGCCTCACCTCACAGCACAAATGATGAACATAGAGTAGGTGTTACTGACCACTGTTTTAATATATTTCCATTGAATGGAAAACACTTTTGTATGGTTGTGGCAGAATTACCTGGGTGGCACTGGTAACCCAGTGTAAATATAAAATAAATAAGTTTTCTCGACCGATTTAAAGAAGGGCCGCATCATTATAAGGACATAAAAATAACATCTAGCTGTAATTAATGAAAATAAATCTCCTCTATTAAAGCTTATTCTGAACAAACAAATCCTGTGAACTGCTATTTTCACGAAACATGTAGCCTCATAATTTTTCATGCCACCGTTTTGCCACCTAATAAATAATTTTATCGATCTGCCCCTCTTAGTAATTGATTCAAAGCACACAGCATATTTTAAGAGGGCTTTCTTTCCAGATTTTAATTCCACAATCCACTGTGGAAAAAAAGCGTAAAGTCCAACAAAGTCAATAGAAGGAAAACCATTTCTAAAATTAAAACCCTTTTAAATTTCTTTTAAATTTAGAAGTATTTGGAATACATTTTTTTTAAATGTATCTATGATGTGCTTCTAGATTCCACATGCATATTGCAGCACTGCTAAAGGCAAATATTAAAGACCAAAACAATAGAAATACTAATAAAAGCACGCTGTATAGTGTACTTGCACGAAATCCTGCATTCCATCATATCTATAATTTTATATTTTCACATTTTTACACATAAAAATGTACATCTTGTTACAAATGATGCATAATAAAAATATTAATTGGCATTCACCTCAAATTTACTTGATTCAAATTTCATCTCACAATCTTCACTGACAATTGTCTCCTCAAAAAAAGGGGGGGAGGGGGTATTTTATTTTTGATTTTATTTAGAAGAATATAGTCTTGACTCATAATAATAAATATGTTAAATAATTCTGGATTACATATTATAGATATAAATATAACTGTCAGTTTAAATTGATAAAACATATGCTACACAAAAATATTTTATACAGCATAAAATTATAAAATTGTATAATCATCAGGTTCCCAAAGAACTTTCATTTAACAAAGTTTAAATCTGTTTGATTAAATAGAAAAACAAACCATCTCCTTTCGAAGATGAAAAGTCTTCATCTATTGTTGATAGTCATTTTCACAGTAAGTTCTACACTCTTATCTTAGCCAATCCTAACAGCTAATAAAGGATTTAAAAGAGTTGATTAGTTCTCTTTAAAAGAGCACAACAACATTAGTGTCCTTAACCACACGCTTCAGTGCTCCAATTAATGTTATTCTAAGAAAATGGCCACACAGCCCTTCAGCCAGAGTTTTTTTGCCAGGCAAAGCATAGTTAGTTTTTAAAACCACATGTTCCAATAACCGCAGTATAAATCTACAACTAAATTGTGAGGGAGTTTAGCTGTCTGTTTTTAAACATTTGACTGAAAAAAGTAATGTCTAGAAATCTTGTCTAGAACATAAATCACTTTCACATATTAAACAGCCTTGCTCAAAAATGAAAAGCTGCAATCTTTCACAAACATGAAGGGTTTTTTATAGTAATATTTGCACATAACATTGTGTAACTTTGTACAGCAACAACTTAAATACAGCAAACAACTTTCAAGAGTCTTCACACACTTTATCTTTATATACAGTATGGACCACCCAAACAGCACACATTGAACACCTTTTCAAACATCTACATATCTGACTCATCTTTACCTCATTTTGTTTTGTGATATTTTCAATACAGTCACGCCTAAAGAGCGTTGTTAGGCACAACACAATGTCAACTTACATTTGCCAATAAGACGTGTTAAAACAGTTGAACTAGATGAACATATACAATACCTGAAATAGACAGGTACTTTTACTCAACATTTCTAAAGAAAAGGTGGCCTTCAGACATCAAAATTTCTCTCACCCGAGAAGGGGTTTTTTGACAGGAAAGGGCGTGGGCTCACAAATACAGATAAAGGATTTACACATAATTCCAGCAGGGGTCACTCATAGATATATACATTAGATTTCATATATGAACCCTGAGCATGCGTCAATAGTGCTGCCACATTTGTACAGTGCTTCCAGCAAATATGTAATTAAACCGCACTAGTCAAGACTAAATCCAATGTGAAGATGCTGGACTTTAGCGCTGTGTAGTTACGAGCAAACAAAGAAAACAAAGCATAAAGGCAGAACATTTCATGGGTAAGATTTCATTTTTTATGATTTTCTATGTTATGAACTTTTGTGGTAAACAAATAATGTTATTGATGATAATACAGTTACTTACTGCACTGATAATAAGGTAAAGTCGCATCAACTTGTACTCAATACTAGGCTTATGCTAGTTTTGTTGAATAGAATCAGCAAACAAGGTAAATGAAATATGACAACAAGATGCTGCAGTGCTAGAAGCTTGTATTATTGTGAGCTAAGAGAACGAGTCGTTCATAACGGGATTCATTCACAGAGGAATTGCTCTGTCTGTTAGAATGAGTAAAAGCAGGAGAGGGGGTGTGTTTCAGAACACAGATTAGATCAAATTTAACAGGGACAGAGGATAATACTGACCGGCAAAACTCCCGATCATAGATATATGCATATATGTGTGTATATCTCTGGCTCAGCGACGCAGTAGGTAGTGTTGTCGCCTCACAGCAAGAAGGTCGCTGGTTCGAGCCTCGGCTGGGTCATTTGGCGTTTCTGTGGGGAGTTTGCATGTTCTCCCTGCGTTCGTGTGGGTTTCCTCCGGGTGCTTCGGTTTCCCCCACAGTCCAAACACATGCGGTACAGGTGAATTGGGTAGGCTAAATTGTCCGTAGTGTATGAGTGTGTGGATGTTTCCCAGAGATGAGTTGCGGCTGGAAGGGCATCCGTTGTGTAAAAAAACATGCTGGATAAGTTGGCGGTTCATTTCGCTGTGGCAACCCCGGATTAATAAAGGGACTAAGCCGAAAAGAAAATGAACGTATGAATGAATATCTCTGGCTCTAGATGGCAGTCCTCCACTGCACCTTGGTCCCACATTCATTTCAAAGGAGCGCTCCCCTGTCCTAAAATGGCAGCTCTATTGACGCATTCCTTCCAATAGACAGCAACAGGGTAGGCGACATCTAATGTAAATATCTATGGGGGTCACTCACGTTTGTTAAACAAATGACAGTTGAAGATACAAAATGGAACGTTCGGCCCTCTAGTGATAGATCAATTAAATTGAATAAAAAACATTTAAAATAATTTTGACATAATTTTAAAGTTATTTTTTAAATTTTTGAAATAATAGGAATTCTTTCTATTCTATGTGATAAAGAGACTAAAAATCTTCACTTCGGTGGGACATTCCACTGTGGCGACCCCAGATTAATAAAGGGACTGAGCCAAAAAAGAAAATGAATGAATGAAAATCTTCATTCCTAAGAAACCAGAACAATATATGAAAAATAAAAAATTAAATTCTGCATGCTGTGAAAATGCTTAATTATTTGCCTCCATAGTGAATAAGTTGCGGTTTAGAGCGGCAGACAACACACACAATCAGGAGTAGCACCAAATGTTGGGCCCCAGTCATACAACACAATTCCTCTTAAAACAGCCACTTATTCATTTTCACTATTCATTTAATTAATTTAAGTTAATTTCACAGTATATTTTCAAAGGGGCAAAAAGAGACTTACAAGGCAAGATATCAATATGACCAGATGTAGATGCAAGCTGAGCTGCATGCAATGCTTTTAATGTGTACACCTAAACCCGTCCCTAACTCGACCCCTACCAGTGACATCACTAGCTGCATTGAATGCATTGTGTCTCAGATTTATGGTGGCCGAGAGAGCTTAAAGGTGCTGCAATTTAAGAAAACACGTGCAATTACAAAAAACACCAGCAAATTAAGAAAAGATCTTCATCTGTTTGACAATCCTCACAACACATAAAAAAACATGCTGCATTTTCAAACAATGCAAACAAATTAATAAAATTCGCTGCATTTTCTAACAAAGCAAAACATTTAGAAAAAAACAACGTGCTGCACATTCTCTCAACACTTGCATAAGTACGGAACACAATGTAAATGTTTCAAGGGGACCCAAAAACGTGACAGACGCTGCTGATCTTTGAAAGGTAAGTTTCTTGTTTATTTTAGCATCCTGATTCCCTTGTCTTTTGTAATATTAGCCTGAATAACCATAACCTAAATAGCTGAGCCCATCACATATTAGGCTTCCCTTGAAACCTTGTGTTCTGTGCTATTTGAAAGTGTTGTGAGAAAATGCAGCGCGTTTAACAAATGTTATTAATTTGTTTGTGTTGTGTGAAAATGAACTGCGTTTTTTTTTTTAAATGTGTTTGCATTGTGAGGATTTGCAGCACATGTGCTCTCTCAGCCACCATAGAGATTGCATATCTGAGACTGTCGCTATGTTGCAATCCACATAATTTTTATGCACATTTTGGAGATGTGCTTAAAAAATGAGTTGATAGAAACGCCAAGATGCACATATATTTTTTTTTTAATTGTGTGAATAACTGAGTAGGATCAACTTTTTATTCGATAAGAAAGGATAAACTACGATGGAAACAGAACAACAGAACAAATTCCAGTATGCTCATCATGTGGTTTTATTATAAGAGATTATGTGATGATAAAAATATGTGCAAATAGACAAACCAGCAGGCTGAGCACACATCTGAAATGCTGTTTGGTCATTCTAAAATGCTTTAACCATCTCTGTATTAGCGTTATTAAATTACTAATGACCTTCAGAACTGTCAAGAGCATCTGTGCTCCACGTGTCATGGCTTCAAATGCCACCAGGCGTTTATTGCATGACAGCATAACAATAAAGTTATTTATTAATTAAGTAAAAGATTCACGCAGCTTCTTCTACTTCAGCAAATTCTGTTTTTACTGTTGATATTTGGCGCCAGTTAATCAGGAAGGGACGATTTTGTTCTCTTTGACTCGTTGGATGGTAACGCTGCTTTATTCGCACATCTTTTATGCAATATTCCAGTTTTGCGCAAAAATTTAATTCTCATTTTTGGATGGAAACATAGCTTGTGTCTCAGCTTGCATATGCAAGTCTGCATGCAGATACTATTAATTAATATGATATTGAAATTAACATACCCCCGCCCCCTACCAAACAGGCACCTTGATGTCAAAATGACATCAAATTGTCATCAAGATTGCAAATTGGTGCAAAAAAAAAACATCGATGTCCTGTTGACCACCAAAGTAATGGCTCAAAAATTAGTAAAAGTATTATAAGAAATTTGTATTCATCTTAAAGCTTCAATTTCAAATTTACACTGGAATTTTGTTTTCCCAAAATGCATTTAAACTACCCTGATGTCAAAACATCAAATTGGCATTTAACATTGGCATCAAAAAAACACACGAAAAAACAATTCAATGTTAGATGTCAATTCATGTCATTTTAACATCAAGGTAGCCAATTGACATGAAATCCATTTGCATTTTGATGTGTTTTTTGATGTCCTGCACACAATAACATACTCTGTTATTTCATCTTTCCTTTAGAGGATGCCTGGTATTTGTGAAAACCATCAAAATCCATTTGCGTTGGGATGAGAACAGATGAAATGAGAATCATAGCAGGTATATTTCTCTTCTCCAAATACTAAAAATTGAACTAAATCTGTTTGCGTTTAGTAAGTGTGTTGAAGTGAATGTGAGCTGGTTGAGATGTGCCGCAGCTACTGTGCAAAAACATGCTGAGAATGATAACAGCTGAAAGAGATTACCTGGAGACACTGGGTAACTAAAATTCAGCTTTCAATTATTATCTCTAAGTGCAAAGAAAAGTGGTGCAAAATTGTCACAAGTGTTGGAAAGCTTTTATGTGTAAATTTTTTTCACATAATAAGTGTTTAATCTAGTCAAGCTGTTGCAAAACTGTTACAGACCTGGAATCAGAAATAGACTGAATCATCATCACTTACATGCTGTTGTTTTGCTTTTTTTCTTTTCCGTTGGCAAGGCATCATGGAAAATCTGTTGTTTATCAATTATTGAGATACTAAAACATGCTTTTTGAAGTTGCACAGTAAACTATGAGAACATAAGGAGAGGTGCATTTTGGGATGAAGTCTCCAACAAAACCTTGTTAAATTGTATGTTTTTTTTCACAATAGAAAGCTAATGATGTTGTTATTGTTACAACAGGCCAGTGTTTTTATCATTTGCATATAAAAAGTAGCTTATGCGTCATTTTTTAAAAGCAAAAATAAAATTAACTTTATAAAAATAATTAACATTTACATAACAATACAACCATCCCCCCCCCCCCCCTTTGAACTTTTATTTCTTTTTTAAATATTTCCCAAATGATGTTTAACAGATTTAGAAATTTTTCACTGTATTTCCTATAATATTTTTTCTTCTGTAGAAAGTCTTATTTGTTACATTTCAGCTAGAATAAAAGCACTTTTAAAATTTTTTAAAACCATTTTAAGGTCAAAATTATTAGCCCCTTTAAGCTAATTTTTTTTCCGATAGTCTACAGAACAAACCATCGTTATACAATAACTTGCCTAATTACCCTAACCTGCCTAGTTAACCTAATTAACCTCGTTAAGCCTTTAAACGTCATTTTAAGCTGTAAAGAAGTGTCTAGTAAAAAATATCTAGTAAAATATTATTTACTGTCATCAAGCAAAGATCAAATAAATCAGTTATCAGAAATGAGTTATTAAAACTAATATGTTTAGAAATGTGCTGAAAAAATCTGCTCTCCGTTACACGGAAAATGTGGAGGAAAAAACAAACAGGGCGGCTAATAATTCAAGGGGGCTAATAATTCTGACTTCACACACACATATATATATATATATATATATATATATATATATATATATATATATATATATATATACATACATAGTGCTCAGCATATATAAGTACAGCCCTCACAAATCTATCTAGACTATTAAAAAAATGTATAGCTTAAAGGGGCTAATAATTTTGACCTTAAAATGGTTTTTTTTTTTTAATTTAAACTGCTTTTATTCTAGCCGAAATAAAATAAGACTTTGTCCAGAAGAAAAAAATATTTTCAGATTCCTTGCTCTGTTAAACATCATTTGGGAAATATAAAAAAAAAATCAAAGGGGGCTAATAATTCTGACTTAAACTGTATATATAAGCTGTGAAGCTTTTGCAACACATTTTAAAACAATACTTTTAATAACTGATTTTTCTTTTTGTATTTGCCATGATGACAGTACAATATGCCTATATTCACTGAGAAATTAATAAAAATATTCATTTTCAAAATGGGATGTACTCAATTATGCTGAGCACTGTATGTATATATATATATATATATATATATATATATATATATATATATATATATATATATATATATATATATATATATATATATATATATATATACTGTATATACTGTATAACAAGTTCTATTGATGTTATAAATTGTCTAAAATAAAAAAGATGAAAGATTTTAATTAATAAGATTATTTAATAAGAAATTTAGCTTTAAAAAAATCTTTTTGTAGAATGTAGAATCATACCAGTTTATGTTTTTAATGTAAATTCCAAATATTGACTAAAAATCTGTTTGTTGTTTTTGTTTACTCTATGTATGTATACAAGAAATATATATGCATGACAGATGAGGCCCGAAGGCACAACGGCTCGTGAAAAATTAGTTCTTGTGTTGAAAAAAAAACATATTCCTGTCTTTTTTGTGCCATTCTAAATGACTCTTGAGGACAAGATTAAATAAGTTTGTATTCAGAGATGACTCTGGTGTGCCCTGCCACCACCAGTCTGTCAGACTTGCTCCTGTCTGCCAAGGTATTTGAGGTATCCTGGATTATTTACAATGCAAATGATGCAAAGAAGCATTTTCCACACTACAGCACCAAAGAATATTTTCCACGAGGAGTGCGACCTGCCCGCTTTATCGAGCAGAGAATTACCAACGTTAGCAAGATTTCAAACCTCATAAAAGTCATTTCCAGTCAACCGCAAGCATGCCCAGGTGAATAGATATATTTTACATTTATTGAATACAGTTTCATTTCCATTACACCACAATACAAGCAAATACTGTCCGCTTACATCATTTTCACTTGTATTGGGATCTACTGGAAGGCTGGAAGCCAATTAAAAAAATAAATCAATTTTAATTGGCGGATACATTTAAACATAAATAATCTGTATGGCTAATATATACGTATCTTAAATTCTGTAAGTAAATAACAATAATAAAAAGAAAGAACAACACATTTAACAGTTAGCATGGAGATGTGAAAAACAGAGCGTTTAAAGATGACGTATTTGGCATTGCAGTAAACAAAAGGAAAACTCAGCAGGACTCTAACATGTCTAATCGATCATGGCGGTAGCTTTCCAAACACACACTCACTCACACATACATACACACACACTGCTGGATAAACGCTATTGTTTGGGACTGTTAGCTATTGGACGTAAAAATAGACTGAGTCATCCGTCTTGTTTCTTTTCTTGTATTTGGCTGTTTCCTTCTTTTGGCCGAGTGTAATGGAAAATCTGTTCTTTTATCAATAATCAAGTCCCTTCAACATGCTTTTTGGAGCTGCATAGTAAATAAAACTGTCTAGCTTGTTATATTTTTTTAAAATACAGACATGGGATGCATACGAGTAGGTGTGCATTCGGGGTAACATCTTCATTAGATCGTAACACTTTTAAAGGGATAGTTCACCCAGAAATGATCATTTTGATCAGCCAGACATGATGTATTCTCAGATGGCTTTTCTTTTTTTTTTTTTAGCTGAAACTGCTTCTTGCTGATTTATAAAATGCAAGTCAATGCCTACCAATACTTTGAGAGTCAAAAAACAATATACAGGTAAGCAGTAAATCATTTCCAGAACAAAACCAGCAAATAAAAGTTACCGTGACCAACGTTCACCACACAATTTCAGTTTTCCTTGAATATGACGTTACTAAGCAGTTATATCGAAACCGCTATTATGACCACTATTATGTGCCAAGTGAAAATGATTTACTCTGTCTAAACTTCAAGAAGAGCCCACTGTTCCCTCTTCCATCATGTTTTGTGACTGACTTGAGATTGTTTTGCTTCTGTCTCCCACTATCCTGATCCAGGGGCACAGTTTCATCTTCTCTTGATCAGGCTCGTTATCGGATTTACTTGTGTGTTTTTTTTTTAAATAATATATGCTTGACTGCCTCTGGCATTTTGAAGATGCAAATATTATTTAGGTAGGTCACTATGCCATTATTTATTTTCTCTGCTCACTGTATGCGAAACAATAATCACCAACCAAAGAGAGTGATTGTAAACGTAAGAAAGCTGATTGGCACACACAAAATCAACACAGCTTTGCCATGCAAAAGTTAATGCCGGATCAATTAAAAATAAATACCGGACATAAAACACGAATATCTGACATTTGCCGTAACAGGATCTGGCAAGATCCGGCTCAAATTAAGCACTGCAGCTAGATAATAACTAAAAATTGTTAGCTGTGGCACCCAATAGGCTGACCATTGTGCTTCATAAGACCTCAGTATGGTCAAGAGCCACAGGTTTTAATTTTGATTTACCTGTATATGTTTTGTTTTGTTTGCTTGTGTGTTTGTTTTTTTTGACTCACAAACCACAAGTCAATTGCTACCGGCACTTAAGGTAAAAAAATGTATTTTTATATCAAATAAAAAAATACAAAATTTATTTATTTTTTTTATTTTTTATTTTATTTATTATTAACATTGACTCAATTTGTCCAGCTCAAACAGTTTCAGCCCTCTCATGTTGTTGCTGGTGTACCACAGGGATCGGTTTTGGGACTTTTTCCTGTTTCCTAATTATCTTTTACTTATTGGCAACATATTTAGGGAATTTGGTATTCATTTTCATTAATATGCCGGTGACTATGTGTCATATTTATCTGTCTTCTAAACCTTTTTAACATTTTTCTACTCTAGCTGAGTGCTGCTGATACAATGAGGTTTAATGAACCGAAATGATCAATTTGTGCAATAAACTGAACATCACTTACAACATCATTATTTTTATAAGAGACATGCATTTTTGTGTGTATATACTGTTTCTTAAATCTCACAGTGCCAGTATTCATTGACTTGCATTAATTTAACCAATACGGATCAGCTAAAAACCTTCTTCTACTACTGACATACAAATTCACCTACTGCACACCTTGGTTGACCTGAAGGTGGGTAAATGAGCAAACTGATTTTCTGGGTGAACTGTCACTTTAAGATGAATCCAAAAGATAATCTCTTGTATTGTAGAAAACCTCTCACCGTATAAAATAAATTGTGTATATAAACACTCTGTATATAAACTATTAATTAAGAGGAAAAAAAGACATATATAACAACACATTAAAGTACAAAAAATCTCTTCGTATACATCTATATATAACAAAATATGACTTGATATTTTAATTAAAAAAAGATCTTTCTGATGAGGTAACAACCTCACGGCGCATGAGAAAGGCAGATCCACTGTCCTCATTAAAGTCTTTCAGTTTCGTGTCCAACTGTCTCTGCTGTGTGGGTTTAATGTGTCTATGTCTCTTCCAAAAACAAGCCGAAAGCTTTGTGGCGGTCAGATATTGTCTCATGAGGATTTATGGTGCTTGTTGATTGTCCGAAGAGGAGCTGTGCAGTCTTACGTGGCCCGCCAGATATACAGTCTCTGGCTGTAAGACAAGGCTATACACCCAACAACATGCCCATGAAATCGGAACCGTTCTGTATTGTGATCGATGCTCCAGCTGCATTGTCCACAAATATAGAAGTGTACTGGCCGGCCTGGTAGAAATAAAACATCATATTACTCACTGTCAAGGTGAACAGACATATTTCATCACACGTTTTACTTCTGTGGTGTCATGGAATTGGGAAAAGACTAGATACTTTTTTAGTTTTCCTCTTTAAAGATTTCATTGGATCGTGAAAAAAACTGAGCGTTATGTACCAGAGTGTACTGCTTAAAACATTGCTTAAAGTTAAAAGTTTAAATTATTAATGTAAAATCCTGTGAATTTTTTAGTCTATTAAATTATTTAAAATATTTTTTTCAATACAATTTTAAACAATCAATTTAATAACTAATTTCTTTTGTCTTACCATGGAGACAGTGCATATTTTTCTACATATTTAGCAAGATACTAGTGTAGTGTTCAGCTTAAAGTTATTACGTTAACTAGGCAAGTCAAAATAATAAGGCAAATTACAGGATTACAGTAGTTTTTTGTAGACTACTGAAAAAATAAAACCTAAGGGGGCTAATAATATTGACCTTAAAATTGTTTTAAAAAATTGTACAAACTCTTTTATTCCAGCCAAACTAAAACAAACACGACATTCCACAGAAGATGTTATAGGAAATAATGTGAAAATGTCCTTGTTCTGTTAAACATCACTTGGAAAATATTTGAAAAATAAAGTTAAAAAATGGCTAATATATGTAAATGGTAATGTAAATGACTGTAAATAGCTATTTAAATATTATGAACATTATTCAGTGCCTAATTTGTACCAATATTATTATAGTATTATTGAAAAACTATTGTACTTTTAGATAAAACTATAATTATTTAGTTTTGTTTTATTATTATTATTATTGATATTTGTCTTTATAAAATATACATTTATTAATTCTAAATAAAATGTATACATTTAATAACATGTTTATTCCATTTTATCTTAGTTGTATTCATTTTAGTACAACTTAAATAACTAAAAGCTGAAATAAAATTAGGATGAACTAATAAAAAATAGTTAAAATATAGTTAATTGAATAGGAATGGAAAAAATGTAAGAGATCATATATACACGTATTTCAGTTATTGGCAATTGTTTTTAATTATTGGTAAAGGTAATTATTCTTATTTGTTTATTTCAAGCTATTTGTTTTTTGGTTTCAGTCTATGGTTTTAGCCAACTATAACAACCCTGGCGTGGACTAAGAGAACTTTTTTTTTTATTTTATTATCTATTTATTCTTTGGAATAATATGTACTTATAAATCACTTCAAAGAGGACATGTTAATGTGTATTAAGAATTACCTTTTTTATTCTTAACTAGTTTGGTTCTTTTCAGTGCTAGAAATAAGTAAACAGCAGTAAAAACAACATATTAGGAAACACTCTGGAAAAAAGGTTCAAAGGATTTCATTGTGGCAACAACTTACAGTTTGCGTTGGTTATTATTATACACTTGATATGTAATTATTTCCTTTTAATGCACCATTATGTTTTCTTTAGGGGTTAATAAGATACAAAGGTGAAACTTTTGGAAAGATACCACTTCGTTACATATGATGAGGATAACCAATTAGTATAGTAATTACACTGTAATTAAAACTGCATTAAACTGAGTGGAGTATGTTGAACTATTCCTTACCTGAAGTTCCAGCAGTCCATGAACAGATACTGTGAATATCTTGCTGTTACTCTCAAGGCCAACAATCATTTCCAAGGATCTAAACAACAGAAAAAATGTAACTAATTATTAGTTTGTAAACTTTACAAATCAATAAAATCAGCACAAGAAAATCAATAAAAGGTCAGTAGAGATTTGTTTGTTTACACAGTAACATATAATACTAGAGTAACTGTTTAAAAGTGTCAACTTTAATTCATGATAAAAAATAGTTTACATTGAGTATTTATATATATATATATATATATATATATATATATATATATATATATATATATATATATATATATATATATATATATATATATATATATATACATATACATATACATCAAATAAATATATATATCATTTTTTTAATTCATATATGAATTTTGGTTTATTGTCAATTGTTAATTGTAAAATTTACAAGGAACTTCTGAGTGCAGTTTTTTTTTCAAATGTATTTATTTTTTTCATAATTCTAAAAAAATGCTAAATAAAATTCACAATTTCACTATAAACTTCTCTATTATAATTACTTTTTACACACATATGGTTTTTGTTAGTGTCGTGGCATAGTAGTATGCTATATTCACACTAGCATTGGTAAAGTGTGTTCCTCGTCACTGTCGCCACTGGCTTGCTTGGTTTGGGACTTGTGGAGCTGTTCATCGATGGATTTGCTCTTCAGTGTTTGGACTTTCAGCAGTGAAATTTAAACCGCACTAAACTGAACTTCAACTCTGAAAACTGGACTGACAAATTTTCAATTTGCTAGAACTTCTATGTTAAGCTGCTTTGACACAGTCTACATTTTAAAAGCGCTATAGAAATAAACATGAATTGAATTGAATTGACTTTGTACAGTAGCTGCCTGTCGCTCTGGGTGGCGACTGAAGTTGCTAGTGTGCATTCCCACCTTGAGGTTGCTTAGGTAACATTTACGGTGATATTCACAGTGAGCAAATGAGTTTACATGACACTGAAAGTAAACATTGTTTAGAGTAAACACCAAATGTAAATAGAATCAGTACATAATTACAAAGATGATTTAGAAAAAAGTTTGCTGTCTGTTATTGTGCCTATTTATCTCCTGCAAACACGGGTCTGTGCTGTCTGTGTAATGAAGAGGATCAGGTGAGTTCTACTGATGCTCATATTGGCTCTCACTCTTTATTTCCATAAAGTTGAAGCATTCTCATCTTTGTCACGTCGTTCGACACGCACACCAGGTTGCCAGCGGTTGCTGTCACTCGCGTAAGCAGAGGTCGCGGGAAGTCGCTCGCCCTCCATTGAAATTAATGGTCGCTTTCACTTTGCTGCTGTGAGTTGCTCATAGTGTGAACGCAACTGTACGGTTATCCAAATATGCAACTTGAAACTGTTAAGTTGACTTAATTTTTATAATTAGCTTTACTTAATAATTACATTTACTTAATAATGTTAAGGCAGTGGACTTACTCACTTTAAGTAGTCAACTAAATCGCTTTAAAAGCAATGGGTTTACACATTTTTTGTAAAGTAAACCCAACTATTCACTTTTTACAGTGTATTAACACAAAAAAAGGAATATATATATATATATATATATATATATATATATATATATATATATATATATATATATGTATATATATATATATATATGTATATATATGTATATATATATATATATATATATATATATATATATATATATATATATATATATATATATCACAAAGACAGAAAACAATCCCAATTTGACTTTCAGATCTCTATCCGATTTTTTTCCAGCAATAAATTTTCTGAATGACCCTGCCGCTAATACCAACGGGGAGTCTGCGAGTCAAAGGTGGCCGTAAAGGTTAGCAGGGTGACAGAGACCAGACTGAAGGTGAGAGGACATTTTTTAAAAGCCTGCTCCACTTTAACACAGGAAATGCCTTGCTGGTTCCGCACAAGCTACAACAGACAACATGCTTTACAGCCCATGCATTATTCACAAAGAGCGCTAACAACCACAACAGAAAACATTGGAAGACAGATCTGACACCCTCTCGCAGTTTTTTTTATTTGATCCTTTTCTTAAAGCAAATTAATTTTTGGTTTGATTTGTGAAAGAGGATTTTTATGACATGCACTCACACGCTTAAGCCACCGAAATAAAAACCACATGCTCTGAATGTAAGAAGGAGCTCAAGAAAAATACTCATTTTCATCACAAGCGATGTATTTCTTCACGTCTGAGTCATGAATTTATATTGATGTGGATGCGGTCTGTGGACAAAATCGAATGCTAATAAATAAGACTACTTGAAGGTAAATTACACATAATGTAATCAAAACAAGTTTCCTAGCAAAATTACTGGTGTCAGATTTTCTTTTGCTCACAGAACTGACAGAAACTACAATTCTGCATCATTATTTGGATACAGTTTGAATGATTCATTCACGAATTGGCTGTATCTCTTCAAACCCCAAGCCTTTCAGTAAATAAGGACTACATTTCAGTTTATTAGTCACACAAATCTTGTGTATTATTTGTAGTGTCATACTTAAAATAGTTTATAGTACCTTTGAATCCATTTTAAACTTTCCAAATTTCATCTACCATAGTGCCCTATTCATTGTGATTGTATGAAAACAGATATACTATATTACTATAGTTAAAATAATGTCCAACAAATTGTGAGGGCGACACGATGGGTCAGTGGTTAGCACTGTCACCTCACAGCAAGAAAGTCGCTGGTTCGGGCCCCGGCTGGGTCAGTTGGCATTTCTGTGTGGAGTTTACATGTTCTCCCCTAGTTCGTGTGGGATTCCTCTGAGTGCTCCAGTTTTCCCCAGTGTCCAAAGACATGTGTAATAGGTGAATTGAATAAAATAAATTGACTGTAGTGAATGAGTGTGTTCCCAGTACTGAGTTACTGAGATGTTTTCCAGTACTGAGTTGCAGGGCATCAGCTGTGTTAAACATATGCTGGATAAGTTGGTGGTTCATTCTGCTGTGGCGACCCCTGATAAATAAAGGGACTAAGCAGAAGGAAAATGAATGAATGAAGACAAATTGTACAGAGTACAAATTGGTGTTACATCAGTGTTTCACAGAAGAAAGAGAGGTTCTAAAATGCAGGTTTGGAATGTCAGTAAGCAAATGATGACTTGGAAAAAATTAAATTGCATTATAAAAATATATTAAAATAATAAACTGTCAATAACAATAAAACCAAAATATTATTTATTAGTTATTTATTTATTTTATTATTAGTATTTAATAATAAATTATTATAATTATAACTGTTAAATTCTATTATAAAATACATAGAAAAGTTCATACATTTTTATAATATTTATAAATACATTAAAATACAAAACTAAATAAATAGACACAAATATTAAATAGTAATATTTCACCAAATTATGGTAGGATTTAGGTTTAAGGCTATGCCAAGTTAAGGTATTAAGGGATCCTATTATAGGATTAATGATGTACAGTAAGATCTTGCAGAACATGTGTATACTAATAAACGGTCTATATCCTAATAATAGCAGGAAAAAGGCCAGTTAATTGTTAATAGTGACAATTGGTCCTTAAACTAACATACCCTAATTTCTAGTCAAAACACATACAAGTTCTCATTAAGTTTGTCACGTCTGTGAATATAAACAGTTGGGTAAGAAATTGCATGTGTATTAGATCTGTGAATTAGCATCTCTTACACAATTAAAGGCCCCAGTATACTTCAAACTAAATTGTAATGACAAAAATTTAAACAAAATGCACCTGAAAACAAGGTCTTTTGAGTTTGTTTCAGCTGTTAAAATGGAGTTTGTTTTGGCTCCTTGACACTTTTAAGCTACCACTGGTCTGTGACGATTACACTGTAAAGAATTTAATAACAGGAAGTCAAGACAACAAATATTTAATGTTGATTTTAATAAGCTATTCAGATTGCAACTATTTTTATAATTGTTATGAAAAGTTTAACCATATTTTTAGTCAGTTTGATTGATGTAAAACGAGATGACTAGAAAAGTTAAATTGATTCAACTAAAAAATTTAAGGCAGCAAGAATTTATTTTACAGTGTACACAATCTGGATCTGTTCTGGAACTCTGCCTTCTTTGCACAGACAGGGAAACAACATCCAAAACAGCAACACTAGCCGCATCAATGAAGCATTGAGTAGCAGAGCTGGAAACCGCATATGAAACGGTTCTGGTTGTGGGAGCACGATAGTGGGCTTTGTTTCGCACTTCATTCAACTCGCATTTCTTTGATCTTCTTGTTTATTTTGTAAATAATTATCCAACAAAAAATGCACCGAAATTCAGATATGAATTATATCAAACAAAATTCATTCTCAAAACAAGAATCTTCCAACAAAAATGTATGAAAACTGTGTCTGACCCATTTCTTTCTTCCGGTGTACTGCTGTTCCATTTACCAGGCCTTTATGATGCTCACAACCAAGTTAAATAACAAATCAAAAATAAGTAATAGTTCCACAAAAAAAAGTACATATAGTGGTTAGCACTGTCACCTCACAGCAAGAAGGTTGTGGGTTCGAGTCCCGAATTAAAAAATTGGCTTTAGTGTATGAGCGTGTGTGTGTAAATGCAAGAGTGTATGGATATGGGTGTTTCCTAGTGTGGAGTTGTGGCTGGAAGGGCATCCGCTGCGTAAACCATATGCCAGAATAGTTGGTGGTTCATTCCGCTGTGGCGACCCCTGATAAATAAAGGACTCTGAATGAAACAACCCCACCTACTGCATTGCGGAGTTGTTGGTAGTGTTTGAAATCAATATATCACTCAGCCTTTTCTAACTTCTTTTTGCTCTCAAACGAAGAACGAGACAGAACTTTGAAGTCAATCAGACCAGTTTAAATTCAAGATGTCATGATACTGTATATACGTTCCTGGATGAAAGATCCTATCTACAATCGAGTCGTCTGAGGGAGTTTAGAAACACTGAGAATAACTATAGCTTTGGTAGACATTGTGACTTTGCAGATCTCTTTCATGCTCAACAGCAACATTACACACTAAAGGAAGCTGATGGCATAACAGAACTCACGTGTATCTATGGCAGAGCGATTCGATGCAGATCAAAACTCGGACGTTGTCTCTGGCTCTCAGCTGGCTCTTACTTCTCTTCACCTCAGTGTGGTCTGCAGGAAAATACACACAAAAAATAAACACGTTTCCTGAGAATACGCCGCAGACATGCGTTGCAAACTGTTGTATGAAGAGCAAATGCTGCTGGAATATTGTTTGACAGAGCTGTGTATCTGGACCACATGATGCCTGAGCCAGTCATGTTTGACCTCCAGTCGCATCTAAACATTGGTCTCTTCTATAAGTCTGCAGCGGATTCGTGAATTTGTTTGGGGATGTTGATTTTCTGCCACAGTCTACTGCAGTGAGCCAATTCCTGCATGGCGGCGCCACAGTTTTGCATTCACAGTCCCCGGGGCTTATTTCACTGCAACTCCATATAAGCAGCTATGAATGAAGTCAACAGGATCGACCGGACCCCCTCTTTAAAGCATCAGCCAGCAAAAAACGAAATACGCTTGGGCGCTTTCAGGAACATCGAAAAAAAAATTCTTTAGCTTTTTAAACATGCAAGATTGTGCAAGACACCCTCAATCTCTGCAAACAAATGCAGCGCGGTTGGAATGTAAGTTGCAGGGGAATGCAATCCATCTGTTGAGAAAGTGCCAAGTATGAAACAAATCCATTACATTACACGATGGCACCTTCGGATAGAGATGACATTGAGAGATTAAATTGTACTTCGTGCATTTGTGTTTATAGCAGAGAAACTGAATTTTCCATTAATCGTCCCTCTGTGTTTGCCGGAGAATTTTATCCCAAGCAATTTCAAAGTATACCTAAAAGAAAATCCATATCCATCATATTGCTCAGAGGTTTGGAGTCTGTAAGAATTGAAAATAATAATCATCATCATTTCATTCAGTATTTTAATCTGTTTTTTCTATTCTTCCACAAAATGATTGTGTGACACTGAATACTGTAGTAATGGCTGCTGAAAACTATTTTAAGAGTTCACACTTAGATATTGCTTGATATTAATAACAGATCTGGCATGCCGTCCCGGGAGAGAACCCTGAGTCTGGAGATAATTGAGCCCAGGGCTCCTGACTGGTCAGTGAGCATATAAAGGGGGTATGAGAGCAGGTAGTTCTTGAGAGCTCCCCCTGGTAAAGGATGAAAGGGGGAGATGGGGTGGATGGAGGGATTCTTCGAAAAAATTAAGATAAGGGAGTAAGGCTAGACGTGAAATTTATAGAGTTTGGAATAATCTGATTGGTTTACTAATGATTTCAGATGAGAGACCAGCCATAATCAATCATATCACATACTCCTCTCGAAATTAGTTTGTGAAACTTTTTGTGAACAATTGTTTTTATTATTTCAGTTTTTGTTTAATATAGAAAGCATACAGCATATGACTATATCGTAAAACAACCCCGAATCCCAAACCTCCCCCACCCCACCCAGGTTGACTTGTTCTATAATAACAGAAGTAAAAAGATTGCAGTGCAAAAAAAAAAATCATGTAAAGCCAAATACCGAGTAGAAGTTAGGTAAGTACAAATAAATAACTATTACATTATGAGATACCTAAAGTAAGTTTGTGAAACTTCATTTAAATGGGGAAAAAAGAAATTCATAATAATGTTTAACAAATCATCAATAATATCTGAACAATATTAATATTTGTATTGTGTTTTTTGTCAAATAAATGCAGACATGTACAGTTGAATCACAATTATTAGCCCTCCTGTGAATTTTTATTTCATTATTTTATTTCTTTAGTTCTATTTTTAACAGAGCAAGGACATTTTCACAGTATTTCCTATAATATTTTTTTCTTTTTTCTTATTTGTTTTATTTCGGCTTAATTAAAAGTAGTTTTTAATTCATTAAAAAACATTTTAAGGTCAATATTATTAACGCCCTTAAGCTATGTTGTTTTTCAATTGTCTACAGAACAAACCAGATATACAATGACTTGCCTAATTACCCTAATTAACCATAAGCATTTAAATGTCACTTGAAGCTATAGAAGTGTCTTGTAAAATATCTAGTAAATATTCTGTACTGTCATAATGGCAAAGACTAAATAAATCAGTTATTACAAATAAGTTATTAAAACTATTATGTTTAGAAATGTGTTGAAAAAAATCTTCTTTCTGTTAAACAGAAATTGGAAAATAAAATATACAGGAGTGCTAATAATTCTGACTTCAACTGTATGCTGAACATAAAATATTAAAGTACATTTTAGGATTAAATTATATTTTAAAATGGGTTAAAATATAAAATTGGTTAAAAATGTAAGTTGTAATCTTTCACAAAATTTCAGATTTGCTATATTTCGGTTTAAATGTGGCCTTTAGGAGAACAGAGATCATTATTAAATGATATTTTCATCTATTTTTAATCATTTCAAAATGTATTATTTCACAATATTACAACTTACACTGATTTTAATCAAACAAATGCAGTCTAGTAGAGCATTTATTGCATTCAATTTACAGGATTAAATTAAATTGTAAAATACATAAAAATACTTAAAAGTATTATAGTTTTTATAATATTTCACAATATTACTGTTTTACTGTTCATTTATTCAAATAAATACAGCCTTTTTTCTGGAGATTAAGTTACATTTTTATAGGACTAAATTATATTTTAAAACATAATAAAACAGTAATAGCTACATTTTGTAATGTATAAAATCCCATTTTAATAGGATTAAATAATATTTTAAATACAGAAAAATAGAAAGAAATTTTACATAGCATATTACATTTCTCAACAGCCCTAATGAGCATAAGGGATTCAGTAAGACGTGTACACGATTCAATTATATTTAAAACAGAAAAAAATATACTGGTTTAGTGGTTTTAAATAATAGTGCTGTTTTTTAAGGTATTTTATATCAAATAAATGCAACCACAGGACATTTGATTAAAAAAAAAATGTTTACAGCATATAATTAGTTCATGGTTTTACAGTTTAAGTTCTAAAAACAAATATTGCATGATTATCATTCTTTAAAAAACCGCAAATCACTAAAAGATTATGGTGATTATAAAAGATTATGAAAGCCAGAATGTTTGTTACTGGTGAGGCAAAACGCTCAACCTTTCCTTACCAATATGAACATTGGCAGAGAACTGATAAATTCCAGTTACAGGAGCTGTAAATCGGCCAGTGGACTGATCCATCCCCGTCCCTCTGAGGAAGGCACCTTTGGCAGGAGGCTGAAGGTATGAAACACATGAGAATTACAGAAGGCTTACAATAAACACACCTTATATCTATTGATCACACATCAACACCATATATTCTGTCTATACATAAAAAGCATACTCCATAAAATGCAGACTACGTGTCTCAAGAATATGTTGTTCAACCGAATTCCTGCTCTCCACATTCTAATAAACTCACATGCAAATCGAAGCATCTCACAAACAGCGTTAGAAAATATACCAGTTTTAGGGCTCAGTTTTGGAGCACATAACCATTAAATGGCTAGAAATATGTAGGCATCTGCCAAGAATCCTCTGATTCTGTTTTTGATCATAACTGCACGCTGCAGCCATGCCAGACCACATTATTCTGCATTACGCCTCCAGAACCCACCAAGACTTCCAGACTCAGACGCTTTTATAATGAGTCCTCCGATTAGTGTGCTAAACAGTGTTCGCTTCTGCCATTTTTCGTGCCGTCAGCTTTGAGTATATACAGTACAATGAATGCCTTTCATATACATGTCAGATCCTAACAGATATGAGGGATAGACATAATTCCATTTGACGTGTATTCCTGCATTGGATGAATAAAACTATATGATGATAATTTCTGTAATACGGAAAGTAGGAATCATCCATCTTCAGTGATCAGCAAATTTCGGTGCTCGTTGGGGCCTAGAGTGAATCTTGTCCATATTAACCAATGCCAATTTTTTCTGTAACATGGATTTTCGGTGTGTGTATCTGGATGATCAGAATGCCACTGGGTAAAGTTCTTCCTTGAAACGGTCTGCTGTTTTTAAATAGTGTCTATTTTTATACACCACTCACTGGTCCAAAGACTCAGACAGAGTACCTTTTGTACACCACCAAGTAAGCAATGAAACACATTTTGAATAAGGATATTTTTTGGGGAGGAGGTTGGTTGAGACCTTGTTCGATTGGTTGAGTTATGTTCAGCCAATCCAGTGTTCCTAATCAGGACAAGGTTGATCCGTGATCCGTAGAAATCACAACCCACAGCTCGGAACATACGTGACCCACACATTAATAACTTTTTAGAACTTGTAGTTTAATCCAACATTTATAACAAATGCAGATAGAACGCCTCCCCCGTCATTAAAATTATATGCATCAAAGCATTTTGGCTTCCCTGTATAATATAATGATGACAGAAAAAGTTGTGATGGGACCTAAAAGCTTTCATAGGTTATTAATTAAAGGTGTTTTCTGTCACTGCTTGTTTAGCCTGCATTAATGCATTGTAAAGCTGCACAATTAAACATTAAACATTAAAAGATCATGATCCCAATTCAATCCCGCGCAGCATGAATGATGAATGACCAACACAATCTCACGGCAATTCGTAACTTTTTTTTTGTGGCTAATTCGTACGAATTTGTACGATCTAATTCGTACAATTTAGTACGATTTGCTCATCCTCCAATGACGGTTGGGTTTAGGGGGGGGGTTAGGTGCCACGCCTCCTTTTTAAAATCGTACCATTTTGTACGACTGAACTCATACGAATTCGTACGTTGCCTTAATTCAGTTGTGTATTTAAAGGTGCAGTATGTAATTCAAAGAGAGAGATTTATTTCACCCAGCCCTTGACTCGATGAACATGGAGTTTGCCATTGATGACACCATTCTTCCGCCTCCGATTTTCTGCCTGAAGATCAAGCCTTACACTGTAAGCTGATCAGCTAATGTTTACCTTTGTAATATTTTAATTGTTTGCAGAATAAAAACCTTGTGTATTTTTATAAATCTTAATCTGCGTCTAATTTCGAAGGCTGCTACTGTCCTTCAGAGGTTGCATTTTCAGCCACACCAGCATATCTTGAGACAACCTTCATAACTGATATAAAATACAGTGTGTTTTTTGTCAAGGCAACCTGGGGTGCCAAAATATAATTAGGTAAACTGGCAGTGGGCAGGTTATAGTGACCAAAACAAAAACAGACAGAATGAACCTTTTTAAAGGAGAATAACTGACATTGTTTGTCAGATAGACAAGCATGATCTCTTAACATGTTTCTTAAATATCTTCAAATATACTATTGTATTTTTATGATTTAGAAGAGTCAAAATGTACATACTGTACAGCACCTTTAAAGACAACTGGATATAGTTCTGTTTGTTGACCAATGACCAAAGTTTTTGCCATTTTATTTCATGACACACACAGGCTGGGAGTGTTTGGAAGTGGTGTTTAGTATTCTGTAAAACTGTCACTGTGAAGGAGCCAAATGGAAAGCTAACAAAATAAGCCAATTTGACATTATTTTCAACATACTGGAATTTTTTTTTAGTTTTGGCAAAAGTTGAATCTGCTGCCACAAGGAGACTGTCGCATGTGCACTTTGTAGCATTTATTGTAAATGACTGTGTCTCTAAACTGCTGGAATGCTCATTTTTTGGCATTCATGTAAATTTGCTGCTCCCCAGTTGGCAATGTTTTAATCTTTTTGTAGTTTGCTGTCAGGAATAATGTGCTCAACATGCAACACAATTGTGACAGACAAAGTGGTGCTCTTTTTTTTTCGAGGGGGGGGGGGGTGGGTTGATGTTAAAAGTGTAGATATGCGACTAATTTTGATCGATTTTTATCACTTGTAGTGAGGAAAAAAACCTTATATATAAACACAACACCTTCAAAACAATAGCTTAATAAAATAAATAATGAATGTATAAAATGTTATTGATGAAATCAAAAAGAATATAAATACTGGAAAAATATAATGATATTTTCCCTTTGTTGTTTGTAAACAATATCCATAAAAAATTAACTTTTTTTTTTGTTTGTTTAAAGAAACAAATGACTTTGAAAATGTTCAGAATGACTTTTAGCTTCATTACTAGTTCTTGAATGTGCATGAAGATACAATACTTAAGTACTATAAATGCTTTTCCTTGATTACTTAAGTAAACTTAACATTACTGCTGAATCTATAGTAAGAAACAGACAGCATGACCAGTGTAGTCTAATTCCTGATCTGATTCCTGATGAACTCAGCGAATGAACTGTAAACTTATGAATTGTTTATTTTTAGGGAATCCAGCACATCCAACATAATGATTGAGCCAGTTATAATAATTGAATCAAACAGTTGCTAATTTAAGTCACCTAAGTTGCATTTAATTATCAATATAAAATAAAGCATACACCAATATGTAATTAAATATATATCAGAAACAATACAAAAATTAAATATGTTATTGCTTGTTTAGTAGTATTGTGTAATATATCAATTAATTAATATTTATAGCACTTCTTACAAGACATAATGGGACAGAGAGACAGATACATTTCTATAGCACTCACTGTCTGAAAGTTCTGCAGCTCTGCCAGAGTCTTTTTGTCCACGACCACAGGGCCTTTGAGTTTGCAGTGGAACGCTTCCTCAATTCTCCTGTAGGAGGTCATGCCCTCCAGTGTAATCAGAGCCGTGGGCAGCTGACTGGGTTCATTGGGCCGGTCCACTGCTGCTCTCCTCTCTGTGGCCTCTGTTCAAGCATAGGACAGTAATGTCCAGTTAATCTTCATTGACGAATAGAAAATGTCCATCACAAACGCTGGGTTTTGCATGTGTTGTGGGTTCTCACCTTTGATCATTTCTTTGAACTCTCGCAGCAGGACCTCCTGAGTGACCTCTGCCCCGGGGGCTCCTGGGGGTCCCTGAGGCCCTGGAGGACCTGGAGGGCCTGGGGGACCAGGCTAAGTGAAATAAAGTAAATATATTTTTTATATAATTTAAACAAAGATCTCTGAATGAGCGTCTGAAATGAACATCTAACTTCATGTAATGACGTGTTATAACTTGAAACTTAAGGAATGTCTCTTGCAATACTTTACAAATTTACAGGTAGAAATAAATTATTCATTAAAAGTTTAGTCTCACTCTCTCAGCATTTCTGGAGTGTAATATGTACTGAGCAAAATAAAATATATTATTTAATATATATATTAGGTAATTTTGTAAAGGAAGAGCTGCTACCAAAAAGCCAGACTAAAAACTATTTTGCTACAGTTATATTCCTTCTTGTACATTCTGAGGCTGTATTTAGAGTGAAATGTCTATTTTGGCACAACAAAAATGTCAGAATGAAATAAATGTGACTGTGGCAATGATTTATTACACCAAAAATCAAATGAGTGTTGCTAAAAGGCTATTGCTTTATTGCTAAACCTTACTGTATATTAAATTTAACCAACAATGTTAACTTTTTTTACCCTGTTTTCATTAAGACTTATAATACAACACTGTACCGGCCACATTGTACACACTGTACTGACCACATTTACTACATAAGTAACTTCAGATAAATTGAGATATATTTGAGATGGAAACTAAAATTTTTTAAATGTTTTTGCAATAATGTTGGTAGATTGGTTTGTAGAAAATAAGTATACAGTCCCTGACAAAAGTCTTGTCGCTTGTGTACAAATTGACTTGAAGTGCTGCTGAAATATATTTCTAATCAAGATTTTTTGTTTTACAAGAAATGGCTCATTTTAATCCCAACAGCTTTTGTAATAATGTTTCAGTGAAAAATGAAACTGTCAAAAAGTATTCTAATATTCCCAGTCTGGTAAAGCCCATTGAGTCAATTTTTGCAAAGACATAAGTGTTGTCGCCTTGTCATATGAGCTTCACCTGTGATTAATAATGGATCAATTACGTCTCAGGTGTGTATAAAAACACACCTCATTGTCCTCATTTGTAAGTCGCTTTGGATAAAAGCGTCTGCTAAATGACTAAATGTAAATGTAAATGTAAAAAGAACCCCAGTACACTAGACCTTCACATCAACTACAGCTAGACCTCTGCAAACATGCCTAAGATTCAACCTGAGACTAAAGTGTTTATTATCAAGAGGCTGAAGACCAGATCAACTGCTTATGTGGCAGACACCTTCAATGTGTCTCAGCGTCAAGTACAGAGGATAAAATAAAGATTTGAAGAGACTGGAGACGTTTTTGACAAGCCTAGGTTAGGCAGACCCCTCAAGACAACTGCTCGAGAGGACCGTTTGTTGGCACAAAATCCAAGGCAAGCCCATTTTCCACTGCAGCAGAGCTCTATCAAGACCTGGTCACCTGAAGTCCCTGTGTCAACCAGAACAGTTTGTTGGATTCTGTCTTGAAATGGCCTCCATGGCTGAATCAGTGCCCAGAAGCCAGCACTAAACAAAAGACAATTGAAAAACCTTGTGGCATTTGCCTAGGCCCACAGCCTGCTAAATGGATGGATGCTGGAAAAGTGGCAGAAAGTGGATTTTTCAGATGAATCTTCTGTTAAATTACACCACAGTCACCGCAAATATTGCAGGAGACCTACTGGAGCCCACATGGGTCCAAGATTTACCCAGGAAACAGCACTACATCCAGTATGGGGTGTGTGAGAGATCTACAGGGTGAAAGGCAACATCAATAGTCTAAAATACCAAGAAATCTTAGCTACCTCTAATATTCCCAACTATAAAAGAGGCCAAATTCTGCAGCAGGATCCATCACATACTTCCATCTCCACATCAAAGTTCCTCAAGGCGAAGAAGATCAAGATGCTCCAGGATTGGCCAGCCCAGTCACCAGACATGAACATCATTGAGCATTTGTGGGGTAGGATATAAGAGGAAGCATGGAAAACGAAACCAAAGAGTATCGATGAACTCTGGGAGGCAAGCAAGACTGCTTTCTTTGCCATTCCTGATGACTTTATCAATAAATTGTATGAATCCTTGCCAAACCGCATGGATGCAGTTCTTTAAGCTCATAGAAGTCATTCAAGATATTAAATTTGTATCTCATAGCATGCACTACTTAATTTGCTGGCATATTTTTGTATTTGGCGTTAAATTTGTTCAATTTCTGTTTAGGCGACAAAACCTTTGTCTTGCCAAAATTAGACCTTTCTGTCTTGATTAAATGATACATTTTTTTTCAGTGCATTAAACATCATTTAGGAGGGTTTTTGCTTTTTATATGAACTATTTCTAAACCCAATTGATTAATTAAAAGTCAGGTTAGCAGGTGTTTCTACAAAACAGATAAACGACAAGACTTCTGTCAGGGACTACACATCCTCTAAGTAACACTGTATTTTCTATAGGAAAAAAGCACACCATGACGGCAAAATAAACAACGCTTAACTTGTTAAGGTATTCCACGTTTTGTTTTTTGTTTTTTTACAAGAATTGTACTGTACACTTTAGGTGAATAGACAACCTCTCCTTTCCACAATTTCAGCTTAGCCTCATGTGTGACTGTTGATTATGTTTTTGACAATTTATATAATGTGATTGTAAAGATTTTCCGCACCAGTGGTCGTTTCCGTTTTCGGCATTTTCCAGGAAAGTTGCCCACAGGTCTCTTCACAAAGTCCATCCATGACCCAAGAGGATCCACTCTCTGATTCTCACCAACCTGCTAAACAAAACACACATAAAGATCCAGTTACATCACATCCTGTTGTATTGCATATTTCTGTATAAGAGTATTACATACATGGGTATGACGCACAAAAATAAATTCTTATCATATGAGTTTTGGTTAACACACATGCCAGAACAGAAGCATAAAAAGCCATGCTACTCCCATTTTTATATTTGATGAGTCACAGGGAGAATTACTGTGTGTTATTTACCATATATTTAAGCACAAAATCATTCTCCAGTTGGCATTAAGCACAGAGCATCACAGCTATGTAACGAAATCCAGTGACTCATAATTTCTGCTTACGAATGCTCAAAGGAAAATTGCACCTAAAGATGCTAGTAAATGGTGCCAGACATCAAGGCAGGTTACACCACTGGAGTAAAGGAATGGGTCTTTTGTGTGGCACGCAGCACTCACTCATGCCAAACACATACTGTCAGACTTTCTCTTGAGGACTTTACCCTTTACGTGATTACTCCTTCTCAGTGTTCCTCTCAGGTGCTATGTCAATTTTACCCGGTAGGGTCTGTGAAAAATAAACAGCCTTTCTAAAGTGATCTCTCCCGACAATTTTCCTTGAGCGCAACATTAATGTGCATCTACAAATGAGAGGTCTGAGATTTTATACTGTGGGTTGCAACTGTTTGAACACATACGGTGGCTTTGAGTGGAAATATTGCTGGCTGCTTCTTTTCGCTGAGCTCTCGGAGCCTGAAGTTTAGCTAGCTGAGGAGGTTATCAAATATGCAATCTCTGATATAACTCATTCTATTTGGCAACAGTTTGAACTCTCTAAATCCCACACTGGAATGACTTCAGCAATCATCGGCCAAGCCGATGACATCTCCTCCATTCTGGAAGTTTCTACAATATGAGCTATGCTTTCTCAATAGCAGCATTCAGAAGTTAATGTAGAAACCGTTCTCTAGTAGAAAGAAAACACTGTTAGTAGGGAAGTGAGTTTTTTTTTTTTACTTTACACATTTGATATACAGTAAACTAATATTTTGAAGCACATATTTACTTTACAACAATCATATAAACTCTTTGGATCTCTATATTTATGCTGAAACAACCAAGGATTTTCAGTGAAACTGTGAAACTTACAATATCATTTACACTGTGCACATTTTATAATTTCTAAACATGAAATGCCTTTATTTATTTAATAAAAGGAAAGGAAAGAAAATAAACTATAAAGAAAATATTAACATATTAATAAAAACAATCTATTACAGTCTATTCAATTCAATTCACCTTTATTTGTAAAAGCAAAAAGCAAAGCAGCTTCACATGAAAGATCATAGTAAATTGAATCCGTGTCAGTTCAGTTTTCAGTGTCTATTACATTCTAGTACCCAAAGGGTTCATAGTGGTACCTCAGTGGTGCATATTATTGCCTAAATGTACCTAAAAAGTACCTTTGAGGTACCATTATGGACCCTTCAGGTACAAATATATAGCTTTTGAAAAGGTACTGCCCCAGTGACAGCTCCGGTACCTTTATTTCTGAGAGTGTAGCAGTGCTGTAAAAATGGCTGTGATTTTTAACAGTAAAATGCAACAGTAATTTACAAATAATATATGATGAATAACCATGAAATTGACTTTTCCCGTAAATTGACTTCCCCTGCATGACACTTCACTTCTAATATTTTGTTGTTGTTGTTGACATTACTATTGTTCTTTAGTTTAGGTTTTTTTCTCATCAGTTAATGTACATCAGAGTTTTACGTTACATCTAATTTTGATAAATAACGTTTGTAGCATTACGTTAGTGTCATGTGTGTTATTATGGTGGTGTTTATTAGTTGTGTGAAAGACACTGCACTCTTTCTATATATGTTTCTCTGTTTGTGAATTAGCTGTTTGTGATGAGCATTAGTTCATTATATGATTTTCTCATCACCAAATGTTTTTGATTGTGTTTTTGTCTGTGTAAAAAATACAATGTGTTAGAACTTAAAACATTGGTGTATTAAATTTAACTAAATTGTTCATTTATTCATTTTCTTTCGACTTAGTCCCTGATTATCAGGGGCCGCCACAGTGGAATTAACCGCCAATTATTTCGGCATATATTTTACACAACGGATGCCCTTCCAGCCGCAACCCAGTACTGGGAAACACTCATACACTCACTCATTCACACACTCATATACTACGGCCAATTATGTTTACCCAACCCGGGTAGCAAAGAATTCTGTCCCAGATTTGGCATAAAGCTGGCACAGCAGGCATTTGTGCAGCACTGGCATACAGCATGTGGGTTTCGCAGAGGTGGTACCATCGTTAAGGTGGCACACAAGACCTGGGCAAGATAGCAAATGTAGTATTTGAGCCAGATGTTAATAATTTATATGTGGGTCACGTAAGTTTGGCCTATCTTGACCCACTTTTTTAATTTATATTATTTTTAAGTAAAGAATAAATTCTACCAATCAAGTTTCTTCGAGAAAAAGCATGGCCATAAAGCGAAACGCTTCATGGGTTTATCAAATTCATTGCAGTTGTGACACACCAACATATCTGGCCCAGGTCAGGCCCAATTATGGGTTAACTTGGCTGAAACTTGGCCCAGATATGGTCCATGTTTGGCCCTTGTATGGAAACCAGAATTGGTCCAATCACGTACTGTAATTCACTGCGGCATGTGGGCAAATCAAAAGCTGATTGTGTGGGCCAGAGCTGGGCCAGAGAAATTTTGCTATGTGGGAATTCACCTATAGCACATGTCTTTGGCCTGTGGGGGAAACTGGAACACCTGGAGGAAACCCACGCCAACAGTGGGAGAATATGCAAACTCCACGCAGAAATGTAAACTGGCCCGTGTGGGACTCAAACATGCGACCTTCTTGCTCTGTGGTGGCAGTTCTAACCACAGAACCACTGTGCCACCTTAACTAAATGAATTTAATTAAATTAAACTAAATCAATCGAAGTAAAATAAAATAAATGAATTGAATTAAATGAAAGTAAGTAAATTTTACAAAATTTATTTAATACAGTAGTTTACTGTAAAATAATTTTTTACTGTTTCTACCACATTATTAACCATAAAACATTGGCAACCACAGCTGCTATTTTTTGCCATAAATTTTACAGGGTTTTTTTTTTATCAGTGTAAAAGTATGTGCATGAAACCTAAGAAAAAAGTTTGCATAAATATGAAAACTTCTTTAAGACTTATTTGATCAAATAACATCTTGACACAGTACCCACAAATCACGGGAAGGCCAAACTAAACAAAAGTAAATATTAGCATAATTGTTTCTTTATGACCAACAATGCCAAAGCTGATGATGTTTTCACTTATGCGAGGCTTTATAAATCCCTGTAACCACAAATATGAACTGAATCTCCTTGAGCCCTTCCCTAAACTTCAAGTGACTGCGGTGGAGATAAAAACAGAGATAGAGACAAGTTGTAGAGGTGAGCTGTCTGAAATGGAATTTGTTTAGGTTTGGCACTGAGACCTGGATCACTTATCTGTTAAACTAACACGCTGCATCTCTTCACAAAAAGACTTGCCTCGCATTAAGCCGTAACAAAGTAACCCCTTGTTTTCTTATACAAACTGGAATGAGAGAAGCTCATATTTTAGCCTGAATGTAATATCTTTTTTTTTCTCTCCTTCTTTTCTGGTGACAGGAGACAAAACAAACAATTTAACTAGCACACAAGCCTCTTGCATGTTGGATGTCTGAGTGTTATTGTTGTGAATTAGGAGCCCGGAGACAGCCAAAAGACAGACAGATTTGAACAGATATTGTTACGGCAGAAGGCAATCCCTTAGATCTTCCCAAAACACAACGAGAAGACATGATTTGTTGCTTTTCCATTGTCTTTTCTGGAATGCTTTATAAATACACACTGTATCATCAGTATGTCAAAGCAGCATAGGGCGAACAAGCCGAGCCAAAAACTGATCCGTAGGATTCTAATGTTACCAAAAAGAACAAACGCTCCGGTCACCAAGTCCCTCAAAAGCTGTTGATTCAACACGGTTCTATTAAGGATCAATATCGACTTTGGCGGGTCCATCGAGCTGTTTAATTTCCTGTGCCAAATAGCAGTATAAGCCACAGATGCATGAACAGAAGCTAACTTTAGAGCTTCAGGGGAATTGAGCTGCCTCTTAAAGAGAGTTACAACCAGTTTCCACAAGATTTGCAAGGTGGACAAGTCAGCACCTTCACCTTAATTTTAAAATATATGAGGAACTTCCATTAAAGTTTAGTTCACCATAGAATGAAAATTATGTCAGCATTTGTTCTAAACACATGACAGATTAGTTCATTTCTGGAACATATTTCTCTTTATAAGGGTGTCTAGAAAGGTGAATAGATGCTCAACGGAGGGACACAAATCTTTCAGATTTAATTAAACAATAGTAGTACACTTCTAAAACATTTATGACATTTTGAACACAGCCATGGCTCATGACGAAAGCTATAGATGACCTATTATTAAAAAGTGGAATTTAAGCTTGTAAAAACAAAAATATATAGCATACGTTAATGCTTTTAATTTATTGTAGGTTATTTATTAAGAAATGCAGCCTGGGCTTACTGTATATGCATGGGCCTAGTGGTTAGAACATTTCTGCAATGGTTTGAATGCGTCACAATTGTAAAAGTAGACTTTAAAAAATAAATAAATAAAAAAAAAAAATATATATATATATATATATATATATATATATATATATATATATATATATATATATATATATATATATATATATATATATTATTAATAATTATTACTATTATTATTGTTGTTGTTATCATTATTATTATTAATATAATTATTAAGTAGTTATTATTATTATTGTTGTTGTTGTTGTTATTATTACTTTTCTTATTTTCTTAAAAAATAGCCTACTGTAAATTACAACCATAAACATTTCACATGATTTATATTTGAGATTAAAATAAGTGTTAGCTAAGTAGTTTTATCATAGAATATGGAATATTCTCAGTAATATTTGTAAATGAAATATTGGCCCTATATGCACCATTTTCATGTATTTTATATAGAAAACGAGTGCATGTTTTTACTTAAACTAATATTGGATTTTTTTTTTAAATGTGCGTGTGTGTGTGTAAAACAATATAATTTTATGCAAAAAATTATGGTCATTTTCTCAAAAAAAAGTTGTTGTTTTACGTTAAAACTAATGTGGTTCAAACGATGGATCTGTAACAGAGAAACTACGGTTTTGGGGAAACACTGGTCACTACATCATTAATTTCCCAAACAATGCATCGTACTATGATAGTTCAGCCACTAGTTGCGTCGTTGTTTGGGAAACGCATCCCAGAATGGCCGTTTGGTTTTAATGGTTTTCCACCCAAAAATTTCAATTCTGTTATCAATTACTCACCCTCATGTCATTCCAATCCCCTGAGACCTTTGTTTATCTTCTGAACGCAAACTAAGATATTTTATCTGAAATCTGAGTTGAAATTGTCAAAATATTCTATGTGACTTTGGTGGTTCAACTGTAATCACACGAAGCTCTAAGAACACGTTTGTGCACCAAAAAAACTATAAAAACAACTTTCTCATCAGTGTCATTTGAGATAGATCAGGGTAAATAGCAGAAGTTTCCCTTCTGGGTGAACAAACCCTTTAGATTGGTGATTGTTGCATGATCACATGATGAAAATGCATTTTGCGTTTTTCAACATTAGTTTGAAAGGTCAGAAAATTCCTATAAATTCACCCACGAATAGATCTTCCCTTATCAGGAAAGTGGTTGAAAGTAGAAAAAAAGAAACAGATTTTTAAAAAATCATGTGTAAACAATTTTTCAGCAATAATGTTTCACCAAAATGCATCCTAATACCATTTGCAAACAGGGCCTTCCATCCTTTTCTGTTGCCTGCTTTCAGGTTCATGTGTTTCAGACGTGAAAGTTTATTTTACATTATTTGACTAAAAGTTCATCAACAAACTATAATCAAACAAAATGGATAAACAAAAGAGCAATCACAACATCAGATGTAAATGGGAACGTCTTTTCCCCATGATTCAGTCAACCAAAATACGTCCTAATGTAAACAGGACCCAAGACTTGCAAGGTGAACAAGTCAACACCTTCAAAAATATATGAGGCGCTTCCATTAACACTTAGAATGATCAGAGTCGGATCAGATGGTGCACAGGGAGGATCCATAATTCTGTCAAGACAAGGATTAACTTGCCTGAAGTTGCTGCTTGGAAATGTCGTAGAAGTTTGTGGAGACACATCTATATCCACGCAATCTAATTTGATCATGTTCCTTCATGTTCTCGACACCAGAAAGCATAAACAGTTGTCGGACTGTCAGACAACAGGCATTTTCTAATATGACCAGCACTCCTAATAGAATCCGCAGTGCTTTTTGTGGATTTAAGGGCACATTTTCTCAGAGACTGCAGGCTGATACGGAATGTGCAGTGGTTTGCTCAGTGCGATAAACTCTTCAATATTTCAGGACGCTGTGTACACAGTCGATTCGCTTGACAGCGGTAGCATGGCTTGTATGAAAAGCCCTATATGCTGAAGTATTTCAGATCATGACAGATCATGGCAAGCTGTTATTATCTCAGCATACCATTGAGGTGGATTTTTCTCTGATGAGTTTGTTTTGGGGCTGTTAAAACAGCAGAGCTTTGTGGAGCAAAGCTGCCAAATGCTCCATTAATGGAGACTTGGGTTAAAAAGAAAAAAATCAAACAGAAGAAAGCTGAGAAAAGAAGCTGTGCGAGACTTTATAATGACCCACTTAGCAAACGCAAAACTGAATTTTAATATTTAAGACAATCTGGAAATTTATTTTTTACATTAAAATGTGCCTTTTGCTTATCCTCAGGCCCGTAGCCAGCCTGGTGAAAGTGGTGGTTCTTTTTTCTTAAAATATGGACTTTTTGCAGTCATTAGCCTCATTTTCTATTTAATTAGTGAAGTTTTTAGCACTATTTTTTGCTGTATTTGCTTTTCAGATGGTCAGCAACCTCATTTTTTGATGTACCAAAAACATTTCCTAAAGATTTAAAACAAAAACAATATGAGAATAATAATACTTATTTTACAAATACAAATTTATTACATCATATATCATTAGAAAAAAAGGATGCTGTTCAACTTTTAAATTAAAAACTAGCCTATTGTCATTTATTAGGCAAACACGAACTGGCCAGCACATTCACCTTTCCTCAGTCACACTGAAGCAACAGCCAAAAGAGGATTCCGCTTGGTCTTAAAGCCTTCTTTGCTGGTTATTTTCACAATCTATTATGGCATAGCAGTCAACATAGGACAAATGAGCTTGTGTATTGGACAAATTCTGGACCTGAGTGAGGGGTGGATCTTTCAAACCACCCAAACCCCCTAGCTACGGTCCTGATCCTCATATAATATTTAGCATGATCTGTTTTTGTCTATGAAAGTATCAACATTGCACTCTAGTGAAGTAGAAGATGACTGAATTTATATTTTCGTCAAGGTTTACTGTGAAAATCAGCATTCACAAAAGGTATCTGCAAACTCTTACAAGTGCAAACAGGAACCTGTAATTACAAAGTCATTTATTTATGTAACGTGTCAAACTACTGTTTAATTGCAATTGGTGGTTTGCCAATCTACAATTAAATATTTTTTCTTGGGTTTACCAGAACAAAGTGCCTGGGCTGTTCAGTTTAAACAGTTATACGTATACTTGTTAGAGTGCTTTCCAATGATGGATGAACGCCATGCAGTAACAGGGTGGGGGGGGGGGGGGGGGTCTTAAAAAGTATTAAAAGCTGATCAATCAATCATGAGTAAATTATATTACCTTATTACCTTAAAAGGTATTAGAAAGTCTTAATCGTGTTTTTACGAGGTCTTAATTTTTGTTAAAGCATTGTCCAAAGTGTTTGACTCCAAAAAAATCATATATTTAATAAATATATTTATTTTCCTCATAATATTAACAACGGCAAGCTTGATCTATGCGATTGGTTTAGGCTGGGGCGTGTCCAGACAAGCTCCTCCATCCGAGTGATGTCACGTAATTTGTGACAAACACAGTAAGGTGATGTGACGCTCTCTACATGTAGCGAAACCATAGAGCGAATCAGGCGGCAAAATGGGAAAATGTAAATTTGCGTTCTCCTGGTGTGAGAAAGATGAGTTTAAACAGTGGCTAAAGCCTGTCACTGAAAACATCCGTGTAATTTATTCTGTCAAACTTTGTTTCTTGCAAGCTTATCTGAATTCTGTTGCATGGTTGTGCTCCATTGATTTAATTAACTACAACTGTTTATTAACAACTGCTTATTAAGTCAAAGGTTTGATACTGATTAGAACTTGAAGTGGCGATGAGGTCTTAAAATATTCTGAGAAGGTCTTTAAAAAGTCTTGAAAAGATATTGAAATTAACTTTGGATTCCTGCATATACCCTAAGTAATTAATCTCAATGATTCTTTAACTATTATGAGTCTTTAACTATTATTTGGGTTATAACCTAATTTCAAAATATTATTCTTCCAACACAGACAGAATTAATTTTAGATTTAAACTAGTTCTGAGAATTGGTTTGATTAGCAATGCAACATTTCTCCATTTGCTCACTATTTATTTAACATTTAGAGGAACAAAAATAAATAAAATTGGTTTATTTTCAGAGAGAAACGTCAGAGACTATTTTTATGGCAGCACGCCACAGCAAACATAAACACGGCCATAAAAATCTGTCTTGAGGCCACAATCAACAATTATGCAGCAGTGTTTGATTGTGAAAAAAAAACGTGTAACCTCATCTAGACTGTATATCCATTTCATTGCACAGTTTGAAGGTACGAAATTACACAAAATGTTTTTTCTTCACATTAACTCGATGACAAGTATATAGTCCAGACTTTTAAAAATTATCTGTATTCTAAGACAGCCTTGAGGTTTAGTGACATTTTATGAAGAAAAAAAACTGCTTCTGTTTGTTGATCTTAGTACCTCAGGTCCAGACATTACATTAACACACTGACAAGTATGTAGTTAAAAATACCCAAACACTAAATCTATTTCTGTCATGATGTAAAGTTTTCTTGCCAGCCACTACTTCAAATGTCATTTGAAATAAAAAATAATGTCTGACAAATAAAAAGTTATGTTAAATCTCTAAATTGAAACTATTGTCAACACTACAAATATGCAATAGCTGTTCCTCTGAAAAGAACACTTGTTGACATTGCAAAATAAATTCCAGCATGCTGTACAAACACCTCAGAAATAGTTGGCAAAAACAGTATACAGGTGCTTTACAGTGAGAAATGTTGACTGAGGGCTTTCCCAAACTCATTGTTTCTAAAAGGGTGTATCTTCACTGTCTGTGCATTCATTCATGCATGGCTCATTGATTTTACCCATTTCAAGCCTTTAGTGAAGGATCCCCCTTACCTCCATGTCACGCACCCATTATATCCTAAATCACTCACCATTTCCTATTAATACCTAAGATATGATATAACTGACACATAAAAAATATCTTACAAAATATATACATCCGCTGTGCAAAACATATGCTAGATAAATTGGCGGTTCATTCCACTGTGGCAACCTCTCGTGAATAAAGGGACTCAGCCGAAGGAAAATTAATGAATAAATAAACATACAGTCCAATGTGCTGTGTTAATATCAATGTAATAGAGTTCACAATAGAGTTCACAGCGTATTTGGCATGCTGTCCCAGGAGAGAGCCCTTGAGAGGGTTTCACTGAAAAAACGAGGATGACTAATGTAAGGAAGGTGGACTATTTATATGCATTTGAATGCGTCTGATTGGTTGGTTAGTGATTGATGAAGGGAGACCAACTGTGGTCAATTGATAAGCATGTGATCCTCTTAAAATTTGTTTAGAAAACTTCACTTAATGGCTGCGTGCAAAATCGCCTACTACTTAGTAGGCACTGCATTTGAATTTGAATGTACTACTCAGCCATTCGAAAAATACGTTCTATACAGTATGAATGTAAGTAGTACGAAGGGAACTCGTTTGTTGGAAGATCAGATATGGGTTGTGTCCAGAAATTAACCAAAGTATGTGTGTAACATTTGTTTTTTAAATAAAAAGTCTTAAAATGTAAACAACAACAACAACAAAAAACATCCCATAATGTAAATAAGTAGTCATTTAAAATGTCAATTACTTAATTTTAACAGAAATGTCATATAGAACCTTATAATTCTAAGGTGACGATTTATAAAATTTCCCATTATTAGGATTTTATTAACGTCTACCCCTACCCCTACCCCAACCCTAACCAACCGTCACAGTAATGTAAAAACACCAGTTGTTCCGAGTATTATTTATGTTATTTATTAAATTATCTAATAAATTGCATTTTATTAACACCTACCCCACCCCAACCCTAAATCCAACCGTCACAGTGCTATAAAAATATTAATTATTGTTATACAGTTTTACAAAAATGATGCTATATGGATTTGTGTATCCGCAGCTGTATCCTATCTAGACTTTACCATGAAACTTGGACGTACATTTACCATTTTGTCATGATCACGTGACCTACTCGCGTCAGTTGCATCGCTTCACTCCCATTCATGAATACTCTCGCAGTGCATCATGGTATAGCACAGAGTGCATCTATAATCACAATCTTGCCGGAAGTAGTAAGTCATTCAGGTACTTCTTGCATGCTGTTTTTCGAATTTAATGAATTCTGACATACTACTCGGCTCTCATACTGTTTTTAGCGTATTATATAGTTTGAAAGTATGCAATTTCGAACGCAGCCACTAAAACTCCATTTAGAAAATTCAAGGGTGATTTTGTGTGGGCAGATCGGTCAATCGGGAATTTAGTGTGTATAGTGTCAATGGTCCATTTGAGAGACAGGAGGCGGTAATGCACTTATTAGTCTGCGATCTGCCGTGAAACGGAAGAAGAGCTCTATTTACAATAATCTAACATTTTTAGATTATGCATTTTGACATTGATTATTTTCATTTTAAATTATCCATTTATCACATAAAGCTTTTCGTTTTTCTTAATATCATCTTTAAATAAATGTATAAATAATAATTATTAATAAAATCAAGTCATCCAAAAAGAGTAACTGTAATCTGACAACATAGGCTCATTCTGAAAACATAGCCCTATATACATTTCTGGTGATCGTGAATTATGTAGCCAGAAGTACGTATGGCTGCATTTCGTCTTTAAAACAAAATCTACAGGGCAGTATGATGCCGTTCCTTTTTTTTTTTTTTGCTTAGCAGTTTATCGCTTACCTGCATGTGGATGGCTTTTTCGCTGTTACCAGTTTTTCCAGTAGCTTGACACGTACGTAGACGAACTTGAGACACAGATCAGAGTTGACCGTGACAACGGGGTACAAGTTCGGTGAAGAACGGTTCCAGAAAGTAGTTAAGACAATAACAAAAGCCAAAAAATGAAATAAACAGGTAAATAACAGGATGAGAATGTGTTAAAATGTGGTAAAAATCAGGTGAGGGCTTTTCTTATTTAACTGGATTGCTTTTCAAAACATTGCGGTTGGATTTAGGGAAGGAGTGAGTGGGTCAATAGATTCTTTTTGAAATATTATTGGTTGGGTTTCGGGATGGGGGAGGGTGGGGGGATCGGTTGGTTGGTCAGTCAGTCAGTCAACAGTGGCTTCTTGTCGGTTTACATGAGAACAGCAGGCGCGAATGGCTCTCGCGAGAGAAATTTGAGATTTGAAAAAGCCTACACAGCAGCCTCTGGTGGATTTGCGGAAACAAAAACGGCAAAAAAAACTTAGCTCCCAGGATGTGTTTTGCTCTCTCCGAAATGTATATCAGAATGAGCCTTGGTTGTAATCTGATTAGTATTTCAGTATTTTGAAATCCAATTACAAGTTATCCGATTACATTATCCCGATATTATCAGTTACTGCCTGTTTGTAATGTACCCTTTTTGTAAGCACTTCTCATGAACACACTAGGTGTGCATGAAAACAAAATGCGATGACGGTGTGTTCCCAAATGCACAGCTTTATGGGTTTGATTATATGGACGCATTCACACCACACCTCAGATTCTTACCTGCAATTACAGTTTCTTTTGGTACCAAGTCATTACTGCTCTGGAACTCAGAACACAGAGATACGAAGGAGAAATGATTATTTGGCCAGATATCAAGCAGCAGAAAGCTTCAAAGGCCATCATTTAACAGGTAACAGACCCGGCACCACTGTATATTTCATTACTGAGGCCTCATTATTTTGTAATTCCTTCCCTGTGGACAAGGCCTGATAACTAATACACTCCAAATGGTGAACAGATAGAGTTTTTCTTTCGCATGTATGTCGAATATTTGTTTGGCAGTCACCATAAAGCTCCTTTCATCACATTCTTACGTGAGCAGTGAAACAGGCAGTTAACCGCTTTGTTATTAGTCAGGGGGGGAAAGCTGGAAATGCGCCCATTATAAGCCCACAGGTCATTAAACCGTGACATCAAACACGTCTGAATCCAATTTACTCGCTATCTTCACTCTTACCAAGCACAACAGAAAACCAACTCGTAAGCGAGGTAATGAGGTTTTTTGTGTTGCTTTAATAACTCGTGCCATCCTAGCTGGGTAAACATTGTTTAGATATTTATATGTATATCAAGTGTGCATTCCTGGCTAGTGAAGACATGCGAGAGGAGAGAGAGCCACAAGACTTATTATGAGATCTGCCGAGAAATTATCCTGCCCTCCTCTCGCCATAAAAAAGTCAAAGAGTTGAAGAGAGTCTGATTGCAGCTTCACACCTGCTTTGTGTGCAAATTATAACGTTGAGCTAGTTTGCGCTAGAGCTCATTTCCCTTATTATCTGTGGTAGGTCAAATGGACAGCCTGAAAAATGCTTCGGGTAAACACCTACATCAACGTATTATGCATGCAAGGCAAATAACTACTGAGGTTTGGTGATTGTGCGTTATAGTTTGATCTAAAAAGAGATAAAACAGCATCATTTTAAGATTATATCTCACGCACATAGCTGTTAAGCACATCACATTTCAATTTGAGATGTTCATTTGAGATGTTGCTGGCAAAGTTGTGTTTCTGAGAGAGTCAAAAATGTGCATTTTAGTTTAGGGCAGGTTATTGATTTGAGTTATTTGTACCTCATTTAATGTCTGTACATGCTGTTACTTAGTTCCCTGTACTCGGTGTCCTAATGTGAATGTACCAATGGCCAAAAAAAGGCTTAAATATCAGGGTGAAATTCTTCTAATATGTATTTTCCCTGTGGTTAATAACAATGTTGTTCTTAAATGTTAAACAACATCAGATTTATAAAGAAACATGATGTTTTCTTGTCTTCTTCAGGTTGAACTACTGAAGCCAAAACAGTGGAAATTCACCCTCAGTATTGACAGGGTATACAGATTCCCAATTGGTTTTGATTGTAATTCACAAGCTTATATTTGAGCCTGTTTTTGATTCTATGGCCTTATTTACACCTGATGGTATTGAGATGCATTTTTGTTGATGATCACAAGTGGATGATGCTTAATGAAGGTGTAAAACCACCCGCTTGGAATGTTATCACTCAAATGAATGGCCGTTATCAGTGGTTATCAGCTGATAGAGGCCAGTTGGGGCCTTCTGTGCCTACTGGTAGGCTCAGAAGGCTGTTATTATCCATCCACATGGTTAATCAGCTATACTAATAGAGAAGAATCCAGATCCAGATCTGTTTGTACATTACTTTGACGGTTGGGTTTAGGGTAGGGGTAGACATTAATAAAATACAATTAATGGGAAATTTAATAGATAATATAAAACATTTTTGTTAACTTCCGGCTGTAGTCGTATCTGATCTATAGCTAATTAATCATGTGGATGGATGATAACAGATTTCTGAGCCTACTAGTAGGCGCAGAAGGCCCCTACTGGCCCATATCTATCAGCTGATAACACTCATTCAATCGAGTGATTACATTCGAATCGATTATACTGTAAAACCCAAAAGATAAAGTAACTCAAACCATTTGAGGAAACCGATTTCAACAAATCATTTGAGTTCAAAAACTAACCCAAATGAGTACTGTGAGTACAAAAATCCATTTGAGTAAATGAAGCATTTTAAGCACAGTAAAACCCAATTAATGAAGAGATCTCAAACCAACAGAGTACTGTAAAACTCAGTAAGTTAAGGCAACTCAAACCTTTTGAAAAAAAAATGATTGCAACAAACCATTTGAGTTAAAAAAAATAATCTATATGAGTACTGTGAACTTACTAATTTAAGTTTAAGTAATGATGTATTTAAATAACTCATACCTTCAACACTGAGTTTAAAACTCTTTTCAAATGAGTAGATTTAACTTTCTGTAAATTTTGAGTTAACTACACTCATTTTATTTGATAAAGTTGACTGGGGTTTTACAGTGTTTGTAAAACACAAGTGTCTTGTATGTTTGACAGTACAGCATATTAGGAGTGCTCTTGAGGTGATGTCATGTATACAAGCATCTACACTGAAAAAAAAATTCAAAGATGATTCCTTGGATTTCCTAAAGTTCAGGGGTTGTAAGCAATTTATTTGGGCTGAACTTAAACAAACAAATTTAGTTGAACACTAAATAATCAATTTAATTTGTTTGTTTATGTTCAACCCATATAACTTGTTTGCAACAATTTTGCAGACATATTTTTTCTATGTATGTGCTTTCAGTTTTTTCAGATATACAGTACATTCTTTTGATAAATTATTCAGATTTATTTTGGTTTATTACATAGTAATGGTTTATTTAGAGTGGTGCCAGCCCTTATTTAGACTGACAATGATCATTTTTAAAAACTGCTCAAAATAGTTGTTTTATGAGTGGAACTACAATGGTCATGCTGTATGTTTTAATTCACTCAAAATAAAATGGCTTCTGAATCATTTGTTTGTGTAGTGAATTATACTGGCCGCACAGTATGTTTTGATTCACTAAAAAAGAACTTGCTCAAAAGAGTTACTTGCTTGTGAAACAAGTTATATGGGTTCCATTTATTTTGCATGAAACCTCTTTAGAGCCTACTAAATGAATCAATTGAATGAAAAATACCACAATAAACACTGGCACTGGAAAGATTTAAACATGGTACATTGCAAAAATCTTACAAAAATAACAACACAAACTATGTTAGATGCTGAGACAAAATAGTTTAACATGTATGTCTAAGATTCATATTTGAACCAATATTGGGAACACTGAAATGAAGATTACTTTTGTATTTTGGTGATTTTATCAAGACCTATGGCAAAGATTGATAAGACACAGATGCCCCACATATACCCTCTAAAGATGACCTCCTACAAATGTCACCCTTGGTCCCCAGCCTGGGTGACGCTTTCTGGCAGTGACAAATCTGGCCAAACACTGGGTTTTACAGTGATTATGTCATTAGTCTGTGATTGTACCAGACAAGATGAAAAGAATGTGAGCAAGGGGAGGGAGAGTGACTAATCCTTCTCTAGGTGTCCTCTTTCAGGACCTTTTCTGTGAGGCTTTGTGAGGGGCTTATGCGGCCTGCTGCCCCAGTTTTTTCAGGGGGCCGCACCGCCCCTATCGGATGTCCCAGACACAGCGGAGTCAGCCTGGCCTGTGAATGACAGAATCAATGGGCTGGGAAAGAGCTCTGCCAAGGGTCTTTAAATATCTCCCCACCTAACCTTCCCAGGAATTACATCATGGCACCCTGCCTGTGCTGGGCTATGAAGAGAGGAAGAAGAAGAGGAAGAAGAAGTAAAGAAGAGACATCTGGACCAAGATGAAAGTACAGCATCAAGAGGTTGACTCAAGGTCAACCGACTTCTTTTACAGGGCACTTCACTTCTGATAGTTGTTTGAAATTGAAATGTTTTGTAACATTATAAATGTCTTTACTGACATGATCAATTTAATGCCAAAACTTTTAATGGAAGCTATATTTAAGCAACTGCACAAAAATATGTCAAAATAATTACATTTAAGTGCTATTTAGATTTAGTTAGATTTGGGTTTCTTCTCCAATTCTTTGTGAAATATAATAATTTACAAAGTGGCTTCGTTGTTTTCATGACAGATTTGTTTAAATTGATCCATGAAATGTTCAAGACTAGGTTAACTAAGATATAAAGAACAAACCTTCCAAAAGGATGTAACTTGACAATTGAAACTTGAAAATGTGTATTCATTAAGGATGAAACTACTGAAAAATAATGGATCAGTACACTCTCAGAAATAAAGTTAGAAAATCTGTCACTGGGGCACTTCATGGTACAAAAAAACACCTAAAAAGTACAAATGTGTACCTCAAAGTAGCTTAAACGTACAAAAGTGTACACTAAAGGTATTAATGTTTACCTGTGTGGTACCTTTTCAAAAAGTACCACCCCAGTGACAGATTTAGTACATTTCTGAGTGTGTATATACCTCAGATTTGAAGTCCTATTTTTTGTATATAATCGTGGATTTCATTGCTTGTTTTCCTGACAGATTTGTTTAAACATACATAAAATGTTCAAGACTACCAGGACGTTAAGTGAAATATAAACCACATAGACTAATGTAGTGCAAATATTAATACACTGTAAAAACCCAGCAGTCAACTTTATCAAATGAAATGAGTGTAGTTAACTCCAAGTTTACTGAGTTAATTCTACTCATTTGAAAAGAGTTTTGAACTCGGTGTTGAAGGTAATGAGTTAATTTAATACCTCATTACTTCAACTTAAATGGAGTAAGTTCACAGTACTCATCAGTTTTTTAACTCAAATGGTTTGTAGCAATTGGTTTCCTCAGACGGTTTGAGTTGCCTTAACTTATCAGATTTTACAGTACTCAGTTTGTTTGAGTTCTCTTCATTTATTGGGTTTTATGTGCTCAAATTGCTTCGTTTACTCAAATGGATTAAGTTCACAGTACTCATTACGATTAGTTTTTGAACTTAAATGGTTTGTTGCAATCGGTTTCCTCAATTGGTTTGAGTTACCTTAACATATTGGATTTTACAGTGTGGAAATGTTCTTTTCTAGACAACTAACAAGCTGTGGATGTTTGTAGAATAAGTTTGAGCGATATTTTGCAGAAATATATACAATCTCATATGTAATGTTTCTTATGAGTTGTTCACGCCACCATGATTTGTTTGTTTGTTTGTTTATATTTTATACGCATGTCATTGTAAAATTCTGTATGAATTCACTACTATTTTTGATTTTTGAATTTTGAGATTGAGCTGAATGATCCTATTCCCTTGTGTTCTGCATTATAAAATAACATTTATTGTTTGAATTTCCAAATAAATTAACAGATTTTTTTTAAATAATGCACCTTGCTGTATTGCAAAGGGAGGTGCATCTAGTTAATGTGAAGGGTTTTTTTTACATTTACAGTCCCTTTTTGAAAATTCATTAATAAAAATGTCAAAATAAACAACCAGGTAGCACTTCACCAAATGTGTAAAAACTCAAAGACAATAACTCTCGTCAACAAGATCACTGAAGCACAAATGTTAGAGTGAGCGTGGTTGGCACAGGGATAGATAGGAGTTATTTGAGAATGCCAGCTCTATGGGTGGGCTGAGACAGGAGCTAATTTTCCAATGGAAACCCTGATCTCTAAACATTACAGGAGCAATAAACAAATACAGGGCTGGAATAGCTATATGTTGGCCTTGATGGAGCCAGAAAATGTTAAATGCATTTATGCATAACAATTCATCTATGACAGCACATTATGATATTTTCCAAAGTGTGTGTACACAGGAATTAGCCAAATATAGACTTGGAATAATAATAAGTATAGAAGTAAATTGAATAAGTAAATAATAGAAGATATAATAAAATTATTCAAAATATTTATTTAAAATACATGAACATTGTAAATATAATGACACGGGCACAATACTGATCATTGCAAATTGAATCTACCTGCCTTTTGGTGACATGGTGGCTCAGTGGTTAGCACTGTTGCCTCAAAGCAAGAATGTCGCTGGTTCGAGTCCCATTTGGGTCAGTTGGCATTTCTGTTTGGAGTTTGCATGTTCTTCCCGTGTTGGCTTGTGTTTCCTCCGGATGCTTCGGTTTCCCCCACAGTCCAAAGACATGCACTTTAGGTGAATTGAATAAACGAAATTGGCCGTAGTGTATGTGTGTGACTGAAAGAGTATGGGTGTTTCCCAGTGTTGGCTTGCAGCTGGAAGGGTATCCGCTGTGTAAAATACATGCTGAATAAGTTGGCGGTTCATTCCGCTGTGGCGACCCCTGATGAATAAAGGGACTTAGCCAGGAAAAATGATTGAATCTACCTGCATTTAAAGAGCACAACCATATAAAGTGGCACGTGACAAAACCACAGGTAATTGGCATATAATTGCATTATTATAAACAAAATATTATGCACTGGTGTGGTCACAAACATGGTGGTATATCAAAATAGTTATCTTTATAGCTATCATTATTTGGTTAAATGGGGCTTAATTCTTTTTTTTATACCTAAAATGACGTCAAATTGACATTTATGCCAAAAAACATGCTAAAGCACAAATCAATTTGATGTCAAAACCTTGACGTCCATTTGACACCCACACACTGATGTCTTTTTGACCACCAAAAAACCCAAGACAAAGCGTCTTACAATATAAGAAATGTTATTTTTCATCTGAAAGCGTAATTTACAAATTTAAACTGGATTATGTATTGCAATGCATATAAATAATAATAAGTATAGAAGTAAGTTTACACTGGAAGCTTCTGTAGCCAAAACAAATTCCTTGTGTGTGTGAAGCACACTTGGCAATAAAACTGATTCTGATTCTGAAATAACCTCAAATTACTGTCAAAGGGACATAAAATTGACATCTATAACACTGGTGTCAAAAACACTTCAAAATTTAATTCAAGAGTTCACACTTAGCTGATGATTGATTATAAAGCTTGTTTGGCATGCTGTCAGGGGAGAGAGCCCTGAGCTCATAAGATCCTCAAGCTCGGGGCTCCCTCCCGTTTGCAAGGCGAGAGAGGAGTTTGGGCTCAGGTAGATCTCAATGAACTCCCCTGCTGTAGTAACTAATGAACAGATAGTGATTGCTCTTAAAAGATAACTACCTACTATGTGCACGTCTATGGTGCTGATTTGGATTAGTCATATAACTTAAGTTGCATGTTTTTGGATGGTGGGAGGAAACTGGGGAACCCAGGGGAAACCCACGTGAGCATGGGGAGAACATGTAAACTCCGCACAGAAACGCCAGCTGGCTTGGTAAGGACTAGAACCAGTGACGTTCTTGCTGTGAGGCAACAGTGCTTACAACTGGGCCACCGTGCCACCTATCTAGGAAAGGAGAAGGAGTAGGGGTGGAAGAGGGGATTCTTCAAAACGAAGAGGGCTGTTATATGGAACTTAAGGTATTTATAGTGGCCTAGGAATCATCTGATTGGTGAATCATAAATTGGATAATGCGGGACCAGTCGCAAGCAATAATAAGCACGTGATCCTCACGAAATTAGCTTATAAATAAACTTCACTTATAGAATTGTCCTATATTAAATTTTTTATGATTTTTTAAAACCTAATGTTGGATGTCAAATTGATGTCAATTTGACATCAAGTTAGTCAATTGACATCAAATCATTTAGCATTTTCTACGTATTTCTGATGCAAATGTGAAAAAAAACCTGCTCACCATTATCATCATCTGTAGCCGTGCTGACACCACAAGTCTCAAAAAACAAACAAGCTTTTCTTAACATTCTGCTGGTGAACCGCTACAAAGACTAATCGATGCTCTGATCAGACCCTCAGAAGGTGCCTTCTTCACATAACTCAATCCTCAATCACCCATTTCACACATTAGAGCCTGTTCTTGGCCCTCTAAAGGCCACACACCCACAAAGTGCTCTCTTTATCATACTGAAACTCGTTCTGTTGAGCTGTTCAAGAGAATTAGACCTGTCAAGAGCTCTAACTCTCCAGAAACATACAGTACATGTTTGAGTCTGTGCCAAGCTAATTAGAAGCGGTTGTAGCATCTCCATCAAGGGCTTTGGATGAGCTGGCTCTAAGCTTGTTCAAATAGCCAAAGTTTGCAAAGCAGCCGGCGACTTCTGCTCGGGCACATATACGGAGCATGATGAGAAACAACTGTGACTGCCAAATTCTGTGGGCTTTGCTTGCTGATGAGTGTGCTGACATATTTAACAGAGCATTTAAAACACATCATTCTGAGGTATTATATCTGCCTAGCTGTTACAGGGGGGTTACACTGTGAGGCATGATTGCTCAATAAAACGCATTACATTTACACATTTGGCAGATGTTTTAGCCAACTAACTCAAAGTGAATTTATTGTATATTGACTTTATTTATTTTATCACTGGGCATGCTGTGGGTGCTATTGATCTATTATAAGACTAAACTTTATAAATAAATTAATAAACATTATATATCTGTGTAATATTTTAGTTTTTTTAAACACAGAGACTGCATTTATTTTATTTATTTATTTATTTATTTTTTATTTATGTCATTTTTCTTTTTTCTTTGCATAAACCTTTTCGGAAACCACAAAACATTTTAAGGATTTCTGTAAAATAATTTCTTTAATATATTATTTAATAATGATTAAAAAATCATCAAAATCTATCAAAAAAATTTTTAATTTATTTTTAAATAAACATTTTGTCCCATTAAAAATTTAATTACTATTACTTTTGATCCATTCAATGCAAATACATATATTTATATGTATATTATAAATATTTATAAATTGATTTATAAATACATATAAAGTGTTTAGGTTCAGTAATTTCATTTTTATGGCAAAGAATATGTTCCCTTCATGATTTTCAAAGTGAAATAACTCAACATAAACAAAGGAGGCTGAGAATAATGCTTATTTTCGATTATATATATATATATATATATATATATATATATATATATATATATATATATATATATATATATATATATATATATATATATATATATATATAATTTATAGTGTATTAAATCATGTAAACACCTATTATCTTTCTCAAGCAATTTTACTTCTACAGTAGAGCAGCCATTAGGGTGAGTCTCTCAATAAAACAGAGCCCCAAGATATTTAAAACACTTGTAACAGTGGCGTCAGCCGTCTGTGTTTCACAGCCTTGCTGATTACCTTCAATGTCAGTAAAATGAAGACACACAGAAACAGGCTAATCATAACAACCATTATAAAAATATATACAATATCTGACATAGCTTCACAAAACGGTAAGCACAATTGTAACATCACACTGTTTTAGAGCCCACACTTTTAATAGCATACTGTCGACTGTATATTAGCACTTCAAGACACCCTTACTGTAATAATATCATCTTTTAGTGTTTGACATATTTGAGGATGCTGCATCACGTTGCTGTAGCCCTAAAATACAGCACACCTGAACACTGTTTCTGATCAAGAGCTTGTGTAAAACTATAACTGAACACTTCTGATGTGAAGTGGTATACATGCGCAGAGCTGGATAATGAACAGCAATGCATTGAGAAAGGATCATGTGATATCTACCTTTGGGCTGCCATCCAGCTCCTCGCTGTTGGAAATAGTAGTGTTGAATGCTTCGGTGTGCTGCGGAGTGCCTTCCTTCTGCCTCTTAGGCACCTTCCTGCCCTCGGCCCACCCTAGAAGGATGCACTGGCTCCAGAGCACTGCCGTCACCACAGCTAGCAGCCAGCAACGCATCTTCAGCCCACCAGCCAGGAGATTGTTGTTGGGTCAGAAAGCAGACTCTATCACAGTCCTTCTCTCTGTGGGAAGTTCTCGACTTCAAGAAATACAAAGGAACAGCGAGACGTCCCGCACGCTTGACCTCACTGGGAGATAAATACTGTAAGAGGCAGGCAAAGTGATTAAGGAACTTGTCCACTCCACCTGATACCTCTGCCTGCTCTTGATCTTCTCAACAGCTACCAGTGTGAGGCTCAAGCCTCTTTGACAAAAACAAAGCAAAGCTTACTCGACTATGAAATGTGTCAAGTGCGGAGCAATCCTGGGAAATGACAGGTTGTCGCTGAGCTGACAGCAAATAAACCCATTAGTGAGATTTTTCACGCTTCCTGCCCCGTGGGGGGTAGCAGAGGGCAACTGAAGAAGGTCCCAAACTAGGAAAGGGGGGAGTGGATGCAAATTACTCAGATTCCCTCTCACTTTCTCTCTGGTTCTTCACCTCCGTCTCGCTCCTACTGAGATGTGGAGTCTCTGTGGTGATGCAGCTGAGACGATTCTCTGGTAAGCAATGCTAAGTTCTTGCCCCATCAGTGTTCACATGTGGTTCCTTCTTGAAGCCGAGGTGAGAAAAAAAATGTCCTGAGGGAATTGGAAGTTGGAAATGATCCAGTTGTCTTAGCCTTTGGCCTTCCTTTGCCTTTTTTTCCTTGCAGGGAAAAATCAGTCCTCGGAGCAACTTCAAAGCACTTGATGGGACAATCACACCCAAATACATCAGCCTTGGGTGACAAAAACAAATGCACGCCCTCCCCAAAGTGCAAGATCTGTGGTAGGTCCTGCTCACAGTTCTGTCCAGATCTTGTGCTGTTGCTCCTGCACTCTCTCACTCTGCTTACAGGAGGGCTCGCAGCAGAGTTTATCACAGCCCCCTCTCTGTCTCTTGCTCTTTCTTTCTCTCTCTCTCTCCCTCTCTTTCTGATTCCCTTGCTACTCTTTTCCTCATCAGTGAAACTGGCAACCTCAGTGGGCTCAGCCCTGTTTTATCTCACTAATGAAATACTCAAGTCTTGATGGAGAGCTCTTTGGCAGGCAGACTCTAGGGAATGTGTGTTCATGTGTGTAGGTGTAAATCTGTGCGTGCGTGTGTCTGAGTAAGTGAGTGCGTTAGTGTGTGTTGTGTCCTATATTGCAGTACATGTGACATTTAGACTCAGAAAGAACTGCTTTTATGGACTACAAGGGATTGACCAACTGACTAGACTACACTGTAAAAAAATCCTGGTTGCCTTAAATTTTTAAGCTGAATCAAATTAACCTTATGAGTCCATTCAACTTATATTATGCTAAACCAACTTAAAACAGCTTGTGTAACTTCTAAAATTAAGTTAGAACATAATTAACTTAGTTTAATAAGTTATAATTAACTAAAAACATTTGCTGTCACGACTAATTGATCATATCATTTTTTTATAGAGTAGTCTGGAAAGGAGTGGATATTAATGCATTAATGTTAATTTACATGCACTCCATAACAAACATGAAATCTGCATGTACTCATAGCCTACTAGTATGACTGCATCAGAAACATATTCCATAGTACAATCAATTTCTCATGGTTATATGTAATAACTTGCAAAACATGCTATTAAACATGAGTGTATGATCCTAGTATTACTACAATATAATCACAATATGTTCGTGTTATTAATTTAGTATTTTACTCACTGTTATTCATTGACATAAAATGCATACTCCTATATTATTCCAAGCGACATTGCACGTATTACATTATGCACATTTTGTAACTTTTTGGTTAAATTTTGCAATGCTAATAGACAGTGCTGTGTAATACTGGTAAATATTCTACATCCTCTGATCTTCTTCCTCCCTCTGGTGGCTGGAAATAAAGTTGCAGGACTTTTTTGAGGATATTTTTCAGGCATTCATTCATCCATTCATTTTCTTTTCGGCTTAGTCCCTTTATTAATCCGGCGTTGCCACAGCGGAATGAACCGCCAATTTATCCAGCATATGTTTTACGCAACGAATGTCCTTCCAGCTACAACCAATCTCTGGAAAAGATATTTTTCAGTGTGTATTATTAATTATGCAACTCTACTGTGAAACCAAAACGCAAGTCGCAAATTAAAAATTTTGTTCCTCACACTTATAGCTACATTTTGAATTTAGATTTAAATGACCATAATACTATTTTAAACACAAAAACAAAAAACTGACTATGTCTCGACTGACAAATTGCTATGGCAAGACTACTGAGTCAAATCATCTGAAGGCATGTGGGTTGCTTTAAGGCAGCAATGGTAAAACAGTGGTCCAAGGAGGGACAATCCACAAACCTGTTGACATTGTGATAAAGGCTCATTGATGCATGTGCAACAAAGGCTGTTCTGCATCTGGTCCAAGCCAACAGAAGGTCTGCTATGCCATAAGCCAGGGCCCAATATATATATATATATATATATATATATATATATATATATATATATATATATATATATATATATATATATATATATATATATATATATATATATATATATATATATATATATATATATATATATATATATATATATATATATATATATATTCATAAAATAGATTAGAACAGTTCATAATATCTGAATTTTCACTATGGAAGCCTGTTCCCGTCACTGAATGATAAAAAAAAAATAAATCAATTATTGAAAAAAAAATTATAAAGTCAGAATTCTGAGTTATTAAGTCACAATTCTGAGTTATAAAGTCAGAATTGCAAGTTAGTAAGTCAGAATTTTAAGTTATTAAGTCGGAATTCTGATTTATAAAGCCAGAATTGCGAGTTATTAAGTCGGAATTCTGAGTTATAAAGTCCCAATTCTGAGTAATAATGTCAGAATTCTGAGTTACAAAGGAGTTTCCTGTTATGCCGACTGGCCATAAATGGAGTTTTAAAGAGGCATGCACATTAGCTCATAATCACAACATAAAGGCTATATTTATTCGTATGGATTTGTTCTTTTTAAATTATGCCATTTGCACCATATTTTGTCTAAATAGCAATTAGCATTAAACAGAGCACCTGAAACTAGCTATAGGTTGTGTGATTCCTCCAAAAGTCTAAAATTAGGCTTTCGATGTTATTTATCTATTAAATGTGTAACAAATTATTTACATTTTGTCGCAGATGTTGTGTTTCATATTGAAGTGCCCTGTGTGGTTTACTTGGGAGCTGCAGACATATCGTACATAGGCATTATAAAGGGCTAAAACTAAAAGGGCTGTATTAGTTTATATTTCAGTTCAGTAAAAGTGTCAACCAAATACTGTGTCCTCCTGGTCTTTATTGGGAAAACTGGGCTGCGAATTCATACCACATCACAAGCAGAGAACCTAAAGAAAGAGTCTTTAACATTTATGGCCAATCGCCATCACAGGAAACTCCTTTAAAACTCGCAATTCTGACTTAATAACTCGCAATCGCGATTTGATAACTTAGAATTCTGATTTAATAACTCACAATTCTGATTTATAACTCGGAATTGCGACATTAACTCAGAATTCTGACTTAATAACTTACAATTCTGACTTAATAACTCTGCGACTATATAACTCAGAATTCTTACTTAATAACTCACAATTCTGACTTTATAACTCGGAATTCTGACTTAACTCAGAATTGCGACTTTAGCTTGAATTCTGACTTACTAACTCGCAATTCTGACTTTATAACTCATGATTCTGACTTTATAACTCAGAATTCTGACTCTATAACTCAGAATTGCAACTGTATAACTCAGAATTGTGACTTTATAACTCAGAATTCTGACTTTATAACTCAAAATTGCAACTGTATAACTCAGAATTGTGACCTTATAACTCGGATTTCTAACCTTAAAACTCAAAATTCTGCCTCAAAAACTCGCAATTCTGACTTTATAACTCAGAATTGCGACTTTATAACTCAGAATTCTGACTTTATAACTCAGAATTGCGACTTTATAACTCAGACTTGCGACCTATAACTCAGACTTGCGACATAACTCAGATTTCTGACCTTATAACTCAAAATTCTCCCCCAAAAACTCGGAATTCTGACTTAATAACTTGGAATTCTGACTAAATAATCAGAATTCTGACTTTATAACTCAGAAATGCGACTTTATAACTCAGAATTCTGACTTCATAACTCAGAAATGCGACTTTATAACTCCGAATTCTGACTTCATAACTCAGAATTTTTACTTTATAACTTTTTACAATGTATTTATATATTTATTTTTTATTCAGTAGGGCTTCCATAAGCTTCTCTAACCAATTCAACGGGCCTATTGTAAATTTGTGATAACGTTGTACAAAAACGGAATCTATGATGATCAGTGACGCGACAAAAAAACATGCTATAAAAGATGAAAAGATATTTGTAACACTGTACACTTAAGCAGTCCTCTGGTGCAGTAGATGGCGATATGTGCCTTATATGTCGAACTCACTTCATGTTACACAAGAAGAAGACGCGCCATCTGACAACGTAGCAATGTTTCTTTCTTGAACGCCCGTCTGCTGTCAGTCTGTGGAGATTCTTGCGGTTATCGGTCTGTCCTGTGTGAGTTTGTGTGTGTTATCTGCGTCCACATAGGGAGGACGTCACTTTCAGGGCCATAAAGCGCTCCGGTGACCAGCGTTTGGTCTCGAGTGACGACGTGTCCAGGAACTGCGTGATGAGCCGCACATAAACAGTCGCTTACGGTGCTTCATTACAGGCCATTAGCCGCTGTTCATTCATCTGACAGTTCATTTGTGGGAGAGACGTTTTAAACAAGCGGGTAGGTAGATTGTTAATTATTTTCCATTCATAAGTGGGATCTTTTTTTCCTTCGGACAGGTGTTGTCAAACATATGTGCTGATTCATATTCAGTAGTAACGTTAGTTGACTATGCTATAACTACCATATTTACTGGATGACTTAAATTGTAAATACTACAGTTTTGTCAATTCATAAAGTAGTATAGACTTTGTATTCCATCTCACATTGCTGATTTACTGGTTTTAGCTAGTCGAGCTGGTTTCTTAATCACAAAATTCCTTTGAAATTAGTAAACAGATTAGTCTTGGATTAGATTTCATGCACAATCTCATTGAACATTTAAAGTCTACTCATGTTTCTGATTAATCATTTCTTTTTCTTGTGTGTAGTTTCTACATCTAATTCTGACACCTAAGCTGTAAAACCATGTCTAACCGGAGAAGATCTCAGCTTAGCCGCTTGTGCGCATCAACTTTGATAGTATTTGTGATGCTGGCATTGAATGTTCAGGCCAGGCCAGCAAATATATCAGCGTTAAAAGGCAAACAGCCCAACAGTAAGGAGGACAATGAGATTCTTCCACCTGATCATCTGAACGGTGTGAAGATGGAGATGGACGGTCACCTCAATAAAGACTTTCATCAGGAGGTGTTTCTAGGGAAGGAGATGGAGGAGTTCGAGGAGGATTCAGAGCCAAGAAGGAACAGGAAGAAGCTCATTGAAATCTTCACCAAGTACGTCCAAAGTTCTGGAAACAATTACATATGTCCATGATGTGTTTGGATGTCAGTCATTTCTAGCTCAATGCAGTATTTACTGAGGTGTTATTGAACAGTATATAGTTTAAATTGAAATGTTAAAGAAGTTCTGAAATACTTTTTTGATGATGTACATTCAGGTGAAAACAGCTTGCGATATCAGCAAAATATGCAAGGCATGATGTTGATTGGCAGGTTTAACGATTAGTAAAGTCCAAAATGCCTGAGAGGTGTGTCATTTTCAGACTTAATTCAGACAGAAGACTAGATTATAGTGTTTTGGGGGCAGGGGGAGCTGAAGAAATGAAACGCACAAGTTAATCGTAACCTCTACAGTGCTCAGCATAAATGAGTACCCCCCATTTTGAAAATGTATATTTTTATCTATTTCTCAGTGAATATGGGTAATATATATTGGTGCATTTGAACAAAACAGATTTATTAAACATATATTTATTAAAATAATATTTTAGTCACAAAACATCTTTAGAAATGCAAAGATAATACAATTAAATTCATGCAAGATATTACAAATAGAAAAATTACAACCTACAAAATTTCAACAGAATTGTATCTATTTTTTGTTTCTCTTGATTTTGACTTTTTTTTTTTTTAATTTGTATTTAATATTTTTCTATAACATATAAATTTGGGCTACTAATTTTTCAACCATTATTGTAGGTTATTTTGTTAAATTAGCTCCAGATTTGGCTTTAGTACTGACTAATCTAATGTTTATGCACAAATATAATATTGTAAAACATCCTGTAGAAAATATTAATTTAAATGAGAGATTTGTGGGGGATGTACTCATATATGCAGAGCACTGTATAACATGCATTTCAATAATTGCATGAATTTCGATTACATGTCAACTTGCACATTAGCAAATGTTTTATTGTATTAAAATAGTTTTGGATAAGCATTTGCAGGAATTTGAAAGTTTGTTTGTTTTAGTTGTACCTGTACGCCCATCATCAAACCTTCACCTTCTGTTTTTTAGAGTGGATATAAATAAAGACAGAAGTGTCAGTGCTAAGGAAATGCAGCGCTGGATCATGGAGAAAACAGAAGAACATTTTCAAGAGGCTGTTCGAGAAAACAAGCTTAGTTTCCGTGCTGTAGACCCTGATGGGGATGGTAAGAGAGTTGTTATATATAGTTATAACCTTTATAATTATGTCTATATGTTTTAAAGGATGGCAAATGCTAAATTGTATTTCTGTAATGTTGTTTTTTTATAACAATTATAAATAATCTTGACTGCTTTTGGTGAAATGATGTGGAGGATTTAACTGAATCTGCATTCAGGACTTGTTACATGGGATGAATACCGTGTGAAGTTTTTGGCCAGCAAAGGTCTCAATGAAAAGGAAGTGGCTGAGAAGATCAAAAATAATGAAGAACTGAAAGTGGATGAAGAAAGTAAGTCATGATGTACAGTTAAAGTCTGAATTATTAGCCCTTCTAATTTATTAACCCCCCTGTTTATTTTTTTTTTCCCCAACGTCTGTTTAACGGAGAGATTTTTTTTCAACACATTTCTAAACATAATAGTTTTAATAACTCATTTCTAATAACTGATTTATTTTATCTCTGGGATGATGACAGTAAATAATATTTTACTAGATATTTTTCAAGACACTTCTGTACAGCTTAAAGTGACATTTAATGGCTTAACTAGGTTAACCAGGCCGGTTAGGAAAATCAGGCAAGTTATTGCATAACGAGGGTTTGTTCTATTGAAAAATATATATAGCTTAAAGGGGCCTAAAAATTAAAAACGGCTTTTATTATAGCCAAAATAAAACAAATAAGACTTTCTCCAGAAGCAAAAACATTATTAGACATACTTTGAACATTTCCTTGCTCTGTTAAACATCATGTGGGAAATATTTAAAAAAGAAAAAATAGATTAAAGTGGGGCTAATAATTATGATATAGTACTAGTAGTAGTTTTCTTTTCTAATGAATAACAAATATGGCCTTACCACAGCTCAGGAGGTTTTGGAGAGCTTGAAGGACCGCTGGTTTCAGGCTGATAATCCTCCAGCTGACCAGCTGCTGAATGAAGAGGAGTTCCTCTCGTTTTTGCACCCGGAGCACAGCAGAGGCATGCTCAGATACATGGTCAAGGAGATCGTTCGAGATCTTGGTAAGCGCTGGAATATTAACTTCCTACTTCCCTCGCATGTCTTGTGATTCTTAAAGTGATTTACTCACCCATTTACTTATGGTACCAATTGATTTGCATTGTAATTTTTTTCCAGACTGATGATGGTACCCACTGGCTTTCATAGTATGTGTTTTCCTACTATTAAAGTCAGTGCATATTGTCAACTGCTGGATACCAAAATTCTTCATTTTAAAGTGCACATACACACAATGGACACATGAATGTTTTTGCCAATTTTGAGAAACTCAGTAAAGTGACGTGGCTAATGCCATGCCACATAGATTTTAAGTTGCAATGCCAATTTTAAACCATTTGTAATAGCTACCCTATGTGTGTAATTTTTTTTATTCGGTAATATTCTGTGGAGCAGCTTTAATGGCTGTTCACATAGCTCATCTAAATGTGTAGAAAGTGTGAGTGTGTTGCTTCCTTTACCATTTTTTGCGCTTTATTGTTGTCTGTTGTTGCTAGGTGACCATTAACCGTTTTCTCAGAGCTGACAAATCATTGCTGCAGCTCTGATACTAGTTTTTATTTCTGGAGAAAAAGCACTGCAGTGTTCTGTGTTTGTCTGAAGTAATTAGCCTAGCGAAATATGTATCAGTCAGTTCTTGACACGTGACTTGCGGTGTGCTTGCGGCATTCTGAGATGTTTTCAACTACGTGCAGCTGTAATACGCAAGTGTGTTGTGGTGCTTTTGCACCGCGTGCATAGCTCCCAATATTCCAAACCATGTACCTCTGGAAATAACAAACTATAAACAAAAGCTGCGATATGTGAACAGCCGCTTATAGCAGAATTATTTCAATTTGGAATGTATAGAATTTTGCAACACTGAATTAAACTAACATTCAACTAACTCAAGCTTAATAATGACACTATTTTCTTTTTATGGAGCTGCTCATAGCTGAATTGAGTGGTTTATAATTGATTAACTTTACACCATTATTAAACTGAACTGAACTTACACCAAACTGCCTGAAGCTGAATTCACTTCGCCATTTAAAAAAAAAAAAGGTTCTATTTGTATTCTGAGTGATTTTGAGATATTGACCTTTTTTGTTAGTCTTAAGGTGAACAACTAATCCATGCAAGGTTATAAAACCACCCCACCCCAGTTCAGTTGGAAATGTGTCATCCAGGGTTCCCACAGGTCAATATACTTTATATTTAAAAACATTTGGCTTTAAAATTAGTACTTCAAAGACTGGGTTTTAAGAAATAGACAAAGCTAAATGTAAACTTTGTAAAACTGAGATATCAAATATGGAAGAGGAGCACTTTACAGCCACGCAAACAAAACATACCTCAGAAATTGAAAATAAGTACATTTTGCTGCAGGTTTGGGGCTGTGCGATTTGGGGAAAAATATATAATTGTGAATAATTATTGTTATTAATTATTTATTTTATTTTTTTTTTTTTTTGACATTGCAATTTCGATTTAATTTTGTAGTCAAGCTTCAGCTCAAACTGTATCGTAGCTTCTTACTGCTAAAATGCAGTGACTGTTGGTTAAAAAAGGAACTGAAAAGATATTAAGATATTAAGATAAGATATTAAGATTTTAAATATTCAGGAATTAAACACCCATTTTTCTCTAGAGCAAACAGTAAACACAAATAAAATAACCGTACCTTTCTGCAAACAAGTTAGACTCAAATTAGGGAGATTTAAAGGTTAAAAATAATATAAAAATACAGAACACTCGGCAAACTAACATGGCTGAAACAACTCTAAAAATTGTTCTTTGCTAATACTTGAAACTAGATTGAGTGTCACTGGCAATGCTTTCAGTTGATTCAGTTGATCACTCAATTGGCTAAGACTATCACACACAGAATGCAGTCACGCATTTGCTCTGGGCAGGGGAAATTAAGTAATACAAATATATTTCATATAGCAGCCTCTTTTGATTAGCTAATTGCAATGTTTCAAATCACAATTGTGATTGGATTTCAATTAATTGCACAGCCCTACTTGCAGGTGCCTAAAAGCCACTGCTTGCAAATATACTAAATGATATTCAAGCTAATATTGTTATTATTTGAACATTATGTTATTATTAATATACAAGCACCATTTATTTATTTATTTTTTTTATATATAATTATTTTTTGGGGGTTTTCACCTTTATTAGATAAGACAGAGAGTATTGACAGGAAAGCATGGGGAGCAGAGAGAGGGGAAGGATCGGCATAGGACCGCGAGGCGGTAATCGAACTTGGGTCGCCATGAGCACCGGAGTACATGTGTCAACGCACTAACCACTACACCACTGGCACCGACGGGAATTTGATATTTGGCTTAAAGTGGGAACCATTGTCATCATACTAATATAAAAGTCTCCAGTAAACTCCAGTTTTTAGGTTGAGGAAAAACTATTAAAAATGCAGTTGGAAAAATTAGGCTGTACATGTACTGTGCTGATAATAAAATCTGCATCAAGTCGAGCACACCAATTCTCTAGCACATACATAAAAACCCAAAGTATACTTTGGCCATAAAGTACAATAAAAAAAGGTGACTCGACTAAACAGTGTTTTACATTCCAAAACAGATCAAGATGGAGACGGAAAGTTGACTCTTGCTGAATTCATCTCCCTTCCCATGGGAACTGTGGAGAATCAGCAGGCCCAGGACATCGATGATGACTGGGTTCGAGAAAGGAAGAAGGAGTTTGAAGAAGTTATTGACGCAAACCATGATACGATTGTAACCATGGAAGAGCTGGAGGTTGGTTTAACCATTAACCACACTTTTATCGCATCCCATTTGAATGTATATCTGATATTGTCTCTGCTCGGCTCCACAGGAATACATGGACCCTATGAATGAGCACAACGCTCTGAATGAGGCCAAGCAGATGATCGCTGTGGCCGATGAAAACCAGAACCACAACCTGGAACTAGAAGAGATCCTAAAATACAGCGAGTATTTTACAGGCAGCAAGCTCATGGACTATGCTCGTAATGTACATGAGGAGTTTTAGGAGTTCCTCAAGTCTTTATAAATAAGAAATGCATGTATATTTCACTGAAGTGTCGCAAGTGACAATGTTGGCCTTTGCTTGCTTCCCGAAATGGGATCAACAAGTGCATTCGGACATATTTGCAAATGTAAAATACCGCAAGCCACAAAAACTTCTGTAATGTTGCAGTGCACAGGTATGAGACCATTAAGACTTTGTGATTTCCATATGAGCGCAGTATAATTAATTTGACACTTTGTCACTTTCATTAGTTTTTGAGTGTTTATAATTAAGAGAAATGTCTGTATATGAGGAATTGGGAAGGGGGAAGAGTGTTTTGGTGGAATTGATTAAAAAAATGATTAATGTAAATAATGTAGTTATTTTGAGTGCCATAATATATTAATGCATTCTCATATTGAGTGGGTTGATTTTTGAGCTCTGAGCTTAAATATGTGTTATTTCCAAAGATGGCAATACAGTAAAATGATTTGGGATGGTAATTTTGTGTTAAACATATTTAGCACTTCTGATTGAGATCGCATTAAATCTCTAAATGCAAAGCCGTCAAAAGTCTATTCATTGAGAGGGATAATTACTCCGTCCAGATGTGACCTATTTGCACATTGAAGCATTTAAGAAGCCCATTACTCACAGTTTGTTAAGGTCATAATTGTATATAGCATGAATGTTTTTTTTTTATTATTATTATTATTATTTTGGCTTTTAAACATGCAGTTTGCCGTTACCTCAGCACTCTTTCAGGCACAGATGTTTCTCCATTATCAACTGTTTGAGTTCTTGTAAAAAATGCTTAAAATTATTTTATTTAAACAAGAGAAATAGATTTAGAGGAATCTAATTGTTTGCAATTAAAATAGATTTTTTGTGAATGACAATGGACCGCTATATGTATTTTCTGGATTTGAGAATGAAGTTTTATTAAAATACACTTTTGCTTCAAGAAATTAGGCTAATGTGTGCTACTGACTGCCTGTGTATATATTTGAGCTCTAGTTTTGGATTTATGTCAGGCCCGTAGCCAGCCTGGTGAAAGGGGTAGTCCTTTTTTCTTAAAATATGGACTTTTTGTTTGTTTTTTTGTTTGTTTGCTTTATGTAAAGAGCACATTTAAAAACAACAGATGTTGACCAAAGTGCTTTACAAAAAGACCAGCATACAAAATCTAGACTTTATTTTAGATGGATAGATAGCTAGATAGATAGATAGCTAGATAGATAGATAGATAGATAGATAGATAGATAGATAGATAAGCAAAATATGCAAAACAGATTAAAATTAAAAAGCAAGAGACAGAATGAGACTTAAAAGCTCCAAGGGAAGAGCGCATGACCTAATATGTAAAGGCAGACCATTCCACAGACGAGGGGCTGAGACTGAAAAAGCCCCGTCACCAATTGATTTTAACCGTGATTTGGGAACAACTAACCTTGAAACAGGTTTTCTGACCTGATTGGCCTCAATAAAGTATGCCAGTGAAGAAGCTCACCGATGTAAGTAGGTGCTAGACTATTTAAAGCTTTAAAAACAAATAACAATAACTTGTATTGAATCCTAAATTGGACTGGGAGCCAGTGAAGGGATAATAAAACTGGTGAGATACTAGAATTTTTTTTTGTCCCAGTTAAAAGCCTAGCAGCTGCATTTTGAACCAGTTGCGTACAATTGAAACCTGCAAAACTCCTAAATACAAAGAGTTGCAGTAGTCCAATCTGGACATAATAAAACATTGGTGATGGTTTCCAACTCCTTAAAAGACAGAAAAGGCTTCAATGTTCCTTAATTGATAGAAACCACTTTTGATGACTGAATTTATTTGCTTGTCAAACTTTAACTCAGTTTTAAAAATAACTCCAAGACTTTTTGCGTGACTGGACCTTAGGCTTAAATGAACCTAGTTGATTAATTGTAGATTCACAGACACTCAGAGGGCCAAACACTAGCACTTCAGTTTTTAATTTATTCAAGTGTAAAAAATTACCAGCCAACCATTCCTTAATCTTGTTAAAAACAGGTTAAAAAGGACTTTAAAACAGAGTTTTCTCTCATTTTTATGGGCATATAAAGCTGAGTGTCATCAGCATAAAGATAGTAGCTTACATTATGCTTCTTACAGATTGCAGCTAAGGGAAGCATGTATATGGAAAAAAGAGCTGGGCCCCAAATTGATCCTTGGGGGACGCCACACTCCATTCATGCAGATGAGGAAGAAAATTTTTCTAATTCAATAGAAAAGTATATCCCGAGATAAGAACTAAACCAATTCAAAAAATTTTCTTGAATCCCAGACCACAATCTTTAACGGTCAATCAAAATATTGTGATAAATTGTGTCAAATGCCGCAGCCAGGTCTAGTAAAACCAGAAGTGCACATTTTCCAGAATCAACAGTCAGAAAAATATCATTAGACACTTTAATGAGAGCTGTCTCAGTGCTATGCAGTGTCCTAAAACCAGATTGAAATTGATCAACAATGTCATTTTCAATTAAATTAGTAGAAAGCTGTTGAAATACAACAATTTTGGAATTGGTTGATAGTTTTTTAAATCAGATGAATCCAAGTTGGGCTTTTTTAAAACTTAAAACAAGATGACACGACTCCACTCGGCAAACTACAATTCACTATAGATATTACAATAGATACACAATTGATAGTACAATAGATAGTACAATAGAACTACAATAGATAGAAAGTCTAATCCAACCACCTCCAATACCTGAATAAGAAGATGTGGAGGGATAATATCCAATGAACATTGCGTAGGCTTCATATGGAGGACCAAGCCCACTAAATCGGATAATGTGATTGGTTTAAATTCATCAAAATAGTGTGCTAGTGAAGGTGGGATGGTACAGTCAAGAAAAGTTTCTTGAGGCAGAATCCCAGCTCTAAGGGCTTCAATTTTACTAATAAAAAACAAAACTTTTCGCATGTTGCCTGGCAAACAGCAAGACCAGTAGTGTTTAAGGCTAAGTTAATTGTTTTAAAAAGAACTCTAGGGTAATTTGGAACCTTTCTTATGAGATATTGAAATATTGATGTATGAAAAATATTCTTATTTTGTGTCTTTAACTATCTTCTGATATTTAATCAAAGAGTCTTAAAATATAATAATGCACCTGTAGCTTAGTTTTCATCCATGTTCTCTCAGATTTTCTCCATAGCTTTTTGCAGTTTTTAGCCTCATTTTCTATCTAATTATGAGGTTTGAATACTTTTAAGCACTATATTTTGCTGTATTAGCTTGTCAGATGGTCATCAACCACATTTTTGATGTAGTCTACCAAAAACATTTCCGAAAGATTAAGAATGAAAATAATTATTTTCAAATACAAATTTATTACATCATATATCAATAAAAAAAAAAGTTTTAAATTGAAAACTAGCCTATTTTCATTTAGTAGGCAAACACAAACTGGCCAGAACATTCAACTTTCCTCAGTCACGCTGAAACAACAGCCAAAAGAGGATTCCGTTTGGTCTTAAAGCCTTCTTTGATGGTTATTTTCACAATTTATTATAGCATAGCAGTCAACATAGTACAAATTCAATTCAATTCAATTCACCTTTATTTGTATAGCGCTTATACAATGTAGATTGTGTCAAAGCAGCTTCACATAAAAGGTCACAGTAAATAGGAACAGTGTAGTTAAGTTTGTAGTGTTTAAGTTCAGTTCAGTTTAGCTCAGTTCAGTGTGGTTTAATAATCACTACTGAGAGTCCAAATATTGAAGAGCAAATCCAACGATGCGCAGCTCTACAGATCCTGAACCATGCAAGCCAGTGGCGACAGCGGAGAGGGAAAAAAAACTTCACTAAAGGCGGAAGTGAAGAAAAAAAACCTTGAGAGAAACCAGGCTCAGTTGGGCACGACCATTTTAATTTCTCCGCTGGCCAAACGTCTTGTGCAGAGCTGCAGTCTCAGTGGCGGAGGCTGGAAGCTGGCCTCAGCGAAGACTCGTCTGTCTCTGGAGCGTCATAGGAAACAGTCTCATGTTCTCCACTCTTCCATGACCATCGCAGTAGCTGCTCAGGATTCGGCCTGGTCCAGGATATGGAAACCTTGGGATCATCTCGTCGTTGGTCTTGGATCGAATCAGTGACTCTGCATAGTCTGAGGGCCTCGGGAAGAGTATCCCCAGGTGGAAATGGAGAATAAAGAAAATAATTAGCGTAGCTGATGTTCACAGTGTATATCAGCAAGATGCATAACCTGTGTGGAAGCCCCCTAAGTGGTGCACTAAGTGTATGCTTTACTGAACAGATAGGTCTTTAATCTAGTTTTGAATTGGGAGAGTGTGTCAAATGAGCTCATATATGGGACAAAATCTGGACCTTTGTCAGGGAGGGGTCTTTCGAACCACCCGAACTCTCCTTGGCTACGGGCCTGTATGTGCAGAACAAATTATTAAATCGCACTTCTGCGAATTACACACGTTTACGAATAATGTTTGCAAATTAGAATAATTTATTTTTAATAAAATCATCCATATCACTCTTTGTATCTTATCATGGACTGACTAAATTGTCAATGACTATTTTTCTTACGTTGCTGTAGTTCGTGTTGATATATGTGTCTGGTTCAGTTCCTGTTTAGAAAGAGACATAACACATCACATCCTTTTCAACAATAACAATTGTAATGTTTGCATTTTTATACTACTCTAAAAGACACAGGTCACCCAAAAAATGCTGAACGTGTACTCACAAACAAGCCATCCAAAAAGTAAAAAGTTTGTTTTTTTTGTTCTTCAATAATTCTCAACTTTTTCCTACAAAACAAAACATATACACATGACTGGAAATGAACGATACATTGAGGTCATATGAAGATCTAAACACCAAAGATAATAACTATAATGATATGGTTCTGATAATCGTTGTTATTACTAAAATAATTTACATTTTGCTTTAATGGACTCAATCATTTAACATGACACAACAAAACTGCAGTGCACTGCAGTTTTTAATAAAATGCTATCATGCGCTGGTGTGGCCAACGGAAGTTACCATTGCTTTATCCTGTTTTTATTTCTTTATTGTTGTAACTTGCACGTAGCATTGCATGTTATGCACATCACAAGGCTCCTGCTTGCTATGTTCGTCATTTGCAAGACATTAAATATGGAGGATAAAACCTGCAAAAACAATAAATAAATAAATAAATACGCAAATATATAAATAAATTAGTAAATAAATCCATAAATCTGCACAAATAAAATAAATAAATAATTAAATAAATCAAATTAAAAAAAAAAATATATATATATATATATATATATATATATATATATATATATATATATATATATATATATATATATATATATATATATATATATAAATTAAAAGCACCTTCACACAACAATTGATCTATTATTTTCCATTTCCTGAAGTTTTTCGTGTAGCCACAAGGAGGCAGAACGGCGTCAAAATTCATACACCGTTGGTATGAGCATCATACGCGAACTCGAAGACCCTGCTGAATGTTACTACATGTTCTTTGCACATATGCCTTGCAAAATATATTAATTTTATCCTCCAGCTACTACTTGCTGTCATCCTAAAACGCGTGCAGCGCATTAAAAATGTAAGCAAGCATTACACATACATATCACTTGCACACTCTGATGCGTATAATGAGCATCATTCATTATTAAAAGCACTAAGAGACTCCTTTCTGTCCAACAAACAAAACCATCCCAAATGATGAAAATCCAAGCAGAGTCGTACTACAGGGTGTGGCGTTGAGCGCAGAGCAGACAGACGGGTTTCTAGTATGGTGCTGGTGGTGGTAAAACGAGCAGATTTTTTTTCTGCTAGAGACTGTTATGTAAGGAGGGAGAGTCTTCCCACCGCCCCTCTCTGTTTTTGTTTTTCTCAATGAGCCAGGCTCTCCCTGACGCAGGCCCCTGCGCCTGTCCACTAGGCCCCTTTCCTGGAAACAGAGCCTGGCAGGGGCCACTCAGGGGCAGGTTTTTGGTGGGGAGAGAGAGAGAGAGAGAGAGAGAGAGAGAGAGAGAGAGAGAGAGAGAGAGAGAGAGAGAGAGAGAGAGAGAGAGAGAGAGAGAGAGAGAGAGAGAGATTGTGGGAGGGGGTCTCTTTCCCCTTCCTGCAAATCACATGGCTCCAGACTTGAGTTCAAGTTTACAGAAACCTCAGATTTGGTCAATCTGGGCACTTCTCTTGTTGAGTACAGGCATTCAGGTCACTGAGTGCACAGACTTTAAGTCACTGAGGATGGGGGGGCTGCAAGCAGGATTAACTTTATCTTAAGTCCTGTTCACTGGTTATTGATATGTATAAAGGAGATGGAATGAGTTCTGAAGATCTTGGGATTTGTGATGGGACAACTTGAAGGAATTAAGTTAACATATTAGTTTTTACAAATTTAAGTTGAGTGAACAAAAAACAATTAAGTTGTCCCCCCAAAAAACACAAGAATTGTGTTGTTTCAGCTCATTCTAAATAAGTTATTTGAACAAACACCAAAACTCATTTTTAGTGTATGCTGTGATGTGTTTTACAAATTTGTTTTATGTAATATTCTATAGTACGACATATATAAATAGCTCAAAAGTGACCAGCTCTTTATTTGAGCTTTCTGTTTAGTAATAAATTCAAAATATTGATCATCGTTTCCACAAAAAATATACAGTTGAAGTCAGAATAATTAGCCCCCCTGAATTATTAGCCCCCCCTGTTGTTTTCCCAGTTTCTGTTTAACGTAGAGAAGATTTCTTCAACACATTTCCAAACATAATAGTTTTAATAACTCATTTCTAATAACTGATTTATTTTATCTTTGCCATGATGACAGTAAATAATATTTGACTAGATATTTTTCAAGACACTTCTTTACAGCTTAAAGTGACATTTAAAGGCTTAACTAGGTTAATTAGGTTAACTGGGCAGGATAGGGTAATTAGGCAAGTTATTGTATAACGATGGTTTGTTCTGTAGTCTATTGTCTATATATATATATAAAGGGGCTATGGTGGTTCATTCCTCTGTGGCGACCCCAGATTAATAAAGGGACTAAGCCGACAAGAAAATGAATGAATGAATCAATGATGATAAAGGGGCTAATAATTTTGACCTTAAAATGGTTTTGAAAAAATTAAAAACTGCTTTTATTCTAGCCGAAATAAAACAAATAAGAATTTCTCCAGAAGAAAAAACATTATCAGACATACTGTAAACATTTCCTTGCTCTGTTAAACATCATTTGTGAAATATTTGAAAAAGAAAAAAAATTCAAAGGGGGGCTAATAATTCTGACTTCAACTGTATATTAAGCACCTCAGCTTTTTTGAAAATAATAAGAATTATTCTGGTTTAGTATCTCTAATTTATTTATATGGTTTGAAATGTAAAAAAAAAAAAAAAGCACAACCGTCATTTTATAATTTAAAAGAAAAAGTTTTTTCTATGTGTGTGTGTGTGTGGAGTAAATCAGCTTTTTTTCTGATGGATCATTTGACATTTAATATGCTGAAAATTCAGCTTATCATCACAAGAATAAATAATAGCTACATAAAGTTTTTTTTTAATCCCAGTGGTTCAGTTTGTCTACATTTTATCAAAAACTAACATTTTGGTTTTTAATAGACACCTTTATAAAATACACACATTTTTAAGTAATTACTATATTTGTATTATTGCATTTAATTATTGTACGTACTGTATTTAAATGTGTATATGATCAAGAAGATAATTGGCTTATTAAGCATAAAACAATAACATTAACAGCAGATACTTACACATGAGGAGGGCATCAAGCAACCCATCATGAAGAAGTAATACTTACAAGAAATGCTACAAAGTTTCTGAGAAATATTGTTAAACAGGGAGGGAGTAGGGAAGTGGTGAGAAGCAAAATTATTAAGTGCTCATGGAAGAGATGAGTTTTAATTTACCTTCATTGCCAGTAATTTATGCATCTGTATGGGATTGGGAAGATCATTCCACCAGTGAGTATAAGTGAATGAAAAGGTCCTGGAAAGTGATTTAGATCCTCTCTGTGTTGGCACCATGAGGTGATGCTCACTTACTGACGACAGCCAAGCTTCTGGAGGTGGTGCAGACTTGTAAAAAGAAGTGGAGGTAGCAGAGCCTGTGGCTGTTCTGTATGCAAGCATTAGTGACCCAAACTTGATGTTTGCAGTAGCTATTACAGGGAGATAAAGAGGGTGGTCTCTTGGGCTTGTTAACACTGCATTTATCCAAATTAAAATGTAATATATATCTATTTTTCAAATGTATTTATTTATTTAATGTTCTAAATTTAGAATAAGAATCATTTGATGACATTGAACTGGAATATCAGTATTTTAAAAGGACTTGTGAAAGATCTTGTGACACTGGAGTAATCACTTATAAATCACGGAAATAAACTACATTTATTTGACAACATTGCTGTTTTTATCAAACAAATGCATCTTTGGTGAGCATAGCAGACTTTAAAAAAAGGCAAATATAAAGTCAGCAACACCAACACAAAAATGTATTAATACAACTCTATTACTAGTTGTCTGATGAGGAGCCTGTGTGCTCAAAACGTCACATGCTCAATAAACATTTTGATACTTTCGGAGCTTTAGCTTTATATTTGCTATTTTTTCTATACTTTTTTGGTTGAGCACCTATTTGAGACTGACATACATGCTTTTATAAATTTTTTCAGAATTAAAATATAAACAATTAAAAATCATCCAAACCCAATGTTTAGCATTTAATTTCCATTAAATGCACACATTTATCATGGGAATCGAACCTATAAACTTGGCATTGTTAGTCTGTGCTTTACCACTTAAGCTACATGAAAGCTGTAAATTATATATATATATATATATATATATATATATATATATATATATATATATATATATATATATATATATATATATATATATATATATATATAGTTGACGTCAGAATTATTAGCCCACCTTTGAATTGTTTTTTCTTTTTTAAATAGCAGTTTTAATTTTTTTAATCCATTTTAAGGTAAATTCTGACTTCAACTGTATGTAATAAAAATGAACATGGAAACTGTCAATCTGTTTACTGATCATGTTCAAGTCTGATCAAAAACTAGCTTGACAGTTTTCATGTTTGTTTGCTTGTCTTGAAATGTACACCAGAGATGCTCCAGTTTTAAGGAGCAGGTTCTAATTTCGCCCCGTCCTTTTTCAAGGCACCAATCCAGAATTGTAACCTTATAAAAAACACAACAATTAAGTTGTCCTTTTGGGGTAGGGCAGGTTCTAGGGTTACCTTTTTGGCTTAATGAGTTTTTTGGAGGCAGGTCCACGATGGTACCTTAAGGTTTTACAAAAGGGCTGAGGAAGATATTTGAGAGGAACACGTTAAAAGCCTAATATTGGATCTAGAAAAGTCCCAGTTGCTCTGTAAAATTACAAAAGGAGTGAGCTATATATGGAAATATTATGAATTCTCCAGTGAAAACACATTATACAAACGAACAATAATTACATCAATCATTATAATTTGCTTGTGGAAATGCTCTCTATACTTCTGACTAACTGATCGCTTTCTGAACAGCTTCTTTTCTGTATTTTTGTATTAAGTCATTTAGAGTGCTCACAGCTCACATTATATCAAGATAGAGCTTCATTAACTGTCTTTTTATCTCTCAGCTTTGACCTCTGTGGAATGCTATGTCGACAGGAAAAACAAGGGACATTTTCTACAGTGAAGAGGCATAAGGTTTAACACAAAAACCCTTTTTGTAAGATTTGTAAGTGCAGGAACCTTACATCCTAAAAAAGAAAGTAAGAAGTTTTTAACATGATAGTAAAAGTTCCATTTAGAACTGTATAATCCTGAGGACTGCTGAAATGGTTATTCAGGTTAGAGTTTAGGGTTCTTTTTTCTGCAATCTGTCAACGTTCAAAGCACCTAAAAGCACCTTTTTACATTCACAGGATTGCATTGCTTTGCTTTTTGCTCAAATAACAAAAGAAAAATTTCACGGTAGTGTTTTCACAACTTTCAAAAAAGGAAAAAATATGTGAGACTGATTACAGAAGAGAGAACAATATCAAATGTACTGTCCCACCCATAATCACTGCATTAGAAACACCTTGAATAATCATTAACAAGAATTTAAGGTGCTGATGGCACTGAAACATCCTCATAGTCTTGTAAAAAGAGTTTATTACTTTTGGAGCTCAATCATCAAAAACAAAAGCTATCAATACTCTCTCATGAGGTAATTTACTTTTTTTGTAAGATGTTTATAATTTAACTGTAAATGGTTTACAAGTCATGTCTTTTTCGATTTTAGATTAAAAAAGGTACTGTAGACTGTAGAGTTTTATGAGTACTATTTGGTTGAAGAACCTTTTCTCCACTGGTAAAAATATAGATTGTAAAAAAAAATAATTGAAGGCATTTTTGTAAAGGCTTTTTTGTAATTATTACTTTCATTTATGTAGAAACACACTCATTCATCCCTCATCACACTTATCTGAGACCGGGTTGAAGTTGCAGCAATTTCATCAAGGAGCTCCAAACTTCCTTCTGCCCAGACACTTCCTCCAGCTCCTACGGGGGTATCCTCAGGCAAGCCAGGAGACACAGACATACTAGGATGTCTTTGGTCTTCCCTGGAACCTCCTTAACACTGCCCTAGGTAGGCATCCAGGAGGCATCGAAAACTGATGTCAAAGCCACTTTAACTGACTCCTCTCAATGGGAAAAAGTGGATCTACTCCAAGCTCCTACCGGGTGACAGAGCTCCGCACATGCACCCTGCAAAGTATTGCTACTTGTATTTAAGACCTTGTTCGTTCATAACCCACAGCCCATTGGCCATAGGTGAGAGTAAAAATTTAAATTGACCTTCTTCATCACAACAGACCCATACATTGGCCGCATTGGTGCTGAACATCTGTGCATCTGGGGTGGTGGTCCCCCTTTCTAAGAAAAGGGACCAGAGGGTGTTTTGCATCTAAAGGGGGATCACACTGCTCAGGCTTACTCTGGAAAATCTGTGACAGTGAACTGGAGTTGAGAATCTTCCTTATAGGTAAACCTCAAATTCAATTCTGTTTTTGTCTGGGTCTTGGAACACTGGATCAGTTCTATATCCTTTCTAGGACCACAGGATTTCATCTCTATTTGCAGATGGTGTTTTTCCTCAGGTGGAGGGGTTCAAGTATCTTGGGGTCTTGTTGACGAAAAAGGGAAGGATGGAGCGTGAGATTAACAGATAGATTGGTGCAACATACTCTCTGCAAAAAGCTGCTATTTTACTTACCACTTTTTCGTGTTAACACAGTTTAGGGTCCATACTCTGTTAAATCTGATCATTTTGCTTCTTTTAACAACTAAATAATTCTAAACTGAAATGTGTATTTTGAATTCTGTGATATCCACAACACAGCATGTATTTGATCAAAAGTACAATAAAAACAAAATACTATTGGAGTCAATAGCCTATTTGCTTGGCAAACTAAGTTTGATTCCTGGATCGAGGTCCATTGTCGATCATTCTTGTCTCCACTTCACTGTCCTGTCTATTAAAGGTGAAAACCCCTAAAAATAATTATAAAAAGCAAGACTGCTGAGTATTACTGAGATTTTAAAATAAAGTTTCAGCATCTCTACCCGAGTTTTCAGCATCACGTGATCCTTTAGAAATCTTCTATTCTCAAACCTCCCACGGTAGTGTAAATGTATTTAGTCAATAATGGTGGTTACAGAACTGTAATTTTTGCTACAGTATCATAAATAGAAAATAATACCTCACTGCGTGCTGTTTGATATTTAATACTTTACTATTAATAATGAAAATAAACCATTATTAAAAAGGTTTTTTTTTACACTTTTAAGGTCTTGTCAGCATCCTCATGATACCTTTATGGAACTTCATAAAAAGGGTACTATTGCAAATTTTGGAAATAACTATTGATGCTGAACCTTGCCTTTTCCTATCGAATGATGATTCTTTAGTAAACCTGACTTCGAATCAAAAACGATATTTTTTCTCAGGATTAACAGCTACAAAGAAAACAATCACCAGTTCCTGTTTCCCTCCTAATCTCCTGTCAAAGTCAATTGTTATACTATTTTTTGGCATTGTTCGACTAGAACAATCCACTGCCTTAATTAACAGAGCAAAGATTTCAACAATTCTTCATTGGAACCAAATACATGACAATTTGATCTCCAATATTAAAACTGAAGTGATTTAATTTAACGGCGTAGGAGAAATTATTAAGATGTCTTTTAAGATATAGGTGACAACAAACATCTTTTTCTTTCTGTTTAATCTGTTTTACAATAATTTTATTAGACACTTTTTTACATTTATGTACTCCTCTGACATCATATATAAAGTTTTTCCCCCTTCTATAATTATTTATAGGATTCTGTATGCATATACATTCATATATGTGTGTTTATTTGTGTGTGTGTGTGTATATATATATATATATATATATATATATATATATATATATATATATATATATATATATATATATATATATATATATATATATATATATAATTTGTAATTTTTTATTTTGTTTCATATTGTTATCAACCATGCTATACACATTGAACCAAGTCAATGTTAAGGAATTCTGCTATTACCATTGTTGATAACCATGTTTACTAAATATACAATAAAGTTTAAGTCTAAAAAAGATACTATTTAGCAACAAAAAGGTTTCTGCTTATTGACACATTATATAAATTATTGGTTCTTCTATTGTTAAACGCCTAAGAACCCTCATTTGTTTAATTTGTTTATAACCCTATTTTGTAAATCTGTAGCTAGAGATAAAGTAATTATGTTGCTATTAAGTAAGCATATCAAAACGCAACTCTTAGCTTAAATACACATTCTAATGTCCAGTCTTATTTTCATTTGTTTCTTTTAAGTGAAGTTTCATAAACTAATTTCGAGAGGAGCACGTGATATGATTGAGCACGTCTGCCCACTCATTTGTAATCAGTAATCATCCAATCAGAGTGATCCTAGTTTATTATAAATGGATCATTTCCTCCCTACTGTTCTATCTTCGTTTGTAAGAATCCCTGCTTCCACCCCATCTCCTCCTTTTCCTCCCTTTTCTAAAGGGGGAGCTCTCGAGACCTACCTGATCTCGGATCTCCTGATATGCTTATCGACCGGGCGGGAGCCCTGGGCTCAAATATCTCCGAGCTCAGGGTTCTCTCCCGGGACAGCATGCCATACCTGCTTTATACGCCAAGCATATCTAAGTGGGAACTCTTGAAATTATATTTGTTTAAAATAACACAGTTTGAGATTTCCAAGCAATGTTTAACATTCCCTGTCTTTTGTTGCAGAGTTGCAAAAACAGAACATTTTTTTTTCAAAAGCAGAACATGTTTTGGAACTCTAGCTTACATTTATTTTAGTCACATATCTGACATCTGCACAACTTCCACATTTCTAAAACTAGGAATGTAAACAGTGGTACCATTCTTGTTTATGTCTTGGTTTTGTGGTATAGAATTGGTCCCATTTGGGAATAGTCAGGAATAGATTTCCAACACAGGAGTTCTTAGCTCTTAGACTCATAAAAACTGTTGCTCTTTTATCACTTACATTTACTATCCTCTACCTCTGTTCATTTAACTAACAGATTACAAAAATGATAAACATAACACAAGGGATGACATTTTCATTTTCACAAATTGATGCCAAAGCCACCATAACTAACAAATAAATGTACAAAAATCATAGAAATTATTAAATGTAGTAAATCCATGTTTTTGGAATTAATTATAGACCCTTTTCACATTTCCAGGTTTTCAGCAGCAGAAGTTGGGTAGACTTAGAGCAGAGTGAATTTGAGAGTACAACAACAAATAATTTTTTGTCATCCTATTTGCTGAAATAATAAAAGAAAAATGCCACGATGGGGTTAACACGACTTTCAGAAAAAGGGGAAAATAGTGTGAGGCTGATGACGGCAGCCAGAGGAGACAACGTCAAAATTACTCTCAGCCATATAGATGCTGCATTACAAACGCCTCACAGAAGCAGTAATTGTTTTTTGTAATTCAACGCAGAGATGATATAATACATACATAAATGCATATAAATGTTCATATACATTTTTAAAATATTACAAATTTAGGATTATGTTGACCATTAAACACATCATAACAGCCTTGTGAAAAGGGTACATCTGCATCATTAAATGGTTGTTAAGCACCGCAGAACAATTCAAGTCTAGGTCAAATGTAAATCTTCATAGTTCAAAAAATGTGTCTTCACACCACTGCAGATTTTTTGCAGTTTTATAGTTTTATATTTTTTATAGTTATAGTTTTATATTGTCACATGAAATATTTTTATAAAAACATTCAAGTTGCAAATGATAACAGTAGTCAGCATATTTTGTTGTTTTTTAATTATTATTTTGAACTTCAAAATTATTTTGAACTTCAAAGACAAAACATTCATCAGACAACCTTTTCATTAGCATTCATTTTTTTATCAGTAGTAAAAATATGTTTATTTGTTTATTCAAAAGAACTTATAATAATAATTTAATAACGTTATTGTGCAATAGTTTATTTATTTTATAAATGTACACACTAACATATCTAATTCATTTTAGCTTTAGATGAAACAAACAAATTACTTGAGGCTGTAATTGGTGTAAAAGATTTAATTAAGTGCAGGATGACTCAACATTCTTACCAAAGCATTACATTTATGGTAACAGTTTATATTGTTTTGTTGATTATTAATTAATTCATGAATTTATTTATTTGTTTTTTGTTTAGTTTAATGAGGTAGACACTAAAAAATGTTACATTCTTCAATCCAAATTTACATTTGCATCATTTTTGCAGTAGTTGAAATACAACATTTTGCACTCGATGATTTAGTAGCATTTTTCTAAACAACTTTGAATAATAATGTTATTAATAGCTTGATTGTGCTCTAGTTTATTTATGTATAAACAAACAGCAAAGTATCCTTTTAATGAACTTTAGATTAACATTATTTTTTGTTTTATTCTAGTTTTTTTACATTTTAACTTTACAATTGTATTTTTTGCAAATAACAATTTTTTGTTTATCATTAATTTTTTATTTATGTACTTTTTCATGTCAAGTACAATTGTCATTACCATACGTTGTTTTTACCCCTATATTTGATTGTATTACCTCGTGCTTGTTTTATGCGTGTAAGGTCTACTTTGTTTGTATATTTCTTTGAATAAAACAATGCTAATAATTTCTTGGCTATTCAGTTATTTCGAACAGATGCTGTTCAATGTATAACCTCAATTAATCCTCACTATCATCATCATCATTGCCGCATTGATGATGAAGACGAAGATCAATAGAAAAACCATTAAACCATATCTTTCTGATACTATCAATTCAACCCTATCACGCGTTTCCTTTACAGTTTCCTCCTTATTAAATTAGCATTCCGACAGAGTAATTTAGATTTAACAAGACTCAAGCTTCTGACTACTGATTTGCGACAAAACCAGCACTGGAATGTTTTCGGTATGGAGTGTGCAGAACAGAAGAATGCTTCAGCTACTCCCACTTCTTGGAGATCCAATCCGAAACGACAAACTGTTTCAAGGCGCCCCTCAGAGTCCGTCCAAAGCAAAACAATACACGGAAAAACATAAAAATCGTCGATTTTCGCTTATTTTAGCATTTTATCTGCTTAAACGGCACATCTGATCGAATTGGTGGTGTCTTTTTTCAATATACTCTTTTGGAAATAGCCCAGCTACGGGGTTGTTTATCTGTAGTAAGGGGAACTTGAAACCGTCCCTGCCCCATGTCCTCGGTTGTTTTTCTTCTTTCGCCTGGATTCTCCATGTTGTTGGAGAAAAAGTGAGGGCTTTACCTAGACTAGAGGGGGCTATGGATAAATATACAAGCGATAAAGTAAACCGAGACGCGAAGCCTAGAAAATAGCAGATAAGAGAAAACACAACAAAGTGTCATGCCCCTCCCATGTGGAAGAGAATAGAAGGCGGGAATAAATAAATATCAAAATAATTTGTCGCTGTAGGTTTGAGATTGTTTACGCCAACGGAAATTATTCATTTCAAGCCTCGCTAGCTTTTAATGCCACTAAATGCGGACCGACTGTTTGTCGCTGGAAAAGGTTGGTTGGACGTTGAGGGCTGTGCGTTTGTTAGATGGAAAGTTCTATCATCACTCAAGTGCAGAGAGAGGATACTCGGTTGTCTTCGAAAACAGGTAGGCAAAGCTCTGTCACTTGCTAAACGGCGCTGTCAACTCTTTCTGCTCGCGCATTTTCTGTCTGCCATTTTCGCGTCACACTCTTCGATGTGCGATTCGAACTCGTTCGATGCTCTCGCGGTGACAGTTATTTGTCATATCGAGCTGACTGACATGTCACAGTTCCGAGCGGAATTCGTTAGGTTCCGACCGTTGGAACCTAACGAAGAATTCCGCTTCGTATGACGAAATACGCGCTTTCTTTTGTTTGTGGCTTAAATCTGTGCCTAACTTAATTGTATCATTTCCACGCTTTGCCGTTGCAGTCAACCATTGCTGAATGTTTACGTAATGTGATCAGTTTTTAAAAGGATTTCTTGAATACGACACTGCTTTTCTGTTAAAATTGTGTTTTTCTATCAATTTTGGAACATTAATGTGTAATTAATAATGTATTTATTAATTTAATTATAGATGTGTAATTATATATTCTAACTACTTTACTATATGAATATAATTTGACATTCGAAAACAAACTGTAAGCAATGCAGCTAATATATTTGGTGTTGTTTCCTCATTTGTGAGCGTCTTGGTTAATGTATAATTTGAGCGACATCTTGTTTTGACGTTATGCAGATTGTGATGTAAAACATTTCCTTTTTAATAGACTTACCTACACTCTCGTATGTCACACTCTAACCGAAGAAAAACTAGGTGAAATATCGAGCTGAAATGTGGAAAAACACGGGCCCTAATGGAGAGCGCAAGGTGCCGCGCTGGAATGCACAACACACCCCTCGGCACACGCCCTCCATCTGCCGCGACGAGCTCACGTTTAAACCTCAACGGTTCACGAAGGCCTTTTCTAGACGTTTAATGAGTAAAATGTCGCGCTGTAATGCAGAAAATTGCATAGTAACCATTTTGTAACCCTCTACTTACTACCTGACGGGCCAGTGTGTGTCCTCATGGTGTTTTGGTGTGCAGTTGGGACTGGTGTTTATCGTGTGTTGTAAATATGCGCAGAGCTGCGCGCTTATTATAGAGCTGACGCAAACGCCTTGTAAACACCGGTCCTTCTCCTCTACAGCAGTGGTGTCAATTAGACTATTAATACAGATGTTTACGATCTCTGTATTAGTGACTTACGAGCAGCCATAATGTTGGGAAAACAGCCAAGTCGAGTGTGCACAAATTCCTTGAAGACCCCTTGAACTCGGTGTATATTTGCTAGCATGCAGTGCAATGTGTGACTTTTTGTGTTTGTGGCCAGTCTCAGAAATGAGGATGTGAATTGATGTATTAGTCATATGTAATATTGTTCAATTAATTTATGTATATGGGTTAAAATATATGTGCAAATCATACAGTAGACCGTGTTAGAGAATATTAGTATTTATGATGGCGTGAAAATAATTTAGTTTTTTTATTATTCAGTACAACAGATGGTGTAACTAGGTGAAAGCATCGAATTGTTTATTCTCACCTCACAAACATGAGTGTATTCAACGTTTTCTGTTTTTCCCAAAATGAGAATATGATTGATATTTTAGTTACAAATCTAAAAGGTGCTTAAAATAAAAAAATTAAAATTAAAAGCAAACTAAATGGCTGTGATTTACAGTCATCAGGTGTAAAGTGTCTTGTGTATTATGACAGTACAACAAAATGGCTTCCTGCTTCTTGTTACGCCACACTGACTTAAGTTTTGTTTTTAATATTAATAATATTTTTAAGAAATATTTTTATGCACAATTATTTATGACACATCCTTTGCAAGAATTGATTTTTTTTATTATAAAAACAATTCTTGTCACTCTCCAGATAGCTATACAACTTAGATAGATATTTCATTGAGACATACACAACAAAATCACAAATTGAAAACATTAAATATTGCAGAAGCCATGTATTCATGCTCTTTATGTAAGAATTGCATTTTCTAAAGTATTTTTGCATAACTGGGCAAGGGCATGTCACATCATTCACCACTGACTAGATGATAATGTTTGCAGTATTCTTTTTAAAGTTGTTTATGTATTGATTATATAACTTTATGTAGTTAGATTAAATAATCAAACTGAATATACTGCATTGATGCTGTTCAAATTAATCAAGGACACATGTTTAACTACTGTAATGACTGTTATGTCTTAGGCATGGGCCGCTATAAGATTCTAATGGTAGGATAACCTTGAATAAAAATATCACGGTTTAACGGTATTGTGATTAACGCTCTCAGATATATTCTTTTTAAATGTCTGGGTAAAAAAACAAACTTTTTTCCCCTTTGAACACAATATATTTTATTTTGAGAAACATTTCCAAATTATTTTAACAGTTAACATGTCAAGCTAGATAATCCAAATAAAACAATTAACTTATACTGCCTTCATTAGTTTAGTAAAACACAGATTTCTTTACAATTTAAAACACCATTTTTGGATACCTTTTCGGATGGAGATACTGCTGTCCTAAAAAAAAAAACGTTAATAAAAAAATCTTACATATACCGTAGGAATGGTATAGCAGAGAAATTTGACGGTTTTAAAACCTTGATATTTCCAAACTACGGAATACCTTGAAAACGATTATTGTCCCATGCTATTATGTCTTGTCATTGCCTGAGTATCTGAGTATGGTCTAGTTTGATGTACATTAGAAAATGCAATAAATGAAGAGACACAGTGGACAAAAATCAATATGTATGTTTGGGTGATCTGACAAAATATGTATAATTTGATGTCAAATTATAAATAAATGATGGTTAAATATTAAACAGAAAATGTGCACTACATAATGGCAGACCATTTCAGAATGACCAAATATTGTTTGATCAATCAATTTGGTTCACAATAACACTTTATGACTATATATGCACTATAAGATGTTTTGTTTTTATTCTGTGCAATTTTTGATAATCTTTAGTGCTTTGGAAATGTTTTGCAATCAGAGTGCCTAAAAAGAAGCTCCATATAGTTATTGTGTTGTCTCTAAAACCTGTTTGTTTTAGATCAAATCTAAGTCATTGCATCAACAAAAACTATGCTTATGGTGTTTACTCAGATGCATCAAAAAAAAAAAAATTCTCAGTCATTTTGCTTACTAGTCTGATTACAAATATTAAGAACATGTTATTGTTTTCCTAACAGATACCTTGGACTCCAGTTACACACCATGCCTTGAAACTCAAATCCATTCTTGCCCTTTAATTCGCCTTGGAGATCTTAATTATCTTGGAAAATAGATGGGTTTTGAAATAGTGCCTTTCTTTTATTCATCAGTTAAACTTCTTTTGTGGGAATTGATTTTAAAAAAACCACACTCATCTGGTTAAATGTGAGCAGGAGTGCTAGAAAGCCTCACCACTTAAAAGCTTCCAGCAGAACCTTTGACAGTCCCTAACAAAACACTCTTTACACTCCACTCACCAAAGCTCGAAATGATCGCTTTATCCACATGTGACAAATGTTTTCAAGAAAGTGCATTTGAATTCATGGATACATTTTCCTTGTACTCCATTTCCTGAGTCCCTTTTGTTAAGCAGGGCGTTATCAGCGAGTGTACAGATGGGCAAATACAGCACAGAGTAAATGATGACGAAGGAGGCCATTTTCTCTCATCCTCCCTCTGCTGTACATGCAGCTCGTATGTTACATAAGATCATTCCTATGGCTATATAAGCCTCCATAGGGAACCAATGGAGAAAAGGTGCCTGGGATCAGCCGCTGCTCATCATTACGGTCAAACTGAGAGAGAGAGAAACGGGGATGATTACTAGCAGTGAAGTTACATCACCAAAAGAATAAAAAACAGACTCTAATCATTGCATGGTGTACTTTCATGTTGCAATAGCTTTTGTCCAATTTTGCTGCTTGGGAATCTCGACAGGCATGTCTGAACAAAATCATGTTTCACTTACATGCAAATATTTGCAAGCAGAAGTATGCAGAAGCCCCCTAAATATGCAAGGAGCCCCTCCGTAATGCACAACAAATCTGGCAACAGATGTGGTGCTGTTACAAAACATATCTCTTATTTCTGCGGCTGCGAGTTTTGTCTGTGCCGTTTGTACGTTTTTGCCAGACTCTCCTGTGATGAAATGGCAGGAGCGGCGTGTGTGTGTGTGTGTATATGTGTGTATGTTTTGCTCTAAAGGTACAGCTGAAATGTGTGGGCTTTCCCGCCTTCTGAGATTATATAACATATACCAGCCGTGGCCAGCAGTCTCATTTAAAACAGATTTTCTGTTTTCTGTGCAACGTGTGCCATCTCTAGAGAGGGGCTGCTGAGCATTTGGTCATTTTGAAGTTGATAGATGCCGCATTTACTGGCGAAAAACATACATTTTATTGCAGTTCTCTGAATTATTTAAAAGATCCATCCAGCTTTAGACAGTTGATGCTTATGCATCAAGCTGATGGGTGGATGTGTTTTACCAAACTCAAACTCGTTGATTGTCAATATATATTAGCATTTATTAATGCGCTCTGAGTGGGGTTTTGACAGTGACGTTTAGTAAGGTTCAAGTGGGATTGTTTATAAAGCACGCAACATGAGCCTTTTTATGCTATGTTTATGCAATACAATTATCAGCAGGACTAATAGATGCAAATTAAGCAACTGTATTGTTTTCAAACAGATCAGGTGAATAAAAGTTCGCCTCAGAAACCTGGGAGTCGGAATATCTTCAAAAAGCTCATCTGTTGCCTTCGAGCTCAAGATGCCCAGCTGCCAACTTCACCTACCCATGATGCCTTGCTAGAGCCTGAGGACAATGGGACCTTTGCCAAAGTATGATAGTAATCATTAATCTGGATTGTCATTGTATTTTCGAAACTTATATACATTTAAATATACATCACACATATATAGTTAAGTATAAATCAGTGGCAAGGATTAGTTGACAGTCACTGTAAATTAGCAGCGTATCACTTAATTCTATTTGTTTGATTAATAAATAACAATATTCAGAAATGTTTTCATAATAGACGTATTAAATAAAAGTAATAATAATAATAATATTTAACCATAAAAAAAGTATATAACATACAAAGACACACTCTCAGAAATAAAGGTACGCGAGCTGTCACTGAGATGGTACCTTTTCAAAAGGTACACTTTTGTACTGAAAGGGTCCATATTGGTACCTCTAAAGTATATATTAGTACCTAAAATTTTTAAGAGGAACACTTTTGTACTTTTTTGGTACTAATATATACTCTTGAGGTATTAATATGGACCTTTAAGGTACAAATTTGTACCTTTTGAAAAGGTACCACCCCAGTGACAGCTCGCGTACCTTTATTTCTGAGAGTGCAGATTGATAGATATAAAACTATACATATAAAAATGTATATGTTATATGGATGGTCAAAGTTAAATCTGTGTGTGTGTGTATATATATATATATATATATATATATATATATATATATAGTTTAATATAGATCAGTGGCAAGTACTAATAATTGACAATCGCAAGCTTACCTCATTCACTCAAAAAACATTGTAACCTATCAATTACTCTTATTAATAATAATATTTAGTCATACATAGAATACATAGTACATAGAATTAATATCTAGCATATCGAATTAAACATTTTAATGCACAAAAATTGATATACATAATGTAGTTTTGTGCAGTAAAACTTTAATTCAATATGCTACTGTTTCTTTATAACTGCTGGTGACATTTACAAGCAACTTTAGTTTAAAAAATAGTTTCTCTATCCAATGTTTTTATTAGTGAAAAAAAGTGCCATGTTATCTGCAGATACCAGGCGAGAGTCTGCTGCCAGCAGTGACCTCTCAGGACCAGGGGAAGATCTGTGTGGTCATAGATCTGGATGAAACACTGGTGCACAGCTCCTTTAAGGTAATCACCAAAACACTCACTGACGCTGCAAAGCAGGCATTTTAAAGAGTTTCATGCTGCATAAGAGATCAGTTCAACTGATGCATATATAACATTTTATATGTACAATAACTATAACATTTGCATGCTAATAACAGTTTGCCAACTCACTAATGTTTTAATCATATCCACATTGTGTTTTTGTAGCCAATAAGCAATGCAGATTTCATTGTGCCTGTGGAGATTGAGGGGACCACACACCAGGTGAGATCTGACAAATGTTTGTGTATGTGAGAAGCAGCAGTAATCCTCTGCCAGAGTGTGTGAAAAGAGGGAAGAGCGGGGATGTTGTTCTATATTCAAACGTTAATGTTGAGCGCCATCTGCTGGGTTGATGTGAGAATGACACTTCAGCAGTGCAGTGACGTCATGAACCAGTTACAAGATGCAAAACATGTTTTTTCATGCATTTTGATATTTTTGCTCTTTGTTTTTTAATATAAAATATCTAAAATATAATGTTATATATATATATATATATATATATATATATATATATATATATATATATATATATATATATATATATATATACTATATGTTAATATAATACATGTTATTTGATTTATCTTCACTTTACACTAAAAACACCAACAAAACATTGTTTGAATCCTATACATGCATATATAAGGCTTTTATCAAAGGAGATATTCATACATTATTATTTTTTAAGTTTTTATTCCACAAAATTCCCTTTTCCATTGTACATTTTGTTTTCTGAAAAGTACTTTTCAAATGTATGTTTCAAGTAGAGAAGTGCAGTGATAAATATTAGTAGATTTTTACTCTCAGTGTCTTGCCCTAAAATACTGGAGATTTAAATATCACATGTAAATATTCCTTAAGATTTTGCCATTCTCATCAGTTTTTCACAGGAAATCTGCATTTGGCCTCTGCCTGGTTCAAGTAATCCAGGATAGGTTAGTTCCCACTAGTACGGCCTATTCTTGGTTACTTGTTTCAGGAGGAGGCTACGAGCAACAGCACTACAGGACATGAGCAAAACTTTAAATGTGTACTCTCAACGGATTTACAACTGAATTTAAATGGTGTTAGAGCTGCATGATTAAAAGATGAACATATCAAAGATTATCCCATTTTAAATGATTCATGTAAGTCTGTTAAACATTTGACAAAGTCATTCAGAGCTGTGTTGATACACTGACAGTGAGAGAGCAGTTTACATATATTGTTCTGAAAAAGTCAGCATGGTATTATTTTTATGTTACTAAAAAGTTAGTTAATTACAGAAGAATTGGCATAAAAGTTTATAGTTTGATATAAACACTAATATCTATGGTAGCAATCAAAATAGAATAAATCACATGTGTGTATTCACACTTTTAAGCTTTGGTTAAATTAAAACATGTGGTTCATTAAAAATGTGCAAAACACATCTAAAATGTCACGATACCACAAAATATGACAATAAAATGGACAGAAATCCACAAGCATATCAGATTTTTTCTTTATAGTTGCACATTTCCGTTCAATACATGCATTGAAAACACATCTTCTTGTAGCAGATCTTCATGTCTGTGGCTGATTAAGAATTAATTGATGCTGTTTTGATTCTTTAACACATTTATATTAATGAGTTGAGCTGATAAAAAAGATCTTCTGCAGGCACATACAATATTCACATTCAGCCCGATGCGCAACATTGTTTTGGATGTTCACAGTAATTTCAGTCACAAATTATAAATCAGGGTTTAGACTTTGAAATGACTGCTGTGAACGCTAAGTGAACCACAATTAAATATATTATTTTCATTTATGATTTGGACCAAATGAAATAAATACAAATGTTCTAGATGCGTCAAATGATGACTATATCAATTATGTATTCACAACAGTAGATGGCGACAAGTAACTTGTAAAAAATATATTTGTCTTTGAATCATATAAGATGTTCGTTCAGTAGCGCTGATTCATCAGTAATGAATCATCTGATGTTAACAAAGCTACTGAATCATATCGTCAAACTTATTTTTTTTAAATAAATTATTCAAATAAATTAAATATGTTTTTAATTAGTCAGAAATCTCTAGATAAGTTAGTGATTAATTGTCTTGTCAGCATCAATGCCTCCATTTTAATCAATTAAGCAAACAACCCACATAGAAATCTAATATGGTAATATATGCAAATTACATATATGGCATACAAGTTCATGTTTGGATTTTACATAATATATTTCATATAGGCAACATATAGTTTGAAATATTGCAAAAATGGCTACTTTCATATATTTTGCTACCATTGGAATTGCAAGTATGTACACTGATGTTCATATATATTAGCTTTAATTTTATATGTGTGTTCATGTATGGTTATATATAAACATACATAGTTCATTAATGTTCATATATATTAGCTTTAATTTTATATGTGTGTTCATGTATGGTTATATATAAACATACATAGTTCATTAATGTGACTAGACTGTATATGTGTATATATATATATATATATATATATATATATATATATATATATATATATATATATATATATATATATATATATATATATATGTGTATGTATGTATATGTATGTATATGTATGTATATGTATGTATATATATATATATATATATATATATATATGTATATATATATGTATATATATATGTATATATATATATATATATATATATATATATATATGTATATATATATATATATGTATATATATATGTATATATATATATATATGTATATATATATATATATATGTATATATATATATATGTATATATATATATATATATATATATATATATGTATGTATATGTATGTATATGTGTATATATATATATATATATATATATATATATATATATATATATATATATATATATATATATATATATATACACAGTATTAATTCAGGGAGGCTAATAATTATGACTTTAACTGTATGTTGCATAAATGACATTTTATAAATCTTAAATTCAAATATGAACTTTCTATGTAGTAAGAAAAATGCGATTGTCAGTTTATCCAGAATCATGCAGCTCTAAATGGTGTACTTCATCTGAATAGTAACATCAACAAGCACATGTGTGTTTTAGGTGTATGTGCTGAAGAGGCCGTACGTGGATGAGTTTCTCCAGCGGATGGGGGAACTGTTTGAATGTGTTCTGTTCACTGCTAGCCTTGCTAAGGTATGAAACATTCATCACATTCCTGTAGAAAATAAGTGTAGAAAACCCTCATTAGATGCTTGTTGGCTAGCGTTCTAGAGTTGTGTAGTAACCCGCGGCTGTGCTAGTATGCAGACCCTGTGACGGACCTGCTGGATCAGTGCGGTGTGTTTCGGACTCGTCTCTTCCGTGAATCTTGCGTCTTCTATCAAGGCTGTTATGTGAAAGACCTGAGTCGCCTCGGCCGTGAGCTCCACAAAACCCTGATCCTGGACAACTCTCCTGCCTCCTACATCTTCCACCCTGAGAACGCTGTGGGTCGCCCTCGCTCTCCTGCTGCTCTTTATCTGCCCTGTAGATTCACCCTCATGTGTTTGACAAACATATACAGTGGGGTCCATCTGCTACCTAAATGTTATTTTTATTGATTGATTGATTTGAGTAATTTATCATGTTATTCATTATATCATTAATGGATCGTAAATCATAGTAATACATTTAGTAATAAGATTTTTAGATATCAGTTTAGTTATCGTGTTATTAATACACCAATAACTAACACTACTAGCTTAATTAACTACTAATTAGCTGTTTAATAGTAAGGTAGAAGTTGAGTTTAGGTTTGGGGTAGGATTAGGGATGTAAAATAAGATCATACTTTATAACTACTAATGAACAGTTAATATCAATAGATTGTGACCTAAAGTTTTACAGATTTTTGTTTTAAAAAAACGTTGTGCTTGGCGATGATTAGTCGCGTCTAAAACAAAAGTTGTATTCATATAATGTATGTGTGTACTGTGTATATTTATTATGTATATATAAATACACACATGCCTGCATATATTTGAGAAAAGTATATTTAGGGGGGGTAATAATTATGACTTTAACTGTTATGTATATAACACAAATTATTTTTACATTTAAATATCCATGTAGATATTTTTGTTTTGTTTTCATGTTTATGTGTGTATTTATATATCATAAACATACATATCACACATATATTTTGTAAAAACAAACCTTTATTTTGGAGGCGATTAATCAATGCCCAGTGCAAAAACCAAAAAAATAGAATTTTATTCCTGAAACTTAAGATTTTGTAATGCTTTCTAAAATGGCAAATAATCATCATCAATAGAAGAAAAGTACTGAAATGGAAAAAGTTTTTTTTACAATAATGTATACATAATTACTATGTATATGCATTTTGTACACTCAAAAAACGACATGACAAAAAGTGATGACAACAAATGTTTTTGTTACTTGAACCTAATTTTATTAAGTTAATCAGGTTTCATCTGCATTTAAGTTATACAAAGTTTACTTAATATCTTTAGTCAGAGGGCGTCACGGTGGAGCAGTGGGTAGCACAATCGCCTCACAGCAAGAAGGTCGCTGGCTGGGTCAGTTGGCATTTCTGTGTGGAGTTTGCATGTTCTAACTAATTGTTCTAACTAATAGTAGCAACTAATTTTTACAGTCTATTTAACAAAAGTAGGTTTGTTTTGTTCACGTGTTTCTAAAGTGGAAAACAAAATTATGAACCCTCCTTTAAAATGTTCATAATTTTTCAAATAATTCCTATGTGCAGTTTAACTGAGCAATCACATTTGTCTCACTATTATCTTAATATGGAGAAAACATCCTTTATTTTGGCTGAATGGAAAAAAGAGAGGAAATATATACAATTAAAAACTGCTATGGTCAGCCCTTTTTATTATTCACCCCTTATTAGATTTAGAATTAACTTTTTTATTGGCTACAGAATAAACCACTTGTCCAATGACTTACCTAATTAGCCTAGTTATGCCTTTTAATTGGACTTTAAGATGAATACTGACATTAAGTACTGCCATCGTGGCAAAAACACAAAGAAAATTGGTTAATAAAACTATTTTGTTTAAAAATGTGTTAATCTCTGTTAAACAAATGGCACTCCTTTATGTATTATTTTTAATATCGAAAAAAGAACTTTATTGCTGTTATTAACATTATATATATATAAACAAATTTGTTTTAAAAAATGTATAAAAACTACAATTTTTAATCCCACATTTTCAGTGATTTCAGACTGACTTTGTACCCCACTGTATTTGTAGCCGTTTTTCTGCACTACCATCTAAAACACACCAATTTAATTGACCCCCCCCCCCCCCCCCCCCATGCAGATTTACATAATCCCACAATGATTAGTCAGTAAAGCGGTGGCTTATAATAACCCGTGTTTGTCCGGCAGGTTCCAGTACTGTCGTGGTTTGACGATTCGGAGGACACCGAGCTGCTTCACCTCATCCCAGTATTTGAAGAGTTAAGCCAAGCTGAAGACGTCTACAGCAGACTCCAACAACTCAGGGCTCCATAATCCATACACTAAACCTCCATGCTGAGTAGCACTGACTGCCAATCAGACTCAAGCAGCAACGCAAACGGTGAGCCGCGAGGAAAAAGAAACAGTCAGAGGCCTGAGCTCGCCTTTTGCAATAACGATTTACGATTTTTTATATTCCTTTTTTACTTTTCTATTCATTTTTTTAAGTTTATAAGGACACGTGTTGGGAGATTAAAACACTTGACAGGGTCTAATCAAGTCCAGAATGCGCAACAGTGAAGCTGAAGCCGCTGTATTTTGTTACTCAGCTCCGCACAACTGACTTGAGGCCAGTCTTTCGCTCTCTCTATGCAAGATCTACCTGAACTCAACCTCACTTTTATCAGCATTCATAATCATCCTTTCAGTGTATTCCAAATTCTAGCGAAAGGCCAGAGAAAATGAGAACTGGATTACGTGTCATGCTATGCATATTTTATTTTTCCATAAATGCAAATGTGACACCAAGCACCCGTTCATCCTTGAGTCTTAATCATTTACGCAAGGCCTTGTTTACTTTTCTACGGTCACTGAGGTGACTATCGTTTTTAAAAAAACACTGTTATATGTGAATTATGACTACATACATACCTTGACACTTCCTGTATTTGTCTTAAAGTGGCCTTATCTCTGCTTCAAGTGTACTTGATGGGGAGCAGAATTAACACCACGGAATGAACCAAAGAGATTTATCTAGTTCAGTCTCTCTGCTGTATTTCTGCAGACAATTTACTTGTGCGTTTTGTCATCTATGTGTATATTTGGTCGAACTTGAATTGAACTTGAAATATCCATCTCTGATGCAGATCAGATTCTCCATCTTGTATTATTTAAAGACGATCATGTTTTTATTATAGGTTGTTTTTACTGTAGCACAAACATTTTGAAAATGGCCATGATTTTTATAGACACAACAAAGTGTTGCCTTTCTGTTCTAAAATGTGCCCTGATAAGGCCTGCGTTATCATATTTTTGACTTTTGTATTGATGACAATAAATTTTTCTCCGTGTTACATCATGCATTTTCCTCTTTGTATCGTCTTATAAGCTTTGAAGCTTACGCTGCGATTCTGAACCAATAATCAGAAACAAAGCAGTTGAAGGATGGCGTGTTTAAAGCAATTATTTATCTGACTCCATTAAAGTTATCAACATTGATTAAAAGAAAGAAATTAAAAATTAAGCAAGCAAAATTAAAATATACAGACAGTAGAATGAAACACACATACTGTATGAAGAAACTTAGCTGTAACATATTATGAACTGCTGTGCTGTGTAACAAAGACTGTGAAACTGCCTTTGTTAGCATATGAGGCTACACACCGGTGTGCAGAAGCAGAGTAAAAGTCATTCTCCCTGATCAACAGTTACCTTTCCTTCTTATACCCTGAGCAAAGCATTGTGAAACGAGTGAAAACCAACCCCCAAAACCAGCTGAACATGAAAGCAAAGTTGAGGAGATAAAGTGGGGGAGAAGTACATTAACATATCTCCTCAGGCCATGACTCAACAATAGTAAATAGATTATATATTGAAACACATCAATCTGTCTGATGATTTCATTAATACAACGCTTAAGTCATAAACTGTCCAATGACACCAAACATAGCAAAGTTATATGAAGGAAGATCACGAGCAGATGAATTGTGTGTGGTGAAGGGCACATGATTACTGTAAGCAAATGGCAGAGATGTGTATTGGAGCTGTGATGAACTCTGCCACGCCATAGGACCCATCCAGTGCATGGAATGTCTCAGTCAGTAGTCCTTCATTAGCACAGAAGGAATAGCATATAATATTTTCTCAGCTTGTCTCTTGTGCTATTATAAGCCTTTATTCTTAAAGGGATAATTCCCACATGAATATAAAATCACCTCATTTGTTCTTGCTCGTGTGGTTTTAAACCTTTATAAACAAAAGAAGATATTTTGAAGAATGCTGGATGGTGGCAGAGGTGGATTTGTCCAATTAGCAAATTAAGAGAAAATCTGGAAACCTTCAAATAAATACCTAGAAGTAAAATTTACGCCTACATATTCAGATTCTCCATCTTGTATTAATTAAACACGATTATGTTTATATAATGAGTTGTTTTATCTATAGCACAAACATTCAAAAAATGGCCATGATTTTTATAGACACAACAAAGTGTTGCCTTTCTGTTCTAAAATGTGCCATGATAAGGCCTGTGTTATCATGTTTTTGACTTTTGTATAGATGACGATATATTTTTCTCTGTGTAACATCATGCATTTTCCTCCTTGTATCTTCTCTTCAGCTATTATTCTTAAAGGGATAGTTCGCTTAAAAATATTAAACTACCTCATTTATTCTTGCTCATGTGGTTATAAACAAAAGAAGATATTTTGAAGAATGCTTGGTGCTGGCAGAGGTGGATTTATCCAATAATAAAATAATAAAATAAACACCTAGAAGTAAAAATTACACCTATAAATTCAGATTCTCCATCTTATATTAATTAAACACGATCATGCTTATCTTATGAGTTCTTACTGTTGCACAAATATTCAAAAAATGGCCATGATTTTTATAGACACAACAAAGTGTTGCCTTTCTGTTCACAAATGTTCCCTGATAAGGCCTGTGTTATCATGTTTTTTTACTTTTGCATCGATGACAATTTCGTTTCTGTGCAACACCATGCATTTTTCTTCTTTGTATCGTCTCTTAAACTATTATAAGCCTTCATTCTTAAAGGGATAATTCCCACATAAATATAAAATCTCATTTGTTCTTGCTCGTGTGGTTTTAAACCTTTATAAACAAAAGAAGATATTTTGAAGAATGCTGGATGGTGGCAGAGGTGGATTTGTCCAATAAGCAAATTAAGAGAAAATCTGGCGGTCCCCAAAATAAACACATGGAAGTTAAAATTATACCAAATCAGATTCTCCATTTTGTATTATTTAAAGACGATCGTGTTTATATTATGATTTGTTTTTACTGTAGCACAAACATTCAAAAAATGGCCATGATTTTTATAGACACAACAAAGTGTTGCCTTTCTGTTCTAAAATGTGCCCTGATAAGGCCCGTCTTATCATGTTTTTGACTTTAGTAATGAGGACAATACACTTTTCTCTGTACAACATCATGCATTTTCCTCTTTATATCATCTCTTGAGCTATTATAAACTATTATTCTTAAAGAGATAGGTCCCTTAAAAATAAAAAAGTACCTCATTTATTCTCGCTCATGTAGTTTTAAACCTTTATGAGTTTCTTCTATTGAACACAAAAGAAAATACTTTGAAGAATGCTGGTTGCTGGCAGGAGTGGATTTATCCAATAAGCAAGGTAAGCGGAAATCTGGGGGTCCTCAAATAAATACATAGAAGTATAATTATACCTATAAATTTCATAAATAAAAGAGAGAGAGAGAGAGTTTTAAATAATATAACAGTTTTCTATTATATTGTGCTTGGTAAGGATCTAACAAATACAATTTCAACAATTGTTACATCTGTGCAAATGTGGCCCCTACACCCTAATCAAGAAGCAGTCCAGATTTAGTTTGAAACTAGTCCAGATTTAGGATGAACCCGTTTATTATTTTAAGTTGTGCATTCATTCTAAGAAAACAAATAGTCTAAAATGTAATGATTGCATAAAGATTAAACGTACAAAATAAGACAGAGTGATAAATGAAAAAAAAAACAGTAAACAAATGAATAAAAGTACAAAGGGACCATTTTAGTATGGTTGGACTTGACTTCCAAATGACTTTGGAAGTGAATGGTTCCCAGCTAAATCAAAAAAAAAAAAAAAAAAAAAAAATCAATATATACATTTGTGAAGAAACTCGAATACGTTTTAAACAAGGGAAGGTTGAGTAAATTATGGCAAAATGATCGTTGTTGGCTGAAAGCCCTTTAATAAACAGCTGCAGGAAGTATTCGAATAGCATGTAAAGGGCATTCAAATAATCGCAAGTATCCACTTTTAAACACTGAAACCCTATAGAGCCAACATTACTATGCTTGCCCTAATATAATCCTAAAATAATCTAACATTTTTAATCACAATGGGTTTAATCATTAAACAAGTAACTTGGACATCCTTCTTTTGGCCAGTGGGGGCGCCAGAATCAATCTTAGTATACAAAGACGTCTTATTCTGTAATAATAAATTATGTCAAGGGAAAAAATCAGATTTACAAGCATCAAAACAGTAAATCTCTGTTCTCTCTCTCTCTCTCTCTCTCTCTCTCTCTCTCTCTCTCTCTAAATCATTCCCAAAAATATTAGGTAATTGCTACTATCACTACATTTGACACTTAATAAATCATTAAAATATGACACATTTTAGAATCAGAATCAGAAAGAGCTTTATTGCCAGGTTTGTTCACACATACGGGGAATTTGTTTTCGTGACAGAGCTTCTACAGTGCAACAGGATAACAGAGACAGGACAAAAAACAGATTGGGATTGGGATTTTTTTACACTTTAAAAAATGATCCATTAGTTAATGTTAGTTAGCATAAACCAAGTATGATCGATCCTGCACAGCATTTTTTAATCACAGTTACATATACTAACACTGAGCAACTTTATTTTCATTAACTACCATCAACAAAGAACCATTAATACTGTAATAAATGCAAGGGCGTAAGTTTGCACTTGACATTGGTGGGGACGGGTGAATCAAACAACAAACACCCCCCCCCCCAATCACCCAAGAATGAACATCACTTATATACATGTGTGTATATGCAATTATTTATTTAACTGCTATTAAACTATATTAATAATTAATCCTCTCTTTGTACAGTTTATTAAGTTTTAGGACTGTAGCCAAGTGGGGTTCAGGTGGTTCGAAAGACCAAAAGTTAGATTATTATTATTATTATTATTTTTAAACTTTTCTTATTATTTAAATGGCCAAATTCTGACCGAGGAAAGTTGAATGTTCTGGTCAGTTTGTTATGTTCTGGTCAGTTTGTTATTTGGCAATAGGCTTCAGTTTTTAATTTAAAACAAGTTTTAACAGATTTAAAAAAAAAATGTAATGATAGATGATAATAAATTTGTATTTTAAAAATAAGTATCTTTTCATATTTTTATTAAGAATTTTCATTATTTATAAAACTGTAATATAAAACTTACCGTTTAAATGCACATTTGTAAATAAACACTTAAGATAGTAAAATAGTATGGTGAGCAATTTGACATAATGGTTGAAAATATTTTTGGTACATCAAAAAGTGTGGTTATGCTAACCATCCGACAAGATAATCCAGCAAAAATGAGTTCTTAAAATGTCAGTGAAATGCAATATTTATACCCCAGTATTAAACAACAGAAAATGAGGCGAATAACTGCAAAAAGGTTTAGTTTTTCCGAAAACAAATAAGCATCCCTTTCAATAAGCTGGCTACAGGCCTGATAGTGTAATGTTAAAAGAATGTTTATTAACTGATAAAGAGAGAGTTTAATTAAGACTTCCGTTATATTCCATAGTGCAAATGAAACACGTCTCATATATCAGTATTATGCCTACACAGACTGTATTTTTTTCTGACTAATTGTTTCAACACGAAATTGGACAAGCTACTCAGAGATTAGGAGAACTGACAGGGATCATATACTGTACTTTAGCTGTTTATTCTGCAGCTGTTTTTCAGGGCATATTATTCAGACTACATCAGTCTGCTATAACGATAGACTGTACGTTAAAGCCGAGGAAAACACGAGCATTAACGCCGTTATCATGATGGACTCATTCAGTAGAGAACTTGCGTTTATGTGACTTACACTTCCGTTGAAAAAAAGCACCTTATATCCACCTTTTTTTTGCTGCCGCCATCCTCGCTTGTGTGTCACCCAACACACCTTATTCCTCCAGCACGGGAAAAAAAACAATCCACTGCTTTTGGTGCTGCTTGTATGTGAAGGCAGCCATAGCCTCTCACATAATAGCAGGGAAAGGTACAGCCAATCAAAATGTCCATATGCGTTTTGGGGGCGGGAGGACTCGAGGAGAGAAGGTCATTTAACCTGCGTGTCTAGGTTAATGTTGACAGCGCGATTTTTTAAAAAAGTGGATTAAATTATTGGTGGGGACATTTCTATGGTAGGTGGCTATTGGTGGGGACGCGTCATCTCAGTCCACCCTAAATGTACGCCCCTGAATGAATGTATTGTTTGCTCATGTTAGTAAATACATCCCATTACCCATAGATATCGCATACAGGCCCTGACCATGTCAATAGTGCCGCCACATTTGTACAGTGCTCCCAGGACAAAAGTCATTCAGTTGCACTAGTCAAGAAGACTAAACTCAATGTGAAGATAATGGACTTTAGCGCTGTGTACATGTAGTATCGAGCAAACAAAGAAAACGGCAGAACATTTCATAGGTAAGATTTCATTGGTACGATGTTTTTATGTTACAAACTTTTGTCCTCAACAAGTAACTGATGATAATACAGTCACTTACTGCACTGACTATAAGACAAAGTAGCACCAACTCGCTCTAAATACTATGCTTTATGCTAATTTGGTTGATTAAAATCAGTAAACAAGGTAAATGAAATATGACAAGATGCTGCGGTGCTAGAAACTTGTATTATTGTGGGCTAAGAGAACGAGTTCATACCGGAGATTCATTCACGAATAATCACTCCCTCCGTTAGAATGAGAAGTGAAGAGAGGGGGAGTGTTTCAGGGCACAGATTAGATCAAATTTAAAAGGAAGGGAGGCTAATACATTTCCATGCACCCAAACACACGATCTTTGTCTGTAATACCTGTGCAGTCACTTATCCATCAATGTAGAAAAGTGATGTAAAATTTAAATTTTCGTAATTTAAAAAAATCTTTGCATAATGACCACCGGGAAAACTCCCGATCATAGATATATGCTTTTATGTGTGTATATATCTCTGGTTCTGGATGGCCAGTCCTCCACTGCAGCTTCGTCCCACATTCATTTCAAAGGAGCACTACCCTGTACTAAAATGGTGGCTCTATTGACTCATTCCTTCCAATAGACAACAATATCGTAGGCGACATCTAATGTAAATATCTATGATCATTAACTAATGGAGCATTATTCTAAAGTGTTACCTGATTTTTAAACAGTGTATTTGAAATAGTAAACAGCTTTAAAAATTTGATGTAGACACCAAAATGGCTCATCTTTGACCTTTATATCACAAAACTCTTTATTTCCATTAAATATCCCTTCACAAAAACGAATGCTTACACACAAAGCATACTTAAAAAGGTTTTTTATTGAGTTGCATGAGTGATGGCGATTGCTTAGAAAGGAGATTATGAAAACACATTTATGGCTTTTGCAGGACAGAGTGAAAACAAAAATCAGATAGCACCTTATATAAACATTTTACAGATATATTAACAACTTCATCATAAATTCTTTTGTAAACATACCAAACTAATATAAAATATTCCTGACAATTACAACAAAGTAAATAACAAAGGTTATAACGGCAGGCAAATTAGGCGACTACGATAAGAACACAAACTACTTATAAAAACAAAACATGTAAAAAATAAAAAATAATTTTGTGACAAATCAAGAGAGTGACATGCGTATAAGATCGAGGATGACTACAAAGTTCATTTATCTCTACAAAAAATCTTGCACAGGCTGTTGGATGACAGTGTGTGTGTATATATATATAGGCATATATGTCTGGGAATGTTTCTAATTCTTTGCTGTGGTGGTTTCATTAAAAACAGCTATTGAGGTCAGCGCAGATTAAAAGGATTCAGGTTGTACTACTAATCTATGGCTTATTGAGCAACCACTTGAAAAATGGAAAGTTTATTTATTTAATTTTGCCTGTAATCCATTTTGCAGGATTAGCATCGTCAAACGCATGCAACGCACCTTGACTTAAATCGTGCCAAAATGCTTTAGCCTGAAGAAATCTGATGGGTTTGTGGGGGGAATGAATAAAAATCACAACCATTTCCCAAAGAAATGCTGAGTTATCAACATGAAAGCCGGTCGACTGCAGGTTCATTTCTAACAGCTGTGGAAAGATGCATAAGGCAGAGTCAGCGTTATGTCGACAGAAATTATCAGCCACCTTTTTCCATAATGGTTGGCTTTTCTTTCATGTCTGGTCAACCAGAGACAAGCTGGGGAAGCTTTGTTAAAGTTTGCTGGGTGACCCAACAAAACACAGTTCAGAATCAGGTCATGAGCTCAAGTTTCTTAAAGGGTGCGTTCACACTTTGGTCCAGACCAAAAAAACATTAAACGTATACTGTCATTTTTAAGACTGAACCGTAAGATACAAAACCAAAAATGTCTTTGATGACTTTTTTTTTTTTTGGTGAAAGTACTTATCAGACATCCAAACAATGTTGTGTGTTGGAATAAACATACAGATGATGCCATTTTGATCAGTTGAGAACTTGAAGTAGCTTATACATTTTTAAAAGAGTGAAAGGAGTGGCAGGAATTCCTCAACTGTACATAGAAATAAAGATCTATGCAATGGAGACACACTTATGATATCTTGTTTCCGTCACTGAATAAAACAGATAATCGGCACTTTTTTCTCACAATTACGTTAGAGAGTCAGAATTGTGAGAAATAAACTTGCACTTGTCTTTTTTTCCTTTAGAGATGGACTTTATGGCGATAGCCAGTGTTGAGGGTCATACATTACAGGCAACTTGAGTTACGTAATATTAGTACTTTTCTAAGTAACGAGTAAAGCAACGCATTACTTTAAAAAAATAAATGAGAATTTTGGAGTCACTTTTCAAAAAAATGCAATGCGGGTTACTTTTTAGTTTAGTCAATTAGCTTTTAAAAAAATAAATTTCTGAATTAAAATGAATGTAGTCACGTTGAATTACGCGCACAATGAGAGAATGCAGGAACAGACAAAAACAAAGATGTGTACATTTCTGCGATGGAAGTATTCTCATTATTGAACACATGGAGCAAAAGGAACAAAGGATTATCTGAATGAACAGTGATTTTACTTTTTAATAAGACAAAAAGTAGCAAGCGCATTGCTTTAAAACTTTTTATTAATCTGTATATATGGCATGTATAAGGTAAGGAATTTCTCTGAAGATCAGATTATCCTACATGGATTTTTGTAAGTGTTTTTTAAAGGTAAATGACAGTTATACAGTGCGTTGTTATTGCAGAGCTCCTCTATTTAAAAAAAGTTCTGAACGAGATCAAGCCTCAGACAGGTCAGACATACATATATATACATACATACATACATATACATACATACATACATATACATACATACATACATATACATACATACATACATACATACATACATACATACATACATACATATATATATATATATATATATATATATACATATATATATATATACATATATATATATATATATATATATATATATATATATATATATATATATATATATATATATATATAATATATATATATATTATATATATATACACACATACATATATATATATATATATATATACACAACATACATATATATACATATATATATTATATATATGTATATATATATATGTATATGTATATATATGTATATTATATATGTATATGTATATATAATATATATATATAGATATATATGTATATGTAATATAGATATAATATATATATATATATATATGTATATGTATATATATATATATATATATATATGTATATATATATATATATGTATATATATATATATGTATATGTATATATATATATATATATATATAGATATATATAATATAGATATATATATATATATGTATATGTATATATATATATATATATGTATATGTATATATAATATATTAAAAAAATGGCCAACATGTTTAAGGGGTTTTAAAAGCACCACATCAAACTTGTAGCTCTTTTATAAAATGGTAGTAAATCACATTTTGAATCGCAAATTGTAATTTTGATCAGATAAATCGTATTTCGATTTTTTTATCCAAATCGTGCAGCCCTATCTTGCAGTTTTGTCCTAATAACTCGCAAATGTAAAATCGTAACGTAATTCTAAAAAAAAAAAGTCAAACAAATGACCTTTTCTGTCATTTTAATTCAGTGGCGGAAACCGTCTTGAATAGTAGCAGCCAACATCGTGTGACTATGGTGTAAAAAACTATCCTTGCTTGAGCATTCTGTCTTTTCTATGTGACATCATGTCCTGTTTTTGGCTTGTTTAGATGTCTTTGGTTGGTGTTGCATTCACATTTCAGTCAAAGCGGAGCAGAGTCTGCTCATTTGGTGTGCACCAAGATTCAGATGGCAGCGATCAGACTTTTTCAAATGAACCAGTTCAAGTGTGAACACACCCTAAAATCAAAATGTAACAAACAAAACATCACGGGCTGGTCTGGAAAACAATCTAACCTATAAACAGACATCAAGACTAGTACACAAACATTAAAACAAAAAAGAGATATCAGGCACAGTACGTTTGAATAGGAGTAACCAATAAAGGGTGGTCTTGTCTTACCACACTATTCAAAGAAAATAAATAAATATAATTCACCATGGAACACTGTAGCTCTGTCTTATATGGATCGCACTTACTGTGTGTTGCTGCTACTTGTTTTTTTTTTCTTTTAAACACAATGAATCAAAATCTACGGCTGATGCGAGTTTTACACAAATGCTTTTTCTTTATTATCATGAAATATGCATATTAAATTAACAATAATAATAATAATAATAATAAAAAAATCACATATATTAACATTCACTTTCCAATAACTTTACACAAATGTTACCAAAGATGTGTGCACCGATGAGAACCAGAACATTCTGTGAGATTAAAAACTGGAAGACTGAGCTTGAATTTCGTTCTCGAAAATGTAACCGAACGACAACATGAGCGGAACGTCACTACTTTTGCTACCACTTGAAACAGAGAGCACGAATGAGATGATGAAAGTCGATATAATGGCTAAAATGACACCACCACAAACACACTGGATCAAAAAAAAAGAAGTCCGACCATCAGGATAGAAACGTGGGTATTTTGTGTAAGCAGGGGGGTTTTCTCGGTCAAAAAAATGGGTTATCCTGTAAGCGTCCACCTTCGAAATATATTTGAAGCGTCACAAGAATCCAAGGGATGGGGGGATTTGAAAAAAAAGGGATGGTACCTGGTTATCATTCACTCAGCCTTGACTGCCACACGAGGACAGGCTGTCGTAGAGGGAATCGCTCAGAGACTCGGGCGTCTCCAGGACCTGCGGGTGGTTTGGGGACAGGCCGTCATCGGGTCGCTCTCTCACCAGCTCCAGACCAGTGTCCCGGACCAGCTCAGGGTTTGCAGGAATTCGGCTCTTGCCTCTGCGTGTCTGACCGGGCTGAGGAAGACTTCTGGGATCTCCCTCACGACTGGCCACTGAATCACTAGTCTTGTTGCGCTACGAATATAAAAACATGCTATGAGTAACACTGAAATGTATGCGACAATACAGTAAATTAGAGATCACTTTCTGAAATTCCACGGTCACTGCAAAGTCCTGTATTTGAAGTGATCCTAATAATCTGTTATATTTCTGCATATTTCTTGAGATACTAATATTATACAACATAATGCCATCAGATTTAGAAGCACAACTCACAAGCATCACAGTAAATGTGAACCATGACCGGACATGGCTGAAGAGAAGACATAGACGACGTTGTTTTTAGAGTTTTCGTTTGCACACAAATGTGTTTTTGGAGCTTTGCTTGGTAACAGTTGAACCACTGAATGTCACATGGAATGTCTCAAGAGTTCCCACTTAGATATGCTTGGCGTATAAAGCAGGTTTGGCATGCTGTCCCGGGAGAGAACCCTGAGCTCGGAGATATTTGAGCCCAGGGCTCCCACCCGGTCGATAAGCATATCAGGAGATCCGAGATCAGGTAGGTCTCGAAAGCTCCCCCTTTAGAAAAGGGAGGAAAAGGAGGAGATGGGGTGGAAGGGGATACAAGATAGAAACAGTAGGGAGAAAATGATCCATTTATAGTAAACTAGGATCACTCTAATTGGATTATTACTGATTACAGATGAGTGGCCAGACGTCCTCAATCATATCACGTGCTCCTCTCAAAAAATTAGTTTATGAAACCTCACTTTTTATAATGTTTTTGTTTCCTTTTCTGGACTTTGAACTTTTCATGACCCTTGCTTGTCTATGAAGGCTCAGAGAGCTCTCAGATTTCATCTAAAATATCTTCATTTGTGTTCTGAAGATGAACGAAGGACTTTGGGGATTGGGGGTGAGTAATTATTAACAGAATATTCTTTTTTTTTGTCTGAACTAACATTTTTAAATGAAAACATTACTGTCCATTTTTTACTGACTTTGTTGGATGAAAGATGTGACTGAAACCCTCTGACAGCAGGTTGCCCTGCCAAAATTGAGTTATTTAAATCTAAAATCAGTCATTTAAAATGCGTTTACCCCCAAATGTGATCATGTACAGTTTAAAAAACAGATTTTACATTTTAGATTACATATTAAAGAGTTAAAAATGTTACATTTTCTATTGATCATTCTCGGGAACAATTTACAATAAGGGTTTATTAGTTAATGTTTTTACTAACATCAAAAAACTATGAACGATGCATTTAATACGGTATTTATTCATCTTTGTTAGTGTTAATAAAGTTGTTAGTATTAGTTGATGTTAGTAAATACATTAACTAATGCAACCTTATTGTAAAGTGTGATGTCATTTTTCAACAGATTACTCAAAACATTTTTTTAAATAATATTCATGTTTTTACACTAAAATATTTAGTATACGCGTATATAATATATAATATAGTATATATTTTACACAGTTATAACAATTGTCTTTGTGTAAGCAAAGGAAAAGTGTTTCCATTTTTAGTCCATCACAGTCATCTAAACATTGATTTCTAAATAATCATGTGATACAGAACCTACTAAAAAATTCAGCTTTTTACATTACAGGAATAAATTTCATTTTTCACAAGAAAGTTGTCTTAAGTTATAATAATAATTCAGAATATTACTGTTTTTATTATAGTTCTGATCAAATACAGCTTTAGTGAGAATAAGAGAGATGTCATAATTTAAAAAATATATTTCAAGAGTTCCCACTTAGATATGCTTGGCGTATAAAGCAGGTTTGGCATGCTGTCCCAGAAGTGAACCCTGAGCTCAGAGATATTTGAGCTCAGGGCTCCCGCCCGGTCGATAAGCATATCAGGAGATCCGAGATCAGGTAGGTCTCGAGAGCTCCCCCTTTAAAAAAGGGAGGAAAATGAGGAGATGGGGTGGAAGGGGGGATTCTTCCAAACGAAGATAGAACAGTAGGGAGGAAATGATCCATTTATAGTAAACTAGGATCACTCTGATTGGATTATTACTGATTACAGATGAGTGGCCAGACGTGCTCAATCATATCACATGCTCCTCTCGAAATTAGTTTATAAAACTTCACATCATAATTTTAAAAGAAATAACCTAATAATTTTTAGGGGGTTTTTCACCTTTAATAGCCAGGACAGTGGAGCATACCTCTAAACCCTCCCGTTTTTGCCGGGATTCTCTGTTATTTTAATATTCTATCCCGCTATCATCCTGTTTAAGTATTTCCCCATACTTCTCACATATTTTTAATCTTTCAATGAAAAATAGAAGTAGAATCAAAACAAAGTCGATCCAAAATGTGATTTAATTACAAGAGCTATTCAACAGAATATGCTTTCGCTTTATTTTGGCTTGAAAGTACGTTGAAAAGAATATTAAAAAAATGGCCACATTCACTTCCTTTCTATTAAAGCTCTGCATCGGTCCCATGTAACCTCTGAATCAGTCAATTTATGAATTTTGTGAATTACATGCCATTTAAAGAGGAGCAGACACTTTGGGATTTGGGTGTGTGTTTAAACAGACAAATACAAATATATGTAATATGTAATAATATGTAATATGTAAACATGTCCATCTTGGCGTGTTCTATTTTTAACACAACTAATTTGTGTTTCACTGTAATCCCATATTTTTGCATCACTGCGTACCGGTCAACATTGGGGAATAAGGACAGGAATGTGTAGGGAGCAGAGAGAAAGGAGACAGATCGACAAAGGACCTCAAGCCGGGAATCATTCTCAGGTCGTCATGAGCATCACAGTGCTATGTATTGACACACTTAACCTCTAGGCTATTGGCGCAGACAATTTCAAACATTTTGAATGTTGTTGTGGTTGTTCTGTCAGGATATAAAGTTACACTTACCCTCTTAAATGAACTCTTGTGAGTCACCGGCTCCACTGCGTCTCCAACACCCAGATAAACCTCAGTCGACTCTGCAGATGCTTTGAGGTTTGGGAAAGTCCAGTTCTTTGTGGGGCCTAATTTCATAGGCGCTCCACAGATATCAGTGCCTGAAAAAAAAAAAGGACTTGAGAAATGGAGACACTAGAAACTCCATGTAGATTTCATTCTTTTCTCCAGTAACTGATAAATACCATCATGAACTATGTTTGCGATCTGGCCGGAGGGAATCTTGTTTTCTATAGTGCTGGTGTGATGGTCCATGTCTTGACCGCCCATATAATCCTCCTCTAATGATGACAACTCTCTCTCCAGAGTCCAGGCCTTGTGGGACATCTTCATCCCTGAGGCGTGTTTGGGCTGGAAGTGAGAAGGGTCGCTCTCCCCGTGGGCCTTTCCTTTTGGTATGCTTTTACAACCAGCATTTGCACTGTAGTCTGGAAGAGGGAAGGTGCCGATGCCGCTGTCAAGAGTGTGTGTGGAGATTCCAGATCCTGAAAGAGAGGAGTTTCAATATTATATATATATATATATATATATATATATATATATATATATATATATATATATAATTTTATAATAAAAAAAAAGATGCCAAATGATCAGATCTCTGTGTGACCACTGGCTAAAAATTGAATCATACTTCTGTGGTTATTTTGGTTAAAGTAACCTAAAAGTAATACTAAAGTAGTGTAACACATTTTTCTGACATTAATATTGTAATGTAACTAATTACAAAAAAATATGACAGTAGCTAGTATTATATAATGTATTACAATTTGGAAGTAACTTGCCCAACCGTGTTCATTGCATTGCTAATGTTCGTTAGCACCAGGATTCGATATTAATGGGGACTTGGAGCAAAATTGTCAATGCACAATTTAGTTAACAGATGTTGCATTAGAATTTGTTTAAATTGTTAAATAGGATCATCTGTACAATATTTAAAATAATGATATCATTTTTTGTTATTGGTCTTTCATTTTTAAAGTTGTTTATTCAAATAAAAACATCTAATTGGAGATTTATATCCTTTTGTCCCTTTTGAGAAATAATTACTCTTTACTCATGAGTAAATTTTTAATGAGTTAATTTTTACTTTTACTTGAGTAGATTTATAAACATGTAACTTTACTTTTACTTGAGCAGAATATTTTATTACTCTTTCCATCTCTGATTATTATATAACTGCATTTAAATATAAGATATATAACTGCATTTTGAATATAAATGACTGCTTATGTAAAAAAATAATAATAATATTCATAAAAAAATTTATTTATAAGGCAATGTGTAAGTTTTTTAGTAGCACTGCATGACAAACCATCAGACCCTAAGTATATAAGCAATAAAATGCGTGCTACACAGATGTTACTGGATGACTCGCATATGGAAGCCACAGAAAATTCAGACGCACCTAGATTACTCATCATCAATAACAGGTTAAAACCCGTTTTTGCTGCTACATGCTAATCGGTCAAAATTCCTGCCTCAGGGTACACTGAAAGACATGATGTCATACATTGTACTTGTGCCTGACCTGCAAAGTGTTCATGATGAATTGTCTCAGCCAGGTTATCATCCGACGTGACATCTTTACTTAGTAATGCAGAGACCTGTGAAAAAAACAGCCGAGGTAACATTAAAACTATTGTGTGTAAAGCAACATGTATTACTTTTATGAACTGAACTTACCTTTTCCATGTCATCACTGCTTCGTGTCTGACTGGCAATGGCAGCACTCTGGTGACTGAAAACAGGTCTGGATTTACAGTCAAATGACAGGCGTCTATGTGCCATACTGATGCCACTAGTATCCTTCCCATCAACCCTTGTGGAAAAAGTCAAATAAAATTTATGTCAATACACCTTTAGCTGTTGATTGATTTTTAAATAAAAAGCTTTTAAATAAAAGAAAAGTTTACATTTTGATTGTACGCAAATTTATTACATTTAAATTATTAAGCCAATCCAAAAAGCCCAGCCTTTACAATGACGCAAATTCCCAGTAACTCAGAGAGATGACTTACAAATCATATTCAAATTATGTCTCGAAGCATATTTTCTCACCTTACTCACTCATAAGTTATTTCAATTACCTTTCATCACTTGCAAACCTGAACTACAACTATGCATGAGCTAATTTGGCCTTTAATTTGTGGGTTGCTTTTCTGACTCATGCAAAAGGAAATGTCTTTGGCCATCTTTAAATGTCAAAACAATAACTTTTCAAAAGTTGTCTTGTACTGACCGGTTCAGAAGTTGCTGCATGAAGTTGTCAGATGGCACTCCTCTGTACATCACAGACAGCTGACCTTGGGCTTGGTCCATCACCACCTCACATGAATGTCCCTTTCCTTGACGGTCCAAGGCCACTCCATTCACATAAGCCCGTTCTTCTTCAAGAGCTTTATGCAAGCCCTCTGCCTTCTCAATCAGCATTGAAATGTTTAGGCTCTCACTCTCAGGTTTCTTCGCAGCCCCCTTGGAATCCTTGGATATATTGAGTTTCCATTCTCTCTTGTCATCTTTTACTTTCGATGTTTCTGGTTTACGGCTAAGAGCTGGAAGCTTGCTTTTTCTGAGACCAAACCAGTTAGCGATTCCATTGGAAGCCTTTTGCTTGACCTCGACCATCTGCCCTTTGTCTTGCTCTTGCAGCTTCAGCACATTTTCCTCAATGCCCTTCATGACCTTTTGCTCGATAGAAGACTGAGGGCTGGGGGCTGAGTGCCTCTTTTCTTCAACGGCCTCTACCGGCCTTGGTGGCGGCGGAGGAAGACTCTCTCCATAGGAAGATGTCTTCTTTTTATTGGCCCTGAGATGGCTCCTGTCTTCAGATTTGGACATGTACCTCTGAAATTCTGGAGTAGGTTTCCCTTCTCGGTTCATCGAGGGTGGCACAGTTTTAGTTGGTGACTTGAGAGGGATTTTATTGGGGCTGCTACTATGGGGACTAGCAACATTTTTTCCGTTATATGAAAGGCTATGGGGAGTTGTGCTCTTGGCATAGCTACGCAATGCCTGTGCTGCTTCTAGATTAGCAGATGGTTGGTGCATCTTAGATTTCGGGCTCTCTTGCTTGGCTATGAATGTTCTAGGGGATTCGTGTTCAAGTTTTGAGATTAACGTGTTGGACGGAAGAGACCTGACAGTTTGCTCAACATGCTGGAAGGCTCCTGGTTGTTTTGAAACAGCACCATCATAATGACCTGAATGGTATGATTTGTCCTCAATGGAATCTGTGTTTTTAGGAAGTCTATACTCCCCTGACTTGCAATCAGAGTTTCTGTCAGCAGTTTTGCTTTTATCTGTGGTTCTTGTTGGTATGCTTGCAACAGACTGGATTTCTTTCTTCTCTGCAAGTGGAGGACAGGCTGCAGACTCATCTGGGTTCCTCAACTTGCCAAGTGCAGCCAATCGTTCTTTAAAGGAATGACTTGATTCACCTGAATGTCTTCCAATCCCTGATTTTTTAGGGACAGGCGGTGGATCGCTCCTTTTAAAAGGTGATTCTGAGCTCTGTGAATCATTATCTGCCATTTCATTTTTCTCTTGGCTCCTTGATCTAGTGCTTATCCCAGTCTGAGCCTTCTGGGAGGATGACTGACTAGGCAGACTGCGATGATTGACTTGCTTATGCCACACTGGGCTCTCGGAGCTGTCCTCTTGGTCTGAGGAATCAGACTCTGGTGAGATCTCCTTATGCTTAAGACTCGTTGGTCTCTCTACACCAAACTTTGTCTGCTTTCCTTTTGCACCTTCATTAGCAGGGCTGGAATTTTGAAGAGATGAGCTCACTTCTCCAAGCAGCTGGGATACATCAGTGTTGCTCGTTTTGGAGATGTCTGATACATTTTCATAGTGTGGAATTTTCTGAGGGGTTTTCTGAATGGGAGTACTTTGTGTAGGCTTAGCTACACGACTTGTTTTAGGAATACCACAACCAAGATCCTTTGGCAAAGGTGTGGGGACATCATCAGGCTGGGGTGGAGAAGTTGGAGCAGAATGTGACTCTGATTTTGGAGGGGTCACCTGTCTTTGCCTTTCTGTCGTGGTGGCTTTTCGTGTGGCTACAGGCGAACTGTGCACCTCATAGTTGTTGCTCCGGCAAGGAATCTTTGAGCTTCTTGTCAACTGAGGGCTGAGACGAGGTGGAGGTACTGCGGTACGTTCTCCAATAGTGGGGATCTTAAGGAACTTGAGCAGTTTGGAGGGTGAGGCCTTGACCTCTCTAAGGCAGGAAACTTGACTCGGGCTGACTGCAACTTTCGATCTAATGGACTGAGGGTCAGATGGGGTGTCTTTTACAGGTACAGAGATATCATCTAGTACTTTTGAGGCAGTATGATTCTCATTGGGAGAAAACAACAGACCTTTGTGGACCTGTTCGCTGCTGTCAATCTCACAGTGTGTGTCTTTTAGTCCAAGAGTAGGCAGCTTTGAGGTGGCTATGTTGGTTTGACAGACACAGTCAGAGTCATCCTTTGTCGCAAACTCTTCTTTATCAAGCCTTTGTGGTGCTATAGCATGTAAGTGCTTTAAATCTGAGTCTAGCAGCACCACATCAATTGTGCCATCTTCACAAATAGTCTCATTACAGGTGCTGCTGCTCGACCTGTTGGATTGACACTCAAGGAGAAGATCTGACAACCTATGCTTTTCTCTTGTTTCTACCAACACATGGTCAGAGACTCCTCTTGGCTGATCTCTTTCTGAAATGGTCAATCTTGAGTATGATTCAGGGGCTTCTAATGAGTGAGGATCAATTGACTGTATAAGATCTTGCTCTGCTGAAAGAATCGACATATCTCCAGACGCCCTGTTTACAAACACTTCACTTGTACCTGTGGCAGGTTTCACGAGGCTCTGCATTTCCACATTCTCTTGGAAATCGGGTCGAGCCAAATTGAGGTTATCAATGGTAATGGGGGTTGAAGTGCAACAGCTGTGGCCACTCTTGGCTAAGCTGACGGAATCTTTATTGGACAGCATCAAACATGTGCTACAACTACCACACTTTACATTGCTGTGCTCTCCTCCATTCAAATGCTGATGTGTGCAAACATCTGGACAGGAATGGGAACAATGTGCTTTGGGTGCATTGCACCTGGATGTATTGTCTCTGCAGGCTAATACAGCCTCCTTAGAGGCAAGAGCCTGGCTGTAGTCACAGATGGAGGGAATGCCAGAGGAACGGTGGTACCGAAGTGGATCTGTTTCTTCAAGCTTGCGAAGGACCTCCAAAATGTGTGCTTTCTTCTTCAAAAATGGGGACATGGCCTCCATGGACGTGGATGAGCCTTGAGTCTCAGGTATGCAATTTTGTGCACATTCGCTGTTACCCTGTGGAAACAAATGCTAAGGATGAGGAAATTATGCAATCTCAGATTGATTCAACAAAGATTTTGTGTATGGCTCCTACCTTTGCCTGTGCATTCCTTTGAGCCTCAATCAGTTTGGTAGATTCACTCTGCTGTAGCTCACTAATGTGCTCCAGACAGGGTCCTGGCTGCTTTGATAAGACACATCAGGTTACCCTTAAGCTTCTTATCATATGAATCAATTATTGGATTATGCAGAACATCACAAGTATTCATGCACAACAAGGGTATCACAGGCATGCATGTAAAACAAGGGTATTTGCCTATTTACACACAAATTTCTTGTAATTACATGGAACAAAAATGCTGCCCGAGGAGTTCAGGAAAATTAAACAGGAAGACGTTAATTGAGCCATTTTCTTCATTTTGCAAACAAACCTAATAGGTCATCCCAGTGGAGTTTGAAGAATGTTTTGTAAAAAACATCAACTTAGAAGGCATGCACTGTGCATTTTCCATTGCAAGTTTTAATCATTTACCTGCTGATGTACACAAGACTGACTGTGCAGTTTCTCCTGCAGAAGCTCACACAGTGTTCTGTTCTGCCTCTCCAAATCAAAAACACGCATTTTCAGCTTGATGCATTCCTCTCTGAGATCCTAAAAGAATAATTCACAATAATAAATAAATCATCTGAAAAATATATGGCTGAAATATGCATGGCAGCTATAAAATATACAACCACAAATTAAAAAAACATTATTATCGATCATTTATAATAACTAATAATAAATTAATAAACACTGATTAAATATAAAAGAACCTCTTAAACTTTGCAGTTTAAATAAATCTTTATAAACAAGTTGCTGAAGAAAAAAACACAATCTTTTACCTTTTGATTGAGTAAAGCCTGGACAACATGGTTGGCCACCTACATCAAAGACATGAATTATACATGTAAACATTATGTACTTTCAAATAGATTTTATTTATTTATCTGACTAATTGACTGTCTGCATTAGGAAAAATGATCGCAAATCTCAAAGTCAATTGCATAGTTTGGTAAGGAACAATATTCAACTCACCTCATCCAAGCACCGTTCATATGCTTCTCTCTGACTCTCGTTTGCTAATGAAAGGGCAGAGTTCTCTGCCTATACAAAAATAGTCCAGTTTAAACAGCAAGTCAAGGAAGAAAAGTAAACAAAACTGCATTCTTGGTGAAAGTATATGGCACTTACTTGAAGCTCTCTCACTCGCTCCAAAAGCTCACTGCTACTCTCTTCCTCTAGATAGGACTCCAAATCACCCTCCTCAGACTCAAAGTCCTCATCTACTCTATTTTGGGCCTCTTCCGACATCGTCTCAACCTAACAAGAACAAAGAGATGAGAATTTTTAGTGTGGCATTCTTTTATAGTTCCCCCACCCCATACTGAGAGAAAGGAAAGTGCAGTACATATTAGAAATAAAATTATTTCTGATTATTAGTGGCAAATGTTCTTGTCTTCAATACAGATGATTCTGTCCCAACGTAAAGAGAAAACTAGAAGTCAAATGTGACAACTCATAAAACACTGATCCTAGTGTTCAAACAGCCTGAAACAGCAAGTTACTACATACTGTATTTGTCCAACCATTAGGAGATGACAGCAAAACCTGGCAAAAACTTGTCTTAAGACTAGTGTTATTTATGGTATTCCCTTTGATGTGATAATGAGTAAAAAACGACACGCTCTTCTTTAAATATTTTACATTCTTTCTTTTAAACCCTGTATTTGCATACTGAAAGCAACTGGTCGAACAGCTTGTAAACCCACTTTCCAAACATTATTGCATGCTTTCTGAGTTGCTACAGAACAAACAAACTACCGGTGTGCCTTTAAATCTCTGTGTAAAAGTGTTAGCGTGATTATCAAGTCTTTGAGACAGCTGGGAGTGAGTAAGCAGGACTTGAGTCCTTGGCAAGACGCATCTTCACTTTAATAGTGTCATCAGAAGGGATTAGACACAAGAGGAATGAAAACACTGGAGGATTCCAGCCATCATGCCGTTTCTTGACCTACTGACTTACTGACTGGGGCAAAGAAATGGATCCCCTGGGCTCGCTTTTAAACTTCGATTACAAAAAAAAAGTCTTGTTGAAAGACACCTATTCTAATGTCTATTAAAATTTAATAATTATTTAGTCTGCATAGGGATTCGGAAATGTTATATATATTTTATATTTTAAATAAAACCTCTGTCCACTACCCCAATTTCAACACCCTTCTTTTTGCATTTTTATTTATTGATTTATAATTTCATTTTCTGGATTGATAATTATGCTAAATGGTCACATTTAGAGCTGGTATAGTTGATGTGTTTCTGAAGACGTGATAGTGGACAATACAGATAAAATGAGGTGTCAAATAATCAGTCCTGACTCCGCAAAACTTGTTACTAAAGGCTGATTTACACTTCTTCGTCAAGCGCACGCTTATTCTCTAGCTCATAGCCCTCACTGTGGCTGACGGCGATCCTGATGCGCACCTCTCAAAAAATGTAACTACACGTTGCAACGATGCATAGCGCAAGCTCTGTGATTGGTCGGCTTGGTAGCGCTGACGAGTGTGGGCAGAACCGAAAGCCGCGCAAACCCGATAAAGCGAGTGTTTACAAGTGTCAAGTCACGTGAAGGAGCTCCAGATGGAAACGTTTGTTTTACGTTTACCTTATGATTAGAGTTGTTGCACGTCCGCCAGTTTCCGGCGCTTAATAAGCAAGTTTTAGCTACTTGTATTGTTCAGAAAAAAAAAACACTTGCGAAGAAACTTGACACAGAGGAACATAAAAACCTACTGCCAGCTAGCGTTTCGGAAGTGTTATTGCAGAGAAACACAAACAGCACACAGAAGTATAAATGCACAGCAGCACGCAAGGCAGGTGATGTAGGTCATGATGATCACTTGACACAGAAATATAAATCAGCCATAAGGGTGTGTTTTGTACAATTTAGGCACATATTTTTCTTGTACACTTCCACAAGAAGACAGGCCTTGTCATACAGATCAACTAGTAAAACACTGATCTAAACCATTCACTAAACCCAACCAATTTTTAAAAAGCAAATGTAAGAAAAAAGTGCAGTGCGACCACATAGTTTTACCTTGTTTTTTTACCCTGATTTTATATCTTTTGTGGAACCGTGCTTTACCAAGCTTAAGAATACTGCAAAACAACTGCATGAGAATAATCTTATATTCATTGATAATATGTCCCTGCAAAAAGCATTAGTGTGAAAAGGAACAAAAATTCTTGGCATCATACTGCTCAATACTGTTAATTTAATTTTTACCAACAAACTGCAGCCAAATGTATGTTTAAGTGTTTTTTTTTTTGCAGTTTCACAAAGATGTAGCACGTATTTGCACTGAAATTTCCAAATTTCCACATATTTCCAAACAAAAAGTATTTCCAAACAAACAAAAAGCAGGATCTTCCCTTCAGTTCTAAATGTAACAAACCCACAGCGTTCAATGTAGTTTTGCAGCTACAGAGAAGCAATGAAAGCTGTTGTTTTCTATATAGTTTTCCATCATCTCCTTTTGTGTTTATAATGGACAGTGTTAGCTTTTCAGAAATTGCATCTTAATGCGAAGTGTAAATAGAGCCTTAAAATCGGCCAATATACCGTAAAACATCAACTAAACATTTACCACTCAAAATGATATTAAATTCTCATTTAAATGTGCTTCACACATGCGAACAGGCTGTTTGCACTGCATTCAGGGTTTTGTTGACGCAAACGTCCTGATTTTTTAACTTCACCAGAGCGGTAGCCTCCAGTCACCTTCATCCACCCATTCCCACCACTGCACTATACCATTAATTTGACCTTCAATACGAACACCGGATGTCAGCGGATGGACTATCATTACAAAATTGAATCCGAAAATCAATATGTCCATGGGACTCATTCATAATTGATCCTCTAAGCATTTTGTGAGCTCATTTATGTGGCGAGCTTATCTATAGACGACGTGAATAGCTTAAATGGAAACTCCATATCTGGGAGTAAATGAATACAAAGGCTATTGGGGTCAGAGGGTTGGCAGGGCGCAGCGGGTCAGAAAACACTGCTCTGTTTCAAGAGAAAAGGACGGCACTATGACTGGCTCTAGGCGACACTACAGAGCTGGTAGTTCCTGTGGTGCCAGGAGGATCCTTTCACATGACAGACTCTATTCACGAACACACAAGACATAGACTTCCGATATAGAGGAAGATGTATTTGTAGCATCACAGGACACATTATGTCTTGCAAAACAGAATCATTTATATTTTTCATCCAGAAGACAGTCCAGAATGAAATGAAAAGATGTATACTCAGGATACGTACATTTGAATCCATTTATAAATCTACAAATAAAACTAATGTTTGATACCCTAAAATATTTTATTGCTAACAAAACAGATGTTTTATAGAGATGTATATACAGTCCTCAGCGTAAATGAGTACTACCCCATTTGAAAAAGAACATATCCATTTCTCAGTGAATAGAGCTAATATACTTTGGTGTATTATACCGTTTTATCCATATCCAGTTATATCCATTAAAATAAGAGTTTTGTCACCTAACATCTTTAGGAATAGAAAGATCATTTAAATTCAAACGAGTTATTGCCCCCCAAAAAAAGATAAACTACAATTCTATATTATTTTATGTTACTCTTAGGGCTGGGCGATATTGCAAAAAAAAAATGATCATGATATCATGTTACATATCATTCGATATCGATGATTATAGAATATTTTTTAACAATACATTTAGGAATATTAGGATTTTTTTAAACCACCTTATTTTAATTTACCAAGATTACTAAAGCAAATAGTTTTAATAGTCAAAAACCAAAATATTTAAACAAAATATCTCTTTTTAAAAGTAAATATAAGTGTATAAAGAAACTCCTAAACTTGATAAATAAATGTGACAAAGTGTGTGCAATGGTAAAGGTAGATCAACATCTGTCTGTAAGGTGTGAATAATAATGATACAGTAAATAAGAGAGAAAATCAGATCTGAGCTTTCAAGTAAAGGAACCAGCCATCATTATACAAATACATACTGCAACATTACAAATTGTTAAGATGAATGACTACATTACCACTGTGCTAAAAATCTTTCAGATGGGGTGCTAGTGGCAGGGATGCACAAGAAAAGAAACCAAAAAGCCACTCAGCCATATTTACAATCTCCTCACTGCTGCTATACTGCACTCATTTTCATGTGTGGTGTTATTCTGACCTGAGGTGGCAAGCGAGAGCGCGTGCTTTGTGTTTGTTTGAGGTGATTAATCTGCTGTTATTACTGAAATGTGTATATTTCATACAAAAAAAGTGAAGCAGATTGGTTAGTTCTAGCGCACGGAGCATTCGGAAAAGTTCTGATGTTTTCAATTAGGTGTACCTGGAAAACGTGTGCGTGTTAAGTGCTGACACACTAAGCTCGTGAATCTTTTTACTGATATTGACAATGTTGTTCGTTCGATAAATACTGATATACTGATTAATATTCCACCCAGCTCTAGTTTCTCTACATTTTTTCTGTTTACTACTTTTTGCTAATTCTTTTTTAATATTTAAAAAACAATATATATAAATATATACAATTATGCTGAGCACTATATATATATATATATATATATATATATATATATATATATATATATATATATAACAAGATAAAACAAAACAAAAAAGTGATTCAATTTAAAATACATCAAATAAAATATGAGAAAAGTATCAATTCAAAGCCTACATTTATATATATTTAAGTATGACTGGAAAAAAAATATAAAACTACTCTCAAAAAATAGAGACATAAATCAAAATCAAATAAAATGATCAAATATATAATTATCAAATATAATAGTTATTTCATAAGTTTTTTTTTATTAAATCATTTTAACACAATGGTTGAGTTTTTGTCCCTTTATGACTTAAGATTAAAGAATAAAGTAACAATCCAAAGCCTTAGGCAAAAATCCTAATTGAAATGTTATATCCTATAAAGCAGGATTATATGATAGCCTTCTGTAGAGAGAATATAGCTAGAGGAGTAAAACTAACTACTATTCCTATTGTATGCTCTTGTTTCTTGTTTCACTGTGTCACGCTCAGGTCCTCATGAGTGTCTGATAGAGATGTGTGATGTTGATCTTGAGCAACAGGGAAGTCAAATCTGCATATTCTGCTTTAGTGGTGACATGTGGGTTTCACAACATTTGCAATACTGGATTAGCTGGAACTGTGTCATATCTCTGCTCCATTTTCATCCTGTGTTGTTAATGCTTGACCGTTTTCTGATTGCTGGCGGCCAGGGCTGGGCAAAATCTCAAGAGATCACCACCAACCTCGATCATCTTTCCCTTTCACCGTGAATTACCGACAAGCAATGAAATATGTATGAGTGAGTAAGCTGATTCTGACTTGGAGTAAAGATTTCATAAAATTGCCAGAGAATAAATGACAATGTTTGGGTCTGTATTTTTCTTGAGAAGTCTCTTGAGAAACAATATTCAACCAACATTTCCTTAAGAGATGTTTGCACTATAAAGCCATTACTAAAGATGGATAATATAAAATAAAAACTATCAAATTAAATTAAAACAAATAAAATAAAACAAAAATAATAAAATTAAATTAATTCAACAAATAGAAAAATAAAAAAATTTAATTAACAAATAAAAATTCTAATAAAAATAAATTAAATTAAACAAATAAAACATAATAAAACAAAAATAATACAATTAAATAAATTAAACAAATAAAATAATTAAATTATATTAAACAAATAAAATAATAATAATATTAATAGTAATTACATTTATTGAAATTTAACAATAGAAAATTCTAATAAAAATAAATTAAATTAAACAAATAAAATATAATAAAACAAAAATAATACAGTTAAATTAATTAAACAAATAAAATAATTAAATTATATTAAACAAATAAAATAATAATAATAATAATAAAATTTATTGAAATTTAACAATAGAAAATTCTAATAAAAATAAATTAAATTAAACAAATAAAATATAATAAAACAAAAATAATACAGTTAAATTAATTAAACAAATAAAATAATTAAATTATATTAAACAAATAAAATAATAATAATAATAATAATAAAATTTATTTAAATTTAACAATAGAAAATTCTAATAAAAATAAAATAAATTAAACAAATAAAATAAAATTAAAATAATAAAATTAAATTAAACAAATAAAATAAAATAGCAATATTAAGTTAAACAAAAAAAATAAATAAAATTAATTTAACATAAAATAAAATAAAATTAGATTTTTTTGTTAATTCTATTATTCTATTATCATTGTCTGCTGCTTATCCATGGCTGAGTGGGATTAAAAATAAATTATTATGCATTATGTGGAATCATCTATAGCTTATCTGTTTCAAAAATAGTTTAGTCAAATTGTTTTCAGAAACGTGACCTGCTTCTGAGATGACAGATATAGGAATTCAAATAATGACTGATATGCTTTTGCATTATTGTTAAACAGTGTCGAGCTAATATACTAAGAGCTAAAAGGTCTCACCTAAAGTACAATCACTTCTTAAACACAACTGAAGCACTGTTCAGTGGAACAAGGCTAATCCTCTGTGCTCTTGTAAGGATCTAAGCAGATTAGCATCAGTTTGCATTTGACCCTAAACTTAAGTTTGCTGCATACAGACTAATATCTTTGTTGGACATGTGTGACAACCAGCTCAGATCTGTAACGTGATCCTTTGTTGATTAAATAGGGGAAAGGAAAATTGTGTCATTATTTACTCGCCCTCATGCCGTTTCAACCCTTTACTTCATTTCTTCAAGAATAAACAAGGGGATATTTTAAGGTCTTGTCCACACTTTTAATATATGGGTCAAAGATGAAAGAGTTTTTCCAAGCATATGTTAAAAATATTAAATTATATTAAATATATTTTCTTTAATATTTTTGCCATTATTTACAGAATATTCCCACTAAAATGTAATGAAGTGTAACAATAGTTTTATATAAAGAAATCTTAAGCATATTTAGAACAACGATCATTCACAAGACATATTAAAAGACATATTTAAAGCTTGCAGACTCAAAATAATAATTACTTGCCATTTTAAATCATTATACTTTACCAATATCCTTCATGCCACATGAACTGTTCGCAAAAACATGCTAATCATATAAAATAGAACTAAATATAACATAACTTATTCTTTTAAATAGTTCAATCAATACAAGTCTGAAAAAATGTGAGGCTTTATTTTCATATAAATCTATCTGCTACACTGAATGACAAACAAACATTCTTTCATACATTTTTCATTCATTTATTCATTCATTCATTTTCCTTCAGGCTTAGTCCCTTTATTCATCAGGGGTCACCACAGTGGAATGAACCGCCAACTTATCCAGCATATGTTGTACACAGCAGATACTCTTCCAGCTGCAACCCAGTACTGGGAAACTTCCATACACACTGATACACTACGGCCAATTTAGTTCATCCAATTCATTTATAGCGCATGTTTATGGACTGTGGGGGAAACAGGAGGAAACCCACACCAATACAGGGAGAACATGCAAACTCCACACCGAAATGCCAACTGGCCCAGCCAGGACTTGAACCAGAGATTTTCTTGCTGTGAGGCGACAGTGCTACCTACTGAGCCACCGTGACGCCCCTCATACATTTTTTTATTATCATAAAAAGGTATAAAATAAAACATTTTGTAAATTTAATCATTTGTGACCCATATAATGAAAGTGAATGTCTTTCAAGCTCCAAAAATACTAAACAAAACACAACTTTTTTGTATATTATGAAGAATGTTTTGTATATTATATGAAACCATTTAACACATGTGTTTACTAAACAAACAACAAAAACTTTTTAAGAAAAAAGAAATAATAAAAAGCATTGTTTTTTCCTACAGTACTGTAAGGGTCACTACAGGTCACCTTTATCAGGCTTGCGTTTGGTTTACAACAGAAAGTTTCATTTAATGTCATTCTCGCTCGAGGAAATGTCAAAATAAAGCTGTACTGGTCGTTCACGTACCATATGAGAAACACTTCTCACAAAACAGAGGCTTTATACACATAAATACTTGTGTCGAAATGTTCAAATATTTATGAACAGGATTATGACTGCAAATAACAATCATAGTGCAAAATAGCCTACTGTAACATCTGCAATTATATTAAATAAATAAATAAATAAATGCAACATAAATGAACACATACACATATTTGTTTGAGCTCGGGTCGACCATGGCTCATTATTTTATGTATATATTATTACGGTGTAATGTCTCGGCTGTGTATTTAAAAATGGCGGTTCCTTTGTTTACATCTCTGTAAACCAATAGCGTTCAGCTACGCATCACGTACCCTTTGACAGTGGGAACGACCATAAAAGCGTACCGAACCACACCATACCATCCACTCAGTGGAAACAGGCTAATAGTATCCCCAACAGTGAACTGTTAAACATAGTAAACTAATCACTGAATCACTGAATCAGTGAGTTGAACAGGTTAGTCCAAATCATGAGAAGATTTTTGAGATTCTTTTGGACTTGGATCTACAGATTCATTTAAAAGATCCAACAAAAAGATTCATTCACGAAATGGACCTCTTTTATTGTGTTTTTTTTTAATATTCAGATATAAAACTTAACTGAAACAACAATGAACTTCAATAAAATTGAGCTGAATATTGGCTGTTTTATCTTTAATAGAGCTGTTTCATAATTGCTGAAACCAAGAGTTAACTATACAATAAATCATAACAATACCTATAATATCACTGGACCACCAGTGGATGACATCATTCTGATCATTATATGTTTGCTCAACAGCTTCACATACTCAGTCTCTGTAAAGAATAAATGGATTCTGAATGGCTGCCAATGTTGTTTTCTTTCATCAGCTGGAAAGAAAATCATTAACCATCTGACTATCATTTGTGTGTGCCATTAATGTTTTTATCATTATATTGTTTCCTGCTTATTACCATGTTATGAATCTTGCAAAAAAATGTTATACAAATAATATAATAATATAAAAAAATAAAAAGTGATAGCCCAGTGGTTAGTGTGTCGACATATGGAGTGGCAGCGATCTGAGCATCCCAAGTTAAACTCGGTTTCCCACTTCACTTCCAGTCAAATAAATCTACTGATTAACATGATTCCCAAAGCATACTTCGGTTGTTACACATAAGTAAAAGTATATGTTAGTACGTGAAGCTATTTTTCAATCCTAATTTTTGGAAAATGTATCATGTATATGCTGTACATTGAACTTCCACATAAACTTTTAGGTGACATTTACACAGTATAGTGCAAAATGTCGCGTATCATCTGTTTTAGGCTGTATAGTGTGAATGGAGACCTTTTGTCTGAAATGCATTAAAATCGCCAGTGTTGAGTTATATTAATGGAGAAAATGACAAAGCACTGCAGTGTTTGGGTGTTCTGTGTTTGTCTGAGATAATTAGACTACTGAAATGTGTATATTCCATACAAGCTGAAGTTGATGGGTCAGTTCATGTCAACTGAATCTGGAAGCGCGAGCGTGTCACGTCGCTCGCGCACACAAGACGCGCACCTCCATTGGAAAAAAAAACAACTTGTGCGAACTCTAGAAAAGACGTGATTTACGAATGGCCCCTAAAAGGCAGCCATCATTTCTGATCTCCAGCAGTTGATCTTCTTGCACAGACATGGTGAATTCCCCTGATTTAATGTGGATTCACCTTATTTAAGTGCAGACTAATGGGTTGCGGATCCATTTCTTGGCAGTTCACGGGTCCTTCACTGGGACTTTTCCTTTCCAAAGATGTCTGTTTCTTACTCATTTTGCTGCTTGTGGGTTAAATGGGGTATATGCCGAGCTAGTGTGTTTCCCATACTGATAAACTTCCGGTGACGGGTTATTGTGAGATTTTTTCCATTTTATATGGTTCCTTTTAGAGCATCGATGTTGTAATGCAAATACAATCAGTTAAACAGACTTTGGCATTCATTTAGCTTCTCAAGCGTAAAACGAGACAAAAAGCCGTTTGCTCGCACATGCCCATCAGAATCGGCAGGCTGGGGTAAAATAAATGCTCATATTATAAAGACAGGCGGGGAAAATGTAATTTAATGCAGTGCTTCTTGTACAATCTGAGACCCACTTTATATCGGATATCACTCAGCCAGTGGAGATCGCTGATTTTTAAAGAAAACAGACCTTAAACGCGCCGATTTTGCATTGGCATACAATTCACCGGAAACGATTAACACAGGTTACTGGCAATTTAAAAGTCCTATTAGCATGCTTCGGCATATACCCTATTTGGGTGCTCAGTTGACTGAGATGCAAGCGAGAGAATACAGTCATTTTTCAAAATAAAAGTTTTTTTCATAATAAAAGATCATTCAGACTCAGATAAATTAAAAAAATGGAAATAATTAATGATTTCTTGTGTGGCCTGGTACCAATTGATCCACAGACCACTATTGTACACTTAAAAAATAATAAATAATAAATAATAAATAAAAAATTATATACACACATATTTATACATATATATATATATATATATATAACATATATATATATATATATATATATTATATATATATATATATATAATATATATATATATATATATATATATATATATATATATATATATATATATATATATATAAATTCTTGGAGCTTGAGGGTGAGTAAATAACATTTCCGACGTTAATTATTTCTTCAAGAATCTTGCATGGAATTGAAAGATCCACATTGATCACCTAGTAGGACTGCACAATACTGAGAAAATCTGAAATTGCGATATTTTATTTTTCTGCAATAAATATTGTGATATGAATGCAGTTTCACAAGATAATTTGAATAGCAGTATTTGACACAACACTGCACTTCATGCGATGTGACTATAGCTTGTGAGCACATTGCTATATCAATGCTGAAACAATATATTTTGCAGCCTTATCAACTAGTATTCCAAATACCTGAGGTGGACATACACAACAGTAACATCAAAAATTGTTATAGCCCAACAGAATATCCCACAGTTTAGTGGACTCGGTTTTAGCGACAAGCGAAAACAGAGGCAAACAAGCACCCATGCCAACAGGATTCTTGGCAACGCTCAAGCACAATGCAAGCCCCTTAATCCACTGATATGCCGTATAGTAAACATAGCAATAAAGCACTGTGGTGTACCCAAAACAGGGCCCCAAACTCATTTGTCTGTACAGCAGTACATTTATTGAGGCTAAGCTTCTGAGAGACTACTGTTAATGTTGGTAGGACTTATATTCTCCCATACTTCTGAGTCACCGGCTTGGTATGATGCCCAGAGGAGAGAAGTCTACTGAATGTGACTAAGACTAGAAATCAAAGCTCTGGCTGAGACGAGACTCCAGCAAAACATGGCGGAGACAGACACCAGAGGCCACTGTCTCTTTTGCTGGATACAGAGAGCCACTCTTATCTGACAATGTGGAGGACACAGCTTCTGGAGAGCTTGGCAGATCTGATGAAGGAGAATGAATGACTACTCAATCAGGGAGAAGGATGAAGGAGTTTTAGATTGCGCACAATGTCAATTTTATTTTTACCATGGTGCATTGAACCACAGGCATCCTATTTACGGGCAATGCACTAGAAACCGGGCGTCTGGAGAAAATGGAAACAGCATGACTTCTAATAAATGTAATTTCAGCAATTATAAAACCTAAATGGGTGGCAGGAAGATTAAAACATCTTTAATCTTGTAATTACAGTTTCAGCAAATTCTTATTCTTCAGAGAAATTTATTACAAGCCTGTTTAACCTCATCCTTTGTGTCAGTGTGCAAAAAAAAATCATAACCCTTTTTTCATAACCCATGAATGAATGAATGAATGAATGAATGAATGAATGAACGAACGAATGAATGAACGTCTCCAACTGATCCGCTTGTCGTTTTGCATTATTCGGGAGGGGAATCAGGAACTATATCTCGAATAATGCAAATTAGGATTTAAAAGAGAGTCGATAAAAAAGGGAAAGTGGATGTTGGGGGAGGACCTGGATGGCTCGGAGGGGTGGAATAAAGCCAGTGTGAAGGCAATCAAACAGAAGTAGGGCTCTCTGGGATCCCAAAATGTGCAGGGAGCTCCGCCTCCATCCCCCACACTCCAGGAGTTATTAAGAAGCAGCCAATCGGCATCCACAGAGACGATCTCTTGATTATTCACACCCCACACAATGGGCACTGAGCCCTCAGACCTTCATAACCCAATTATTGATCAGTTCGCATGATTTACGAGCTGATAAAATGATCAATCAAGGCAGGAGATGCAACAGACGGTCTGCAAATGCATCAGATAGAGACACAACAAATAAAAGCATTGTGTGGAAAAGCAAATAAACATATAAGAAGTCTGTCAAGTCCCTAAGGGCATTATTTTTTCTCTTTGATGTAAATTATTCCGGGGATAAAGAGTCTCTGAAGTATTGCGAGGCTGCTTCTATTCCTGAATGTGGCATTAAATATATAAAATCTTTAATAATGCAAGTTTATGCAGCTGGGGTTAAGATTTCCATTGCAATTTTGTGTTTGTATGTGTGTGTGGTGCTTTGAAGATTTTCATTTCATCTACTCGCTCGGGCTGTCGCATCAGTGACAGCAAAGCCAACCCCCAAAAATGTTTATGGACTCTCTAGTCCTCCATTTTGCTCCAAACATGAAAGGTGAGCCATGTTACTCGGTAGCTTTCAGCAAAGTTACCATGCAGGCTTCTGCAGACTCATGCACTATTGTTGTTTCTTTGCGGCAGTGCACCTTTATAGCTAAACCAAGTACATCACCTCAGTCTGATGGCCTTGACTGCAGCATTAGCTTCCTAAACAGAGGACTAAGCAAACGCCTCAGCTTGCTCAAAGTCTGTTTGGAGTCGTAGACTAACCGTGAATGAACTCCCACCTAATTCTCAATTACTTACACTTGGCTTTGAGTTAAATAAGGTGATCGCCCAAACAATGAGTCTTTAAGACATCCCACTAAAAACATGCAAGCCATGCTGGCCCTGATCCCACGCAAACAGACTTATGTTTATTAACATTTTAGCACACAACTCAATGTCCAACCTCAATGCTGACTTTTAATGACCTCAGCTGATTTTAATGACAAGAAAAACTTGTATGGGTCGTTTCATCACGTTTCACCCAGCTTCAGCAAACCACTTTGATTGAATAGCATACGTAAATGACTGTGATCCACCTACAACCTCCCAGAGATTTTGAAAACATTAATGTAGAAGGGTAATCCTGGTCAAATCTACTGTTTACCAAACGAATAACTGCATAGTTATTGCATACTAATCAGCTCACAAAACCCACTGCCGACACAGCAGCTGCTAGCACAAGTAACTGAAATACACAGAGAGCCCTACAGAAGGCATTCAACCATGCCTAAAAACCAATGCTGCAAACACTAATGCATAAAATTACCTTTAATTCCAGTCAGAGCATCCCAGACGTTTCAGAGCAGCCCGTGCAAGGCAAATGTGAGACACAGCGGAGAAGAATCCGCAAATGCCACAAAGAAAGCCTTAGTGATTTTTGAGAGTCCCTCCTTGGAAATCCTCCTTGCATTACTGTGGAAGTACAGTGCCTGTCCTTAGGCAAGTGCGAGGAAACTGTCTCTGCCGTCTGCAGTGGCCTCCATGTCCTCCCATTGTTCAAGGGAGTGTGAGGCAGGCATCCTACCCCAATAGACCCAGCCTACTACAACAGCTGTGGGCCAGACCCCCACCTCTCCTCTGAGTGTCTCTCTCTCTCCCTCCTCCAACGGCTGCAGCTAAACATTAACCCTGCGACTGCTGGAGAGGCCATAAAATGACGGGGGTTATATTTCAAAAAGGCACCAAGAACAAAGATGAAGATGGGGACGGATATCCGAATGAGCATGGGGAAGAAAAATGGAGTTTCCGGAGCCAACTCGGCATCCTGAGCTTCTTTTCTAAGAGGATTGAGACTGGTTTATAAGACTTGCACTGATTGGATTGCAACTGCATATACTGTGGTCAAATGTAGAGCTGCATGACCAAAACTGACCTGGACAAATAGCACGGCTGGAAAAGATGCTAGTGTCAGGGGAAAATAAAACATTACAGAAAAAAAGTCCTGGATGTATTTTTCTAGTGTACATTTTGATGGTTGACAAGTTGTCCAATACATGGGGAGTGAGTTTGACTTTATTTAAGCAGTACTGCAAAATAAAATGTATAGTCCTGTAACAATATATAGATTTTTTGTTGTACCATATATTGCACCAAGATATATTGTGGTTAACTAACAAAAAAGTGCAAGTTAAAAAGTAACAGAAGCTGCGATATCTGCTACTAGATAGTTTTTCAGTTGTCAAATACACACATTAAGTAATATTTAAGTAATATTAAAGTAATTTATAGTAAATCCCATAGTGTTATTTAACCATACTGACACTGACACCTCCAACAGAGATAGAGAGGTTGCGCAATCAGCTAAAATGTTGCTACAATGGGCTATACTGTATGCACAGTTGGTGTTTTTCAGCCAATGATGAACTTCCGGTGAAAGTTTTATGTGTCTATCTTCAATTTCATATACCTGCTTTCACAGCATCGATGTTGTAATGCACTTTAAACATAATCACTTAAATAGACATAAGCATCCATTTGGTTGTTAAAGTGTTTCTAGTTTGGTCTGATACACACTTTATATCGTATCTCAGCCAGACAGTGAAGATCGCTGTTTTTTTTTTAAGTAATCAGATCTTAAATGGGTTGATTTTGTATGGGATGACAATTAACTGGAAGCCCTGGAGCTGGCTGACTGAAATTAAAAGTCCGTGTGCATATACCCTCTTGGTTTTTCTGTATGGGCGACATATATTGCATCACCAAAAATGATCAAGGTCATGTCTATGTGTTGTGCGATAAGTCGATAAATTGATTATTGTGACAGGTCTAAAAATTTAGAAATAAAAAAATGAATGAATGAGTCTTATTTTTGGAGTGAAATATCATATTTAAAATAAACGTTGTTATTGCAGTGCTGATATGCAACATACAATTAAAATAAATCTATTAAAAATTTACAATCAAATAAAATACAAATTTTATATTTAAAATTTAAAAGCAAGGCAATTACTGAAAAAGCAAATACATACATAAAACACGTGTAGGACAAAATGACTAAAACCTAAACAAAATTAAATTACTATTACTAATTTAGTATATAAAACATTAGACAAAATATTAATGAAACATATATGCATATACATATTAAAATCACAATCCACAGTTCGAAACGGACCTGACCCGTGGATTAATGACCTTTTTTTAACCTGTAGGGTTAATCCAACATTTATAACAACTGCAGATAGATAGCCTCCTGTGTCATTCAAAACACATGTATGAAAGCATTTTGGCTTCCCTTTAAAATATAATGATGATGGAAAAACGTGGTGGGACCTAAATGCTTTCTTAGGCTATTAATTTGTGTTTTCTGTCACTGTTTGTTTAGCCTGCATTATTGCATTCAGTGTAAAGCTCAATTCAAACCCGCGCAACATGAATGATAAATGGTAATGAATTGCATAAGTTTATAATCCTTCGAAGTGCTGCATTCAAATCTATGTTTGATCGAGAGAGATTCAGTTTTTACACTTTTTCAGTTAGCTACAAATGATAAAAATAACAAAGAAGTACTGGGAGAACAGTTTATAGTTCAGATATAAACACTGATGTTTATGGTAAAGGTTAAAATTACAGTTTAATGGAACTTGACGCTGGTGAATGTTGTGGGAATCACATTGTTTAACCAACAGGTGGTGACAAACAACCATCAAACCATCATTGATTAAAAATAAATATGATCTGTTGTACAAGATGTTAGATTTCTATATTTAGTATTATCAGAAACAGTAGCAAAGATCATTTTTCGTATTGAATATTTTCCTTTTTTCAGCTGGTTCTTTCTCGATTTTTATTTCTATTACAGGTTCTAAGTTCTGTATGTTAAACCCAATGGTTTTTGCAGTAATATTTTTGTATAAATGGAAACCAAATGACATTTGTCTCCTCCCTTTTTTGCTGATCCGAAAAATGGTATGATCTGTGACTTAAAAACTGTAGCGTAATCTGAACCGTGAGATTTGTGATTCGTTTCACCCCTACTAAAACCTAAACGAAATTAAATTACTATTACTAATTTAGTATTTAAAAACTAATTAGACAAAATATTAAAACATATACAAATATGCACACATGCATACATAATAATAATAATAATATATATATTATTATATTATATAATTATAATAAAAAATATAAAAAATATATAATAATTAAATTTTTTTATAAAAAATCTATAATAATTAATAAAATAAAATCACACATACCAAAAAATTGAGACATTTATACATTTTAAAAGTTGTAATATACCCAGATTAAAGAGTTAATTTCACCAATGACTGAAATTGGATCTAGGGGTTAGGGTTATGATTAGGTTAGTCAGTTTTTTTTTGTTTTTAGAAATTAAATAGGGCATTTTATATATATATATATATATATATATATATATATATATATATATATATATATATATATATATATATATATATATATATATATATACATACACACACACATATATATAAATAAAATAATTAGCTCAATTACACATTTGACAAAGAGCCTCAACACTACCTTCATTGCAGGTACATATTTACTAGTAAACACAGAACAGATTTTAAGACTTTCATAAATCTTCGGCTAATAAAGAAACCCCTAAGCAATCAGAATAACAAAACTCTCACAGACACTAAAGCCTTATCTACATATCGGAGTGATATTATGGCTCCAGGGCTGATCCACAAGGCCGAAGTGCTGAAAAAACTCATCCCTGACCATGAATGAACATCAGATCATGCCCTCGGCAAACACCAACTCATATGTGCACGCCTGCAGGAAGAATCTCATGTGAAGAAACTGACCGGTGTCAGTATCTTCACACGAGATGACCAAATTGGATGAAATGACCCACATGCAATGGGGTCACATGTTGTCTTGGAGTCGACAGTAAAAGGGTGAGATCTTCCTGGACAAAGGCCCATTGTGATCCTTTAAACTCCACTTTCACGTCTCGAAACACCCATGAGGGATAGACTTACGGCATTACATACAACCGTCCCGATCCATAATGAGGCGCATTGTGACACGATGGGTCTTAAATGTCAGGAATCCGCTCTTATTGGGAGGTCGTCTCAGCTTTCCAATGTGTTACCAATTCACTAGTCAGCAGTGACATGCAAAGTGGAGCACACTTGAAAGCGTCTGTAAGCCCCAGGTGCCAAGTGACATTAACATGCTTGTAACAGTTCTGCCGAACTACATCTCCTTAAACACAGCTGGACGTTTGGCCCAATTAGAAAATCTCAAAGGAAGTAATGCAGGCAATTACATTTCATGACTGTTGATCAAGCCTGACTGAGCAATATATCTGGAGTGTTGCATAACTACAACAACATTGTGATTCGATAGAGCTGATTAGGGAATCGTGGATTCTGTGTGGGAGTCGATAAGGGAGGGATGATACTGAAATTTCCTGATAACCGAATTAGATTGCACAGATGCAGGGAAAATATTGGGAGTAGGGATATGGATTCATGTTATATAATAGACCAGCAGTAATTGGAGTTTTTTTATCATAATTTCTCAGCATTTTTTAATATTATAATTGATTTAATAGTACAATCGATCATATTTACAGTAGGATATTAAAACTATTGAAGGCAACTGGAGGCTTTCTACTTCAAAACTTATGTTTGTTTAAACTTTTGATTGCTGTTTCTTTGTAATTCATTTTGAAATGAATACTAGAATTATTATTTTAGAGATAGTTACATATATTGGTTTCTGTAATACAATGAAACAAAAATTATGAACTAGTAGTAGATGTAGTAGTAGTGAGGGCTGAGCGATTAATTGAAATTGCATCACAATCGCGATTTGAAACGTTGCGATAGCTAAATCGCAAAAGGCTGAAATATATAGATTATATTATTTCCCCCACACGGAGCAAATCCGTGACTGCCGTCTGTGTATGACAGTCTTACTAGCCAATTGAGTGAGCACACTTTCATTCTGCCCAATCAGAATTGTGCAACCGAACTTTGCGGAACGCCCACAATAAAACAAACAAACAGGAAAGCGCGGACAAGTGGGATGATGGTGTCTGCCGCTTCAGAAGCATTAACAGACAAATTAATATCAAAGATAAACAGCACGTCTGTAATATGGGAATATTTTGGTTTCAAAGTCACAGGCACTAAACAAAAACAGGTAATTTGTAATAGCGGTCACAGAATTGTTGCCACAGCACGTGGAAATATAACAACCAATACCTAAAAAAAGCACAACAGGCAGCTATATGAGGAGTGTCTTGCTAAAATGTTAACTGAAAGTATTGCCAGTGACACTTAATATAGTAGCTAATAACAGCAAAGTACAATTTCAGAGTTGTTTGCAGCTGTAAAACCATATGAAATAACATCACGAAGGCACCAGGAGATAACTAAAGCCATAACTCACCACCAGAAAAATGAGTGTGTAATTTCTGAATGTTTATAAACATATTTGAATAAAAGTTGGAGTTAATATCTTTTCAGTTCCTTTTTTAACTAACACTCACTGCATTTTAGCAGTAAGAAACTACGTTACAGAATATTTAGCTGAAGCTTGAATACAAAATTAAATTGCAAATCAAATTGAAATCACAATATCTTAAAAAAAAAAAAAAACACAATTAAATATTTTCCCTAAATCGCATAGTGTTGTTGTTGTTGTTGTTGTTGTTGTTATTATTATTATTATCTCAAAATAAAGGTATTTGATTATGTAAATAAAACCAAATACTATCAAAAAATTAAATCTTTTTAAGAATTTATGATCACACTTTTCATTTATTAACATGAACTAAGAATGAACAATACTTGTACAACATTTAATAATCATAGTTCATCAATATTCATTATTGCCCAATTCAAATCTAAAGTTGTGTTTGTTAACATTGTTACTGCACTGCGAGTTAACATGAACTAACTATGAACAACTTTACTTTCATTAATGAACAATAACAAAGACTAATAAATACAGTTCCTGTAGGGCTGAACAATATATCGTTTTAGGATCGATATCGCAATGCATGTATTTGCAATAGTCAACGCAGGATTAGTTTATTTATTAAAGATTAAAAGATAAGGATATTACTAAATATTGTTATCTTAAATTATTTATACAATGATGATTATGCTATTTTACATTTGATTGTTCACTTTCTGTACCTAAATACTGTTAGACTCAGAAAACCATTAAGCACTGTTTATTTTTTAATTTTGGATTGTTATGTATTATAATTTATGCAGATGCACTGCATAGAACAAGACTTGATTATCCCAGTCGATCTAAATTAACAAAATCTTTCCAAATAGGGCTATTCAAGTCATCTGGTAAAATTAAATTCATATCGAAATATATATCATAGCAAAACAAAATATTGCTATAGTATATATTTTTCCAATATTCCAATAATATATAACCTTATTTTAAATTGTTGTTAATTTTAACTTAATAAAAATGAAATTGCTACTAACTACAACATAACAAAACCTAATTTATCAAAAACAAATCAGCTTATTGGTACTGCCCTCAATTTTAACGTCGCCACATCCCTAATAACAGAATCCTCATGACAGACATTTGCCAGTGTTTGGTCCACTTCCATTTGCCAGCAGTTGGTCAATGACAAAGCATTTGGGCAGCTCAGGATTAAAGGAATAAATCAGGCTCATGGCAAAAAAGCCCCCATTGAGAGTGAGACAGCTTAATGGGCGGTAATGTGCTGAACTCCATGTGAGGTGGAGGCGCTGATCCACCTTTTTGAAATGTGACACTGGTTTGGGGGGGAAGGAGGGGTAGAACGACACTGTGCTAAACTGACCCGTCTTTCTGTCCCATGGGGAACACGTCTTCTGTATTACAACAACAATTACGCAGTGGTAAACACAGAAAATTATTATGACTTTATTCATTAAACAGTGACTTTACCACGCATTATTTATTCTCAAAGATGGAAAGCAGATCCATTTGAGAATCTGTGTGAACACTTAAATCTAAATATACCATACAAGAACAAACAACATTCAAACACCAATGCAAACTTATTTTAAATGGTTGCAATTTACATGTTTTTTTATACCTTTCATAATCAGAGTAGTTGTCACATTTGCATTGTCATGAAACATCTTCAGTTTTTAATCCTTTCAGTGTTATTATTTCTTGTTACAACAATCAAACTGTCACAGACGTATGGGGTGACAGGTTATGGATTGCATATAAACACTGATGTTTATGGTTCAGATTAAAATCACTGTGTGAAATCAACTTCCTGCTTTATATGAAGGTAGTATCACTTACAGAGTTACGCCAATCCAAAAGTGTATTTGTCGCTGAACTATTCATTCGAGAGATTTAAAAAAATGCTGATTCATCTATGAAACATGATGTCTGTATGAGTCAGTTACTGAATCCTTATTCAAATTAATCTATCAACTTTGTAATATGTTTTTTTTAAATAGGCATTAACACAAGAAATTTGAAGCAGACATTTTGACTGTTTTTAAATTGTGTAATTGATTAAACTTGGACCCATAGACCCATACCGTGTTTTACAATTCTATCCCGCTATCATGCCGTAAAGGTATTTTCCCGTATTTTTAATCAAAGGGTGGCAATAAACATTAAAAAGCCAATCCTCCCTATACGCAACCTATACCGCCAAACCACCAGGGGACGCCTCTTGCTCTTAAACATGAATTTATTCTGTGCTTTCATCTTCATTTTAGTTCATGTAAGCGGTGCGTGACTGTCAGACGCACTCCATATTGATAAACAGATGCTGTTTCCCAAATGGATTCTGTACATGCTATTAGAAGCGGAGCAAAAGTAAATACTCTGGGTTCTGGGTGCGTGTTTGAACAAACGCATACACATGTCGATCTTGATAGGTTTTCTTTTAAACACAACACATATTTGTCTTAAATAAGCATAAACAGTTAGGAAAGCAGTTAACGATTCAATTTCTTTATAATAGCTAATAATTTTGATAGGCTAAACAGTTTAATTTATTTGCAGCTTTTTCTAACGTAACGTGGACTATTTATTATATCCTTTTTAAATAATCTTTATAATATTAAAACATATTACTGATAGTTTCAGCTATTTATTTACAATGAAAGAGCTATAGATGAACATATTTAGTAGTTTGGGGATTTTGAATCTTTATTTTCACACCCCAATGCTGACAGGTATGTATAGACACCATATATATTCATAAATGAGTATTTAACTCTAAAAATTGTTATTGTATAAAAATGATTAACCACAAAAGAATTCTGACCGTTTTTTACAGTGAATGGCCATAACGATCAAATCGCATTTCGGCGTCCACTAGAGGTGTGAACCTACTCTAGACTTACGGTTCGGTTACGATGATCATGCTGATTTGGTTCAATTCGATATCTCGGTGCATCATGGTGCACTGATGATGCTTTCCATACACAATTTTATATTTTACTTCACAGCACTAGAGTTCTTGGATTAAAATGTATAATTTATAAGTATATTTTCTGTGCATTTGTATTACAATTTTGTCCCTTAATACAAGCAGTCAGATAAATGATGTAGATTTAATTAGACCTGGTCAAAGAAAACACTCTTTTTGAATGTATCAAACAAAACTCAAGTACATGCAGAGAACAACACGAGCATTTATATAGCAAATAAGCAAACGTAAATGTTTTCCCGCTTGCTTTTTGACCATTGTCAAGCGCCTATGATCGGTCACCCGCTCAACAGAAAGGGCTGCGATTGGCTCTAACGCTCTGGCGCTGTTCACCCAGGAGTAACACTGACGGAGTGACAATGGCGATCACAGCTGATTCATGATGGTGGAGAAAACTCACTCTGCAGACACACGCTCGTGTCTGGATCCACAAGTAACAGCCGAGAGGAGAGGAAAATGTGCAGAGTTTCTGCGTTTTTTAAGCAATTGAAGCTTTTTAATTACTCACGCTCACCTCCCTCACCATTGTAAACTACAGCAATATAGTGTGTATGAGATAAATGACGTCAGTAAGTAATAACCGGTTGGGATCTATTACTGAACCGATACCGAATTGTCCGCATCTGCATCGCGGTGCACGAAGGAAACTATTAATTGTTTAGCGTCCACTACATTTCCCCTTGCCTCTGAATAAGTGTGCCTCAGATGCCTAGCAACTTCCTGTAAACAAAATGGCCCTTTTTACAGCAAAAACATAACTTAACTTTATACATGTCTTTCAAAACAACGTTTTACTGTAGTGAAGCCTCTATAACTCATAGATAACTCTGTAACTCGTACCAATTATAAGATACATTACAAAATAGATCATATTTTAGGGTAAAGACTTCATAAAATATGATGACAGACATTCAAAGATTTACTCTACAATCTTTATAGAAGCTTCAAAAAGATGAAAACAAAAGTTTAATTCGCTAAAGTCCTAAATGAACGGTGCTGTGTTCAAAAACTAAAATGGTGTACATTTTAATACACTTAACTAATTGCAGCAAATAAAATGCTGTCAGAATCTCTAGTAAATGACTTGCTATTTTCTTAAGCTGTCTATTCAGTATCACCGAAGGCTCTTGATCTCTATTTGAAACCAAATGAATAAAAATAGTGATTCTCAGTTTATCCAGAATCATGCAGCTCTAAAACACGGCGAGACAAAATAACCCTCCTGACAAAGCAAATCTGACTCGGAGGTCACAAATGCAAGAGCAAACGCTGCATCTACTGGACAAGGACATCTGGTAAAGCCAAAGCGGAATAATCTTGCAGTCATGGTAACCACCTTGACTAAATGTCACGCCGGCTACTGTATTGGCTACGCTCACAAAACAAAGAAGAGGGAGGGGGAAACGGGATTGAGTTCCATTGATAAACAAAGAAAAAAGGCACACATGTATCAGTCCTGGAGAAACGCTCTTCCATTGTAAAATAAACAGTTCAGCATAATAAAACAGTGGGCTTTACGCTTAGTTTAAAGGCTGGCATGTGAGTTGTGCAGGCCGAGCTGGTGTCCCCGTGCCGGCATTGCAGTAAAATGCAGTGAAGCCTGGCTTTCAGCAGACTGCAGAGCCAGTGAACATGGACACAGCCACTAAACATCTGGACACCAGGCGTAGGGGCTTAGAGCGAATGCCCTCCGGCACCTTCCAGCTGGGCCGACCCAGCATTTCAGCTCCCTATACCTCTTTTGTTCAGCCGCATGTGACCGCAAGTCCACTTAGAAACGCAAGAATGCATATTTAAGCTGTATTAATGTGTTCTGCATGTGCATTTGTGCTGTTGTTAATCCTCTGTGCTATATAAAAAAAAGATATGCATACATACATGCATACATACATACATACATACATACATACATACATACATACATACATACATACATAACGTCTGTCTGTATTGACCTCATTCTGTAATTAGAAGTGGCTCATTTTTGCAATTGTTTCAGAAATTCCAATTCAGTCGGCTATGGAGAAATGACTACAAATCGGCAGAAAACGGTCAAACTGCTTGCTCTACAATCAAGTTTGTTCATAATTTTAGCCAAAAAGAATATTAACATAATAAGAAAATATCAGTTTGCAATATCAAGCAGCATAACAAGCAGTTTTTAACCTCTAAAAATAAATGGAAGTGAATGAGAGAGGAAGTTGAGCCAAAATAATTCCAATGGCTGCTCATACGTGAAGAATAAGGTCAATAATGTTGGATGATATGTTGGTTTTATAGAATGTTTTGATTTCGTTTTATAAACAATTATATATCAGGTAATATAGATGTTATCCATATAAAACAATTTGATATGAGTGCTCATCAGATTGAAAGATATATGAGGACAGAGTGAGCTGCTGTGAGGAAAGTGCATAATCTGATTTATCCTAAACATGAGTCATGCTGTATATAAAGGGCTTAACATGTGAGATACAGCTAACGTGCGTTTTAGGCGGTTTTCCACATCAGAGGAGCTACTTGTGTAATTTAATACATTAGATTTTTTTTCCATAGCTTGTAACTTACATTTCACAGGTATGTTCTCCATCTGTAAATGTTAGAAACACGTGAATAACATTTACATTTTTCGGTCAGATACATGAGCCTTCTGCATGCGAGTTTTAGCTAAACTTTAACTTAGGTTAACTTTTTTTTTTGTAAAGGGACTACTGTAATCAAGATTTCCGATGTGCGTTTAGGCTGTAATATTATGTGATTTAAATCTTTTTTTTTTGCACATAATGGTTACACTGATTCATAACCTTTTCAATGAACATTGTTTCATTGGACAACATTGAGCAGAAAAAAAGAAAAAAAAAGAAAAGAAAATATAGTAAATCAAATACAGATTTTATTTCCAAATACAGATATGTTTCCTAACCCTTTATTTTTTAATTGAAGATACTTACGTTCAATGATTTGTTTAACTGTAAAACACCACAATTTATGTTTAAAGCTAGGAATAAATTACTTCCGAAATGCATACAAAAGTTTTTTGAAGAAAGGCGAGGGGGATATAATCTGAGAGAAGAACAAAATTTTAAGATTTAAGATTTAAATTTTAATATTGACCTGTAAAAAATATAAATATAAATATATTAAAAAAAAAAAATAAAAATAATATATATATATATATATATATATATATATATATATATATATATATATATATATATAAACTGCTTTTATTACAGCAAAACAAAAAAATAAATAAAACCGTCCATACGAAATGTGAAAAAAAAAATCCGTGTAAAAATATCCTTTCTCTGTTAAACATCACACAGAAAAAGAAAAAAAAAAGATCAACTAATTTACTGCAATATTCCACAAAAATACAGCAATATTATTTCAATATCAAGTTTTACTCAATACATGGCAACTTAAAGTTAAAAAAAATTTACAGAATGCATCAAATTCACTGAGGTAACTTACACAAAATTGGTGATGAAACACAAGCGTCTTGTGCCTTCGCTGTATTGCTTTCTCTGACATGGACTGGGCACCAAACTATGTTGACAGAGTTTCCAAGTATTAGGAAAACTTTGAATAATGTCATGGAGTTCATTCATGAGGTTCTGTGAACAACACACAGTATGTCCAAGCACACATGCACTTTGGTCAGAGCCGTAATAATGCGATTAAGGTATGCATTTACATGACTGGTATTAGCCAATACAATCAGCCTATGCTAAATATTTGAATGTAATTGCAGCACATATGGTAATGAGCTTAATTACATCAATTTGATAGAATTATGTTTGATTTAAGTAAAGTTTAAATGTAATATTGACAATCTCAACACAGCAGAGATGCTGATGTTCACGTTTACAGTTTAACTATAATCCCTATAAGATCGTAGCTGTACTGTGCATTGTGCACAGTGTCCATATTCATCTATGTAAAACACACCAAAACAACATTAACATTACACCTGACACTGTAAAAAAAGCTCATTCCCAGTCACCAGACTTTTCTGACAGGGTATTCGAGTGTCATCGAGTGTCAGAATGTTGTAGGACTGCTGTACAGGAGTTATGATTATGGATTATAGATCGCGAAATTTAGCGGTTTTTATTTTAACGTTTTTTTTAACATGACGGTAAAACACGAACGCAGTTATGAATGTAAAAAAACATGTGCTTGTTTGTTGTAAAAGTTCATAATAATGATAAAAAATACTAAATTGTGGATCTCCTTACTTACGGGTGCAACTGTGGCTGGTGTATTCTGGGAAATTTTCTTACCCCTTGGTTTCGAGTGTGGTCTTGAAAAATCTTCATTCGAAGGGCTATTCACCCCTTCCCCTTAGCCCTACACCTTCAGGCTAGAGAGAATTGAGACACCCCTACCCCTTCACGTGAACGTGCAAAACGAGGGGTAAGGAGTAGAATTGGCATTGGACCTAAGAATATAGATACTTTACTATCACATGATTCAGACTGGATTGGAGCATAAAAAACTTGATCAGATCATCCTGACTCTTATTAAAGATTTTCACATTGGTTTTTATTAATAAACAGTGTTTTTTTGTTTGTTTGTTTACATTATGAAACAAAAAAAGCCTTAATAATGTGTTCGGTGTGTAGTTTTGTACAGCGATAAATGCTCAATAGACAAAATTTGTTATGGTGCCTAAATTAAACTACCACATTGGTTTGAAACTGCTATTAATGACTATTACATTTGTATCTATATGTTTAAATAAACAGTGAAGGTTTTTAAAACTTGCATTAATGAGAATTAGATTAAATTTTAGTTCCTCTACTTGTACCCATAGTTTACATAGAAATACAAGAAAACAAATGTAAGCTTATTAATATGTTCTGGGAATATTTTCATACTACTATTAATGTACACAACATACATACTACAATTCCGTCATCCAAAAACCATTGTGATGGGAAAATAGTTTCATTTTGTAGATTTTTTAGATCATGTCTTGTTTCATTTACCTTATGACGGCCACATGTGTTCAGCACATACTTTTACTCTGCCATTAATCCTCTATGCTACATAAATACATACATTCTGTCAGCCAATAATGCTACAATGCCTAAATTAACATACATTAGCCAAAATTAAGTGGCAGATTGATCTGACAGTGACACAAACCTAAATTGTATAAATCAAATAATTTGTTATGAAACACAGATAATCTCATTTGCTCGGCAGAGTGACCACAGTCCACTTTTGAATCACAAGAACGCATATTTAATCCGTATTAATGTGTTCACTGTGTACTTTTGTCCTGCCATTAATCCTCTGTGCTACACAAATTCGTGAATTTTGTAGGACAAAAAAGATTGCAAAGATAAAAGACCACTCTTATGGGACAGATTGATAATGTGGGTGTTTTAAAAGAAGTGACCCCATCGCAGGGCAGGATGCGTATTTAACATAAACATAACATACATCAGCTTTGGTAAGCCTCTCAAGGGAATAGTTGGCGTAATTAACGGGCTAAAGGTCACAGGACCCTAAACCACCACCGCTTTCATTTCCAGAGAAAAAAAGAAGGGAATGAAAGCACGTGAGGCCATTTTCCCGGCTTTCAAACAGGGTGGTGGTGGTGTGGCTTTTCAAAGGGGGTTGGTGACTATAGCCTCTTTGTGCCAGAGAAAAGCGAGCTCTGCCATATCAAGTGTATGGCGCTGTACAAATGCCCCACTCTATGCCATTGACGATGAGGTTTGTTTGACTCTCGCTGCTGCCCCACCAAGTTCGTGGACATTTATCCCCTCTCTCCCCAAACAGGATGTGCCATTGACCTGGTTTGCTTGAATTGATTAAGGCCACATTCCAAAGCATATTTCCGCTGAGTAAAGCTATGAATCGAATGTTTGTTGCAGCTGAAGACTGGCATACTGTGAGAAACCAAAGCAAATGTTTGCTTCGCTTTTTTTTTTCTGCAGTGTGAACGCGAAGCAAAATAAATCCATATATTATTGCAATGGTGCGTTACTTTCACTAGGTCACCGCTGATAGGTTCTCTAAGCAGCACTGTTTAGTGCAAAAGATTCTGTTACTGACTAAGTACACAGGAAAGAAAGAGGAATGCAGGCGTGACAAACCCACTATAATAATATATACACTAGTGTGTACGGGTCAGTGACATATAAGGGTGTCTACGACATGTGGGTTAGTGTAATATACATATAGTGTAAAAGATTTTCTTTAATGAATATTTTTGTTCTTAATTGAAGTAAAGCTTTAATTAAACATGTAAATATTACATGATTTTTTTCAGATGCTCTAAAATTTTTGTCAAAATAATTTAAATGTTTAAGAATAGAAGTTGCCTAAATAATTATTAACTAATATCTTCAACTAAATAAATTGAAGTTACGAAAACTAAAAATCTAAACAGAAAGAGAACAAATTGACCAACTTAAAAGTAAAAAGGAAGACAGTGAAATGAAAACTAAATTTAAAAAATATACTATATAAAAATGTAAACAAAGATGCTTGGTTCCACACAATTCCTTTATGTTGTCCCAACACAAATCCAACACAAAAGCTAAGGTAATCATTTTAAAAATTTAAGAGGTTTGAACATAAAACAAATGAGTTGTCCCAAAAAAAAAAACTTTAGTAGGTCGAACAAGTCATTTTTTGAGTGTAGTTAGATCGATAGATTCACTGCAATGGACAAGAATGGACCCTTTTCACAAGCCTGTTATGACGCTTTTAATGGTCATCAGCATCTTAAATCCTTGAAAGTTTTTAATATATATATATATATATATATATATATATATATATATATATATATATATATATATATATATTATATATATATATATATATATATATATATATATATATATATATATATAAAATAATTATATATATATATATATATAAAATAATTATATATATATATATATATATATATATATATATATATATATATATATATATATATATATATATATATATATATATATATATATATATATATATATATATATATGTATATATATGTATATATATGTATATATATATATATATATGTATATATATATATATATATATATATATATATATATATATATATATATATATATATATATATATGTATATATATGTATATATATGTATATATATGTATGTATGTATGTATGTATATATATGTATGTATGTATGTATGTATGTATGTATGTACGTATGTATGTATGTATATATTTAATTTAAAAAAAACATACACAGATTCAAAGAGAACCACAGGTTAACAGGGAGATTGCTAAAGACCAGATTTTGCTTTAAACTGGACTGACTGAATATCTACTATTAAATATCTACTATTCAAAAATATACAGACAAATGTAAAATACAGCAAAACAACCTTAATCTGTTGAAATGCATCGATCTGATGGCGGTTGAGTTTGCAGCTGGACATTGATTGGGAGATCAGAGACAGGAATAGTGAACAGCTTCGCCAGAGCACGTCTGAATCTCATATGAAAGTTTATTTTACATTCTACGATAGAAACACTATTGACCCTCGCTAGAGCCTCCTGTATGGGTCTACGTCCGTTATAAAACACTCACAGGACATTAATTTGGACAACTAAGTGGATAAATTAAATAGTTCACACAAAAATATACAAAGAGAGACTTTCACTTACACTTCATGCATAGCTTGTGAATGAACAAACTTGCGTGTACTAGTTGCAGACGGGATCATGAGGCTTTCAGGTCATTTGTACTGAGTTTAAAGCAATCAGAGAACAGGAGTGCAGTACTTTGATCATTTTAACATAGCATATTAATGATTAGATCCAAAAATTATATAATATTGAGAGTTCATTTTAAGCTATCTCACAGCCCACCTGCAGGATCGCCACAGCCCACCGGTTGAGAATCACTGGTGTAGTGTACTTTGTGTTTATGCTTGGTCTTTCTTTGGTGCTGTTAAAACCACCACATCAAACCTGCAGCTCTTTTATGAAATTATAGTAAATCACATTTTAAATCGCAATTTCATTTTGTTCTCCAAATCGTGCCACCCCAAATGACTGTATTTTCTAGATGTCCAACACACATTTTACTACCTAAACTTTGCCATAAAAAGTCAAAATATTTGATAATTTTACAAACATTTCATACTTTAACGAATACACAATAAAAAAAAAAACAAGTGGTCTCTGCTTCGCTGCGTTTGTTTGGAGTTTAGATTCGCAATTTACATTTTTATCTTAAAATACCTCCTCATTCACTAAATATTTATCTCTCCTACTTGGGGTGAACAATCCCCTAACACACTCATACAAACAAATCTACTTTTAAACGTTCTGTCTCTCGAGCATCCGCTTGGTGTTTGTAGCTTTAGCCTGCTAGCACCGCTGGTCAGCTAAAGCTACCAACCCCTTTCACTCATTTATTTTCTCACTTTCTGGCTTTGCTCTTCACCTTGTACAATGTCGCTTGCGTGTCTGTCCTTGAGTGCAGGAGAGGCATCGATGGAGGCGCTGGAGCTGGAGCTGGAAGCGGTGGAGTCCCAGATTCGCTCGCTGGAGACGAAGCGAGAGGGCATCAGGGCTCTGCTCTTAACCCGTACTCGCTCGTCTGAGGTAAGTGTCCGATACAACGACAATCTCCCAGTTTCTTCAACCCCGCGTGTTTCTCTGTCCAGGCCCAGCGCACCGAGGACGCGGTGCACCCAGGCGTCGTTCACGCCGACTCCCGGCTACCACGGCCCCTGGGTGCAACCGCGTAAGGTGCTTGCCAGGTCCCGGGGCAGAACGTCTCCTCCTCCGGTGTTCGAGATCCCCACGGAGAACCGCTTCGCCCCTCTCCGCGAGACGGGTCGCGATGTTGCCATCATTGGCGACTCAATCGTCCGCCACGTCCGCTCCACTTCCTCCAAAGGTAACAAAGTACGCACTTTCTGCTTCCCTGGTGCCCGAGTTAAGAATATTTCTGCACAGATACCTACTATCCTGAGCGCTGCCGAGAGCCTCGGTGCCGCCGTCCTCCACGTGGGGACGAACGACACCGGGCTCCGGCAGACGGAGATCCTGAAGAAGGACTTCAGGAGCCTGATCGAGACGGTTCGACGCACTTCGCCCGCCACGCAGATCATCGTTTCTGGACCGCTTCCTACCTACCGCCGAGGAAATGAAAGGTTCAGTAGACTTTTTGCTCTGAATGAATGGCTATTAACATGGTGTGAAGAACAGAAATTGCTCTTTGCCAATAACTGGAATCTTTTCTGGGAGCGTCCTAGGCTTTTCCGCGCTGATGGGCTGCACCCCAGTCGAGCTGGAGCTGAACTCCTGTCGGACAACATCACCAGAATACTTCGCTCTATCTGACTAGTAAGTAAAAATTCACAAAACTCACAATTTAGCCACACAGACGCCTATTCGTCCCACATAAATAACAGTAATGCATACCTAACTAACCACATAGAGACTGTGTCTGTTCCTCGTATTATTAGATCAAGAAACAAACGTACTGTGTGCTCCAAAAATAATCTATTAAGAATTAAACCAGAAAAAACACGAAAAAGTGAAAATACAAATTTCATGAAGCTTGGTCTCCTAAACATCAGGTCACTAGCACCTAAAGCACTTATCATAAATGAAATAATAACAGATAACAATCTTAATGCACTCTGTCTTACTGAAACCTGGCTGAAACAAAATGACTATATTAGTTTAAATGAGGCAACTCCTCCAGGATTCTTATATAAACATGAGGCTCGTCAAACTGGTCGTGGTGGTGGAGTTGCGTCAATCTTTAGTGATATTCTTAATGTTAATCAGAGAAACGGACTTATGTTTAGCTCCTTTGAAGTACTAGCGCTTAATGTTGTCCTTCCAAACACTATGCAAAAACCTATGTTATCTCTCGCTCTAATCACCATATATAGACCTCCAGGACCCTATGTCAATTTTCTAAAAGAATTTTCTGATTTTATCTCTGACTTACTAGTTAAAACTGATAAAATACTAATTGTAGGAGACTTTAACATCCACATAGATGACGCTAACGACACGTTAGGGCTCGCGTTTACGGACTTGCTGGTCTCACTAGGAATAAAGCAAAATGTTATTGGTCCAACTCATCGCCTAAAGCATACACTAGATCTAATTCTGTCTTATGGAATTGAGGTCACTGATGTAGACATTATACCACAAAGTGATGATATTACAGACCACTACCTCTTACTATATAAGCTGTGTTTACCTGAAATTAGCAGATCCGCTCCGATATATCGTCCTAGTAGAACTATTGTTCCGTCCACTAAAGATGAATTTATAAATAACTTACCTGATCTTTCTCTACTTCGAAATGCACCCGCAAACGCAAATGACCTTGATGTAGTAACCAGCAGTATGGATGCCATCTTTACTAGCACTTTAAATACTGTGGCACCCATCAAACTAAAAAAGACTAGAGAGAATAAAACTACACCGTGGTATAATAGTCATACCCGCGCTCTCAAAACAGCAACCCGTGCCCTGGAACGTAAATGGAAAAAAACTAATTTAGAAGTCTTTAGAATTGCATACAAAGACAGTATGTCCAGCTATAGGAGGGCTTTAAAATCTGCCAGGGCTGAGCACCTCCGCAAACTGATAGAAAATAATCAAAACAATCCTAGATTCTTATTTAACACCATCGCTAAATTAACAAATAATCGGTCATCTTTGGAACAAAACGTTCCACCGCAATTAGTAGTGATGACTTCATGAATTTTTTCAGTGATAAAATAGAAGGCTTTAGACAGAAAATAGGAGATATTAAACTTTCTGCACCGCCTTATACTTCAGATCCAGTAAACACGCCTCTGAATCTAAATAACCTACAGTGCTTTAAAATCATAGAACAGGAAGAGCTAGACAAAATTATAAATAGCTCTAAATCAGCTACGTGTATATTGGACCCAATTCCAACAAAGTTACTGAAAGAATGCTACCTGTTATAGGAGAACCTCTTCTTAACATTATCAACTCTTCTTTATCTTTAGGCCATGTTCCAAATCCCTACAAGTTAGCTGTTATTAAACCTATTATTAAGAAACCACAACTGGAACCCAGCAACTTAGCTAATTATAGGCCTATTTCAAACCTTCCATTTATATCTAAAATACTAGAAAAAGTTGTTTCTGCTCAATTATGCTCCTTTCTGCAGACCAACAATGTTTTTGAAGTGTTTCAGTCAGGTTTCAGAGCTCATCACAGTACAGAAACTGCATTAGTGAAAATAACCAACGATTTACTCTTAGCTGCTGACCAAGGGTGCATCTCGCTATTAGTTCTACTCGATCTTAGTGCGGCATTTGACACCATTGACCATGGTATCCTTATTAATCGCTTAAAGTCTACAGGTGTCCAAGGACAGGCCCTACAATGGTTTAAGTCATACTTATCTGACCGTTACCAGTTTGTAAATATAAATGGACAGCCTTCACAAATCAGCCCAGTAAAATACGGGGTGCCTCAAGGATCAGTTTTAGGCCCTTTACTGTTTACAATATACATGCTACCCCTGGGAGACATTATTAGAAGACATGGGATCAGCTTTCACTGCTATGCAGATGATACTCAATTATATATTTCAACTAAACCTGACGAGACGTCTAATCTGTCCAAGCTAACTGAGTGTATTAAAGATGTTAAAGACTGGATGACCAACAATTATCTTCTCTTAAACTCAGACAAAACAGAATTATTACTTATTGGGCCTAAATCCTGTACACAGCAGATCTCACAACTCGATCTACAATTAGAGGGATACAAAGTTAGCGTTAGTTCTACTATAAAAGATCTGGGTGTCATATTAGACAGCAATTTAACTTTTAAAAATCATATTTCCCATGTCACAAAAACTGCTTTCTTTCATCTGAGAAATATAGCTAAGTTACGAAGTATGCTATCCATCTCAGATGCAGAAAAGCTAGTCCATGCTTTTATGACTTCTAGGCTGGACTACTGTAATGCTCTGTTTGCTGGCTGCCCAGCATCCTCTATTAACAAACTTCAATTAGTACAAAATGCAGCTGCCAGAGTTCTAACCAGGTCTAGAAAATTTGATCACATCACCCCAATTTTATCCTCCTTACACTGGCTGCCTGTTAAGTTTCGTATTGAATTTAAAATATTGCTTCTTACATATAAAGCTCTAAATAATCTAGCTCCTGCTTATCTAACCAATCTTCTGTCTCGCTACAATCCAACTCGCTCTTTAAGATCTCAAAACTCAGGACTTCTGGTAGTACCTAGAATAGCAAAGTCGAGTAAAGGAGGTCGAGCCTTCTCATTTATAGCTCCTAAACTCTGGAATAGCCTTCCTGATAACGTCCGAGGCTCAGACACACTCTCCCAATTCAAAACTAGATTAAAGACCTATCTGTTCAGTAAAGCATACACTTAGTGCACCACTTAGGGGGCTTCCACACAGGTTATGCATCTTGCTGATATACACTGTGAACATCAGCTACGCTAATTATTTTCTTTATTCTCCATTTCCACCTGGGGATACTCTTCCCGAGGCCCTCAGACTATGCAGAGTCACTGATTCGATCCAAGACCAACGACGAGATGATCCCAAGGTTTCCATATCCTGGACCAGGCCGAATCCTGAGCAGCTACTGCGATGGTCATGGAAGAGTGGAGAACATGAGACTGTTTCCTATGACGCTCCAGAGACAGACGAGTCTTCGCTGAGGCCAGCTTCCAGCCTCCGCCACTGAGACTGCAGCTCTGCACAAGACGTTTGGCCAGCGGAGAAATTAAAATGGTCGTGCCCAACTGAGCCTGGTTTCTCTCAAGGTTTTTTTTTCTTCACTTCCGCCTTTAGTGAAGTTTTTTTTCCCTCTCCGCTGTCGCCACTGGCTTGCATGGTTCAGGATCTGTAGAGCTGCGCATCGTTGGATTTGCTCTTCAATATTTGGACTCTCAGTAGTGATTATTAAACCACACTGAACTGAGCTAAACTGAACTGAACTTAAACACTACAAACTGAACTACACTGTTCCTATTTACTGTGACCTTTTATGTGAAGCTGCTTTGACACAATCTACATTGTATAAGCGCTATACAAATAAAGGTGAATTGAATTGAATTGAATCTCTCTCCATATATATCAATGTGTAAAATACAGATATGGATGTGCAGGAAATCCTTACTGTGCACCTCCAAAAACACAACAAAGACTGGAGGAGGAGAAAACTGCAAGAGTAATTGCTCTCATCCAAATTTCTGCAGTGTTTGTGAAAACAGTAGTAATGTCTTGAGGAGATGGCAGCCCACTCCCCTGCTGTGTATACGGCATATCTTTCCAGCATCCCAGAGTAATTGATGAGTTTTCTACATTTATATGATCCCCCAATCCATAACCATGGTAACTGTTTCGCCAGGGAGCCGGTGAGGGGAAACGCGCCAGCGGGGGAAACTGATAACAGACATGGCCGTCCCGACTCAGCATGGGTAAACCCAGAGCCTGCGTGTCTGAAGGGACTTTAAAAGATACTTTGTGCCAACGCTGGCCCATCAGCACACTTTTTAGCCTTTTATGTTTACAAGAAAGATGCTGCTGCAATGACGCTCTCTGTTTTCTCACACTAATGCAGGACTATTGGGCCCCAATCAGGCCGTCCGGTTATACAGAGGCTCTTACTGCCAAAGAGCCACTGCCAAAGGTCCAATTTCATGCCTCAGCCTTAATTGTTCAAAGAGGCTTGTTTAGATGACCGAACACAGCATGAAGAAGAACTGTGCAAGCTAGAGACTCCGGTTTCACATTTAAAATTAAATTAAGGAACAGTTCACTTCCCTACATTTCTAAGGTGGTTCCTCATGCAACAAGGACAAACACAAGCATAAACACTTTCTGCTTAACTATAATTAAAGATGTGCTGCTATGAAACTGGCTGATACTGATGATAATCAACAACTCTTTATATTTGGAAGCAGCTGACCAATACACACTTGAAGTCAGAATTATTAGCCCCCCTTTGAATTTTTTTTCTTCTTCAAATATTTCCCAAATAATGTTTAACAGAGCAAGGAAATTTTTACTGCATGTCAGATAATATCCAGAAGAAAAAGTCTTATTTGTTTTATTTCGGCTTGAATAAAAGCTTTTTTTTAATTTTTTAAGAACCATTTAAAGGACAAAATTATTATCCCCTTTAAGCTATTTTTTCTTCGATAGTCTACAGAACAAACCATCGTTATACAATAACTTGCCTAATTACCCTAACCTGCCTAGTTAACCTAATTAACCCAGGTATGCCTTTAAATGTCACTTTAAGCTGTATAGAAGTGTCTTGAAAAATATCTAGTCAAATATTATTTACTGTCATCATGGCAAAGATAAAATAAATCAGTTATCAAAAATGAGTTATTAAAACTATTATGTTTAGAAATGTGACAAAAAAAATCTTCTCTCCGTTACACAGAAATTGGGGGGAAAAAATAAATGGGGGGGGGGGGCAGGGCTAATAACTCAGGGGGTTTAATAATTCTGACTTTACTGTATTGGTCCATGAATATAGATCTTGATGTGACTTTTTGTGGAAATTAACAGGCACATAAATATAAATCTTGAAGTGGATTTTTAAAAGCCATATTACAAAATCAAATCTCAGCTAACACTTTAAATGCTTAACTGCAAAAATAAAAAAAACCTCTCAAATTTGTATTTTTACAGTGAAATCTCTAATATCTAAAAAAACAAATTAGCAAAATAAAATTAGCGTTCCTAATTTGCTATTTAGATCCCTTTAGCCCAGGGGTCACCAAACTTGTTCCTGGAGGGCCGGTTTCCTGCAGATTTTAGCTCCAACCCAAATCAAACACACCTAAACAAGCTAATCAAGGTCTTACTAGGTATAATTGAAACACCCAGCCAGGTGTGTTGGAGCTAAATCCTGCAGGGACACCGGCCCTCCAGGACAGAGATTGGTGACCTCTGCTTTAGCCTTTCACAATAGGCATGAACATTTACATAAAGACTACTTTAATAAAAAAAAAAAGAAAAGTGTCTATACTTTTTGGTTGCTCATTTTTAAAACTGAAAACGAAATCTTTAAAAGGTGCCCTATTACAGTATGCCTCTTTTTAGAATATGTAAAATAAGTTTCTGATGTCCCTATAATGTGTGTGTGTGCGTGTGGGCGTGTGTGTGTGCAAGTGTGTGTGTGGTTTCCGCTCAAAATACCTAGCAGATCTCTTTTTGATAACTCTTTCAAACGGTCTGTTATAGGTTCTGAATTTTGCCATTTTCGTGACTAGCGCTTTAAATTTAAATGAGATTTTGCTCCCAGCCAGATGGTGAAGCTCCAAATGCCTATGCCTCAGTAGTTATGTTTCCATCCACCTTTTTTATGCGCATTCTGGATATGTGCATAAAAAATGGTAGATGAAAACGTCAAGATGCGCATAAATTTAGAAAATGTGCATAAAAACATAAGCACTTAACTGAGTAGGATAAACTTCTTATTCAATAAGAAAAGATGAGCATAAACTACGATGGAAACATTTTACTTTACTTTCTTTCAGCTAGAATAAAAGCAGTTTTTAGTTTTTTTAAAAACCATTTTTAGGTCAAAATTATTAGCCCCTTTAAGCTATATTTTTTCGATTGTCAACAGAACAAACCATCGTTATATAATAACTTGCCTAATTACACTAACCTGCCTAGTTAAACTATTTAACCTAGTTAAGCCTTTAAATGTCACTTTAAGCTGTACAGAAGTGTCTTGAAAAATATCTAGTCAAATATTATTTACTGTCATCATGGCAAAGATAAAATAAATCAGTTATTAGAAATGAGTTATTAAAACTGTTATGTTTAGAAATGTGTTGAAAACAAATCTCTCCATATAAACAGGGGGGCTAATAATTCTGACTTCAATTGTACATATATTCAGTCTATAGACAATCTGGGTACTTGACAACCAAAACAACAATGCTGGACTACAGTTGTTTAGTGTTCTTTTCAAACTGATATTGTCAGCTACTGGCCTGGATTTATTGGACATGTGCTGGTTTGGGATATATGTGAACATTAAATGTTTTGACAACATTTCATTTTACTTACATTGTTATTATTTAAACATTCCCTCATAATGGGAAAAAAACATCCAAAATACAAATGTAATTATTTATTTTATTGCACTTAAATCATCTACATTTTTAGATTTTAAATAAAATACAAATCACAAAAGGACTTCTTTTGTCCTTGCACTTGCACCCTTAAAAGTAATATTCCTATTATTGGCTTAATTTAAGTCCTAAAAAATATTTATTAATTACAACAGCCATACATGTAATCAAAACCAAACAAGAATTTGTAAGCTCTTTGTCCAATGCTCAGATTTCTGTTCTTGAAATGTATGCAAATTAGTGCATATTTAATTACACAATCCCTCATTTGCATCAACGCATAACATTTAAAAAATCTTGCAGTCCAAAAAAAATGTTAGCAATTCTAATGCAATCAATCAACTGGGGAAATATGTTTATATACTAGCTCTTTTTTTAGCCTATTCTCCTATGATGTCTTGCCCTTAAGCTGCACTGAATAACAAATCAAGAGACATAAACCTTTCAACGACACGCATTAAAGCCGGGGGGCCGAATCTGCAAGATATCACTTCTAAATTTTCCCACAGCCCTCTGTGTGATTTCATTCCTTTATCAGATGTTTCACAGGGGTTTTGTTTGTACGTGGCTCATGTGGCTCTGCTTTGTGATAGCAGCTGATCAGCGTCTCTGCCGTGCACCAGGATCAGGTGGCCAAGCACCAATCTCCCCCACCCCTACCCCAAACCATTTCTGGGCTCCAGTCCATGGAATAACATCATGAGCCACAACCTGGAAAAACAACGAAGCGCACTGTTCGCAAGCTACAACATAGCAGAGTAACAACTTCAGGCCATGTGGGAGTTGTAATGTGTTGAAATGCATTGCTGTGCTGTGACAGATAGCATCTTACTTAAATATGTAGCTATGGGAACAATAGCTGCGTGACAGAGATTTCATACAGGAATGCAAACTTAACTGGTTTATCGTGAGTCAGAAGATTTCTACAGAATTTGCTATATTTATTAGTACTGAGTCAGTAATTGCACAAGGAAATAATGTAGGATGCACTGATATGATTACTGTGCACTGCAAAAAAATAAATCCGTAAAATTTACGGTAAAAAAACGGCAGCTGTGATTGCTAGTATTTTACTGTTAAAAATACGGTACAAACCGTAAAAGTAATTCTCAATTTTTATGGTAAACTACCGTATTTCATTAATTTATAGAGGTTATATATCTGTATTTTGAAATACTAACATCTACACATCATTTCTTACACAGATAGACACGTTAACACAGCCATATGCAGGTGGTGATGAGAAAGTTACATAATGAACCAATGCTCATAAGCAGGGAAAGATCGAAGCAGTGTCATTCACACAGCTAATAAACACTAGTATGGTAACACGTATAAAATTAAAGTCATGACACAAACATTGTTTATCAACATTAGATCTAACATAAATCTCTAATGTACATAACTGATGGGAAAACAACTAAAAAGATCCTTAGTAATGTCAACAACAAGCATAAAAAATGATGTGCCATGCAGGGAATTCTGGGAAAGTCAATTTACGGTTATTCGCCGTATATATTAAGGAAACATACCGTTAACCAGGTTACGGATTTTTACTGTAGCATTTTTACAGTTTTTACCGTTAAAATCACAGCTGTTTTTACAGTGTGGCTGATAAACTATATACAGTATATGCATAAATATAAATAATTACATAAATGTTCTGTGCTTGATTACAAAAACAAAACAAAAAGATTGGGTTTTCTGCAGATGCAGAGATGCACCAATATGGGACCAATAACTAAGATGGATAACAATAACAATTGGAAACAAACAGTGGACAACAGATATTGTTTTAAAATAGGGAAGTTTCAATCGAACGGTCAGAGATCGGTATCGGGCGATAATCACATTTCATGACTCCAACGGTACTCGCTGATCTGGCCGACTTCATGAACTGATCACAACTGTTTGTTTACGAGTTTAGAAGCAGAGGACACATCAGAACTGAAATCTTTTTACATATCAGAACTGAATGTTCTGTGTTTTCATTCAAGTTCATTATATACTGGCTGGAAATATTAGGGAAATAAAAAAAAATAACTTTTTTTTTACTTATATTATTATAATATTTAATAATATAACTTACAGTAATATACGTATTGTAATAAGCAAAAGTTTATGGACCTATTTCCTTTTAGTAAAGAAGTAGTGGATTTATAGGTGTGAATTTTAACTCCATATGCATCAAATATGTGCTCCAAACTTCATGTTGAATTCTTCCATGATTTGCAATGTTTCCAAATTGCTTTATTAGTGATATTTCTTGTCATTTTTTAAAATCTATTTTATTCTGTAAAGTGGCTCCTGACCAGGACATGTCCACACTTAATGGTTAAGTATCTTGAGTATCATACTTGGACTGAAAATGTGCTTTATGCAGTATAAAGCTTGAAGCATCAGAATCGGTACTCGGTATCGGCCGATCACCGTGACAAGGAATCAGTACTCTGTATCGGCTGTAAAAATCCTGATCGGAGCATCCATATTTTAAAACCTTAACTCTAGAGAACTAGAAAACTGTGAGAAAACAAAAAGATCTTTATTTTTCTTTTAAACATTTAAAAATGGCAATTCTGAGGTCCTCTTTTCTTAGTGGCAAACTCCCACACTGCCAACATCTCGTCTTCCCTCTAGCAAAACTCTTCTAAAACATGTGTCTGTTGAATGCAGCATGTCACATCATGTCAAAAGCACCAATCAAACCCCTCACGGCCAGCAGCAAGGATCTGGAATGGATCAACCATCAAAAAGAATCCATTACTTATCAGCTGATAATCAATTTGCTCATCAAGCCTCTCCCATTAAAAACAAGCATTTACTGGCTGATACTGTGCATCAGTAAGATAATGTATAAAGAAAATTTCATGCAAGTGAAAGTGCAACCAAGGCTAATGACATTTTTGTTTTCACAGCAATTCAACAGTGAAATGTCCATTGAGAGGCGCTAATAAGCATTTTCGATTGTAAATGTTATTCTGGCAACAATTTAGTACTGTTTGGGGTCTGATGTGTTTTAAATAATGAACTTGAGAACCTGTACAGATGTTTATATTTACCTTTTAATTAGTGTATATTGGTTTATGTTAAAGGGTGAGGATTCGCAGCGAGCGAGCGAGCAAGCTGTGGTGTCGCAAGCGATTTGCGACCTGTAAATGTACATCAATGTGGTTGTACATATATCGTTTGTTTGTTCTTTTGTTCTTGGTTATTTTGTTACTTTGCTTTGTTTTTGGGTTGTTTTGGTTTATTTACACTGTAAATAAACCATCACTTTGCATGTGACATCAGCGAGCTGTGTCATCGTTTTTCTTAAGGCTTTTCTCGTTTTACCTTATTTTGAGAACCCACTACGAGCCTTCCTGGTTCGTCAAACTCACAGGTGCATCCACATGTCATAATAAAAGATTTCAACTTGTAAAAAAAAAGCGTTTACATCCTCATATAACTAGAAGTTATTAGGGGTTAAATGAAACAAACATTCTGGATGCATTTGCCTATACCGAACACCGAAAATTATTGGTAATCAAATGACTGATAATGTTTTTTTTATATTGACTATTTTAAATATTGATTTAAAAAAACACAAGCCAATAAAACAATTACATTGACATTGCCATGACAGCACAGTAGCACTATTGCAAGCAGCAAGAACAAGTATACTACATAAACATGTCCTGCCAGCACATTATTCAAGAAGACTTTGCTTTTCTGGTGAACAAGTGCAGTTCATGCATAGAAAAGTATACAGGAACATGAGTGGAATATCCAAAGAGAGTGTACTATTGTTTAATATTGAGCTGTTTATTAATAATCTGTGTATTGCTGGTCTTTGCATTGCACAATAAATTAATGAGTTTTATAGTGCAGAGCTTTCCCTGTGTGATGTGAAAGTGACTGCAAACAGTGAATACAGCTGGAGGAAGAGTGAAATCAGCATACTGAACACTGCTTGGAAGTGCGGCACAGAATGACCACGGCCGTTTTTCTCTTTCAGCAAAAAAAAATAAAATTGCGGTGCATCCCTGGTAAATTTTCACTCATTTACGTACTGATAGTGTTACCACAGTAAATAGTAATTTAGTCCAAAACGTCAACATGAAATTATGGTAATTATGACAAGATGTGAAACTTCATGCAGGTGAAAGTGCAACCAAGGCTAATTATTAGGGATTGAATGAAATTTTTTTTATTAGCATGAAAAACAAAAATTGTGGTGCATATAGTAAACATTAACGCATTTAGGTACTGATAGTGTTTCCACAGTAAATAATAGTTTAGTCCAAAACGTGAATATGAAATTATGGTAATTATGACAAGACGTGAACGCAGCAGTACATTGACTCATGTATTTATCAAATGACCATCAAGTGCGCTATAGAATAATACTTTATCACTTTGAAAATAACATAAAATAACACCCATGCTAAACTTTGTTTAACTGGCTGGTTGCAATAATCAATATATACACTAATGGCGCAATGCATAAACATGATGTCAATCATTTTTGTTGACGCAATATACATCACCCATCCTGCTTACATACGTCACCTCCATAGTAGCATACATGTATTGGCATACATTCACAAATAATGTTAAAGCCATTGCTTTTGACATTGTCATTCTACATCTCCACCAGTGTCAAGGATTTTTATGAAGGGACTTTTAGATTTTAACATCAAATTACAGAATTTAAAACTTAAGAATGAAAAGTGTTTGACCCTTGAAAGTGTGTATGTCCTTTTTTTGTATAATCAGTGGCATAAAATGGTCTTAAAATGGCAATAGTATCACTTATCGCAATAATTTATGTGACAATATATTGCACAACAAAAAGAAATAATTGTGATGGCCAGGCCTAAGCTTTATGCAAGCGATAAGAAGTGCAAAGCTTTACCAGGTGAGCTACTAAGCAAGCTTACTGCAGTGAAAAACAAATGCAATATGGAAAAACTTAAGTGATTGAAACCTTAAATATTAATTTAGAAGCCATATGTACTGTAGGAAGTGTTTCGAGGTGATAACCATATTCAGCTAGAAACCACATATTTTTGATTAATAAACTGATAATAAGAAATATAATCGTAACTTGCATATTTTATTACTTAAAGATATGTTTTATAAAAATGTTGATAGACATATTTCCATTTTTTTAAAGAAAAAGTAGTGTGATTGTGATTTACTTAGGTCATTCTTTCTCTCATATAATGCTTGAAATTCAAACAGAGTTTTTTTTTTTTTTTTTCGGGAAAAAAAAAATCATTTGTACCCAAAATTGCTTTGCTGATAGAAATGGGCCTGTAATTGCATTGCAGAGTGAAGACGTCCAACTAGAAAATCTGCTTCACACAAAATGCCTAGGGCAAGCTAGCATGTGTGCTCTATAAGCAAGGATAAATCGCATTGGCATGTCCTAAAAACATACCAAAAAAACACTGAAACACAACACAGACTGTGTAAACAGTTAGACAACCAGATAAACTGAAGCTATGGAAACCTTTCCATATTTTCGCACATCGTTTAGGTGAATTCACACAGGAAAACACATTCCAAATTCCTCACTAAGTGTCTTGGAATCTTTAATAATGTGATCTTGCCTATGTCATCTGACTCCCATTAGAGACAATGCATGTCTGCCGGGCATGCGAAAAGATCAAAAGCCACAACAAGATAATGTTGTGATCACTGGGAGTAGTTCGCAAAATTACCACACAACCGTGACTATCAGCAAACTGGGAGCAAGGCCCCCTGCTGCCTCTAATGTCCTCTGTGGCCATTTGGTTTACTGAGCAATTTGGAGTTTATCTCGCCTTCGATTGCTGTCAGCTATTTTAGGGACATTATTTACTTCACCGGCTGTGCAATGGTCTGTCTGGGCATCAAAATTCCAAGGGCACTGCGTAAGAATACATGGGCGATTCTTCACTTGGAGGCACTTTGGGCTATTTGTGAAATTCAAAAAATGCTGTTCAATGCTGTTCAAAGGATCTGACTACGCCCAATCAAACCGTTTAAAAACACACCAAACAAAGCATTTTAATTTCATAATACTGTAGAAATTTTACTGTAAACTACATTCATTTTACTAAGTAATGTCTTCAAAAGCTGAAAGAGTACAGCTAATGATACTAACTTTGCCATCTTGAGAAACATAAACAACGAATATTGATCGCACACTTACCAAATCCGTAAAGACAGAACAATCAACACGAACTCGAACCAAGTCTTTTTTTAAAAGGAGATGATTGGCAAATGTGGATTTTACTATTTCTATATTTTAAAAGCTCTCAGGTAAAAAAAATGTTCTTTACAAACATATTTTAGTCGCGTGTTAGCAGACCACTGTAATCCACACATGTGGGTCCAAACGCAAACTGTGCTCTCATCATGGGAAAATGGAAGCAATACCTTCATTAAGGCACATTTATAAACGCAACAGTGGCGGCCGGTGTTTCTGAACAATTCTTCGACTCTTTGTTTGAATTACAGTTGGCAACATAGCGTGGCGTCTCTCTGAACACTGTAACCGGTAAAAGGAGTCTTCGAAGCTATATTATGCACATTAACGAAGTTGCATCTCATTCACAATAGAGCGCGCTGATTGGTTCGAACCAAGTCTTTTTCATGAAATAATGATAAAAACTCAATGATGTCACTGACAGCCAATCACCACGCTTAAATTTACACAATGATCTCATCGCCATGACATTGCTTCTAATTTTCTTTTTAAGCTGGAAGAACGAATTTGCTCAACAATGCAAAAACAATCACTTTTCACTTTTTAGTGAAATATATATATATATATATATATGTCCTATAGTCTTTTCAGCAACATGGGACATATATATGACTGTCAACATTTAAAAAAAATGTGTTTTGGTGTTTCGTGACTCTTTAAAAAGGTTTTGGTTTTAAGTGTAATAATGGTAACGATGTGATTCTAATGAATTCTTAATTTTTGATAGATAACGTTTTAGAAGAATGGAAGACTTATTTATTTATTATTATTATTTATTTATTTTGTTGAGTTGAACACAAAAGTAGATTTACCGAAGAATGTTGGAAACCTGTAATTGTTGACTTCCATAGTACACTGTAAAAAAGTATGTTATTTTCCACCAGCTGCCAGAAAAAAAAAACGTAAAATGGCTTTTAAATTACAGAAATTTACCGTAAAATAACAGCTGTTAAATTACAGAAATTTACCGTAGAATAACAGCTGTTTTGCCTCATTCAGACAAGCAGCGACTTAGTAGCTGCCTGTCGCTCTGGGTGGCGACCTGCTACAAACTCAGGTCTGTGTAGGTATATACAGCTTCTGAGCGAGCAGAGAGAGGATCACGTGAGCTCTATTGGTGCTTCTATTGGCTGTCACTTAAGAAAGTCGCTCTTCATTTGCATAAAATTGAAGAATTCTCAACTTCGTCATGTCGCTCGACATGCCCACCTGGTCGCCAACGTTCACTGTCGCTCGCGTAGACAGAGATCGTCGGAGGGCACTCGCTCTCCATTGAAATACACTGTCGCTTCTCGCTTTGCCGCTGCGAGTCGCTTGTAGTGTGAATAAGGCTTTTAAGTACAGAAATTTACAGTAAAATAACAGCTGTTAAATTACAGAAATTTTCTGGAAAATAACAGATATTAAGTTACAGAAATTTATCGGGAATTTCAGTAAATTTCTGTAATTTAACAGCCATTATTTAACGGTACATTTCTGTAATTTAACGGCCATTATTTAGCGGTAAATTTCTGTAATTTTACAGCCATTATTTTACTTTTTTTCTGGCAGCTGGGGTAAATTAAAAAAGAATTACATTGTATTTTTTTCCAACTATGCCAATAGTTAAAAGGTATCCAACATTATTCAAAATATCTTCTTTTGGGTTTAACAGGAAAAAGAAAATGGTCCGTATTAAGTCAAGTGTGGATGACAGAATTAATTTTTCTAAAATTAAAATCTCTTTAACACAATTTAGCTACAAGTCAGATAACTTGAAAAGAAATAAAGTGCTATGAAAATCAAATTCCTAAAAATGGCATCTTTAGTAGTGGCAGTTTTCAAAACACAATAAAAATAACAATAAAATGCATACAGCAATATCAAATACAAATCTAAAAAGGAGATAGCTGTGCATATATACAACAAAAAAAGTCCAAATTAAAACGGTAGGGAACAGTTAGGAAAATGTAACTGCATTACAAATTAGGAAAACGCAATTAAAGAGATGCCACAAAAGACGACCCTTTAAAACAGTATTGATTGTTTAACAAAATCTATAAACTCAACCTGAGATGCAGACAATTTCCACAAACAAAAAAAATCTCCCAAACACATCTACTTGTAAAGTGAATATTAAATGTAAGAGAACTGTAGGTTGTAAAAGTACTCTTGACATGGTTTTGAACATGGGACTTGCAAATGTGAAAAACATCTGTAAAATATTAAAGGGGAGGGGCCGGGGGCATGCTTTTACCCTCAATTACTCTTGAATTAGTTGCTGTTTTTAGGGTCTCAAGCAGAATGAACTGCCAAAATTAGCAATTTTACAATGTAGCCTGCGTTCTCATCACACACAAGTAAACACAAAAGTTGTGGGTTGCCAAAGTGTGTAACTATAAACAGCCTGTGCTGTAGAAAGAGGAAGGGCTGTAGATTAAACCACATAAAACACAGGGATCCAAACTGATGCAAAGGCTTAGGATAAGAACGGATTATTGTTTTTGTTTTTTTATGCACTGACATGAAAAAATGCGAGATCCACACATATAAAGCCAACTCAGATTGTGGAAAATTAGTGATTTAAAAAAAAAATAAGCGTAATGCATTTCCGAGCAAAGCAGGATATCACGACAAGCCAGCAAGCATCCTCACAGACTACAAGCCCACCGGTGTCCCAGATAGCCGGATGGCTAATGCCCCACATTCCCCTTTCCAGTCTTACATCAACATTTAACACCATAACAAACCCATATTACATTACATTTTGCAAAATAAGCATAACACCGACATGTAAACGTCAACCCGTGCGTGCGATAAGCTGGAAAATTGCATCTCTTTACCTCGCGCGATCCTTGCGTTTCTTCGGAAGGTGTGAAAATATCCCCGATGAGTATCGCTAAGAAATACCTTGCACTGTACTATTGAATTCACAGCTTGTGGACATGTTTATCTGTCTTCCCAGCCGCTGATTAGAGGTTTTATCGTCGTCTCTTCCCATCCGACTCTCTCTTCCCGTGTTTAGGTTAAAGCACTCGCAGGAAAAGTGATGTCATGGGCTTGAAATTGTGTTGCCCGCCCCACTTTTAGTAAAAGGGCCTGTGTTGTGCTCCACGTAGCGTTTTCAGACGCATGTTTTCATTTATAGCTTTGACTTGTATGTTTATTTTATTTAGATGGAGTTTGTGTTTAATTTGTTAACGCGTTTTATTTAATTTCGCTACGCATCTGCAGTGATTTGATTAATCATGACTCGTGACTAAACAAACAGCGACTCGGCTTTATTTAGGTCTGTCAGGATTAAGCAGTAAATCAAAGGTCTTGTGACAACATTTAGCTTGCTACCAACTGTAAGTTTCATTGTTTAATAATATTCCATTAGTTCCACCCTTGTGCTGTTAAAATTATATAGTCTGGTTTTATTTATTTAGATTTAATTCATTTATTTTAGTTTTAAAATGTCTAACTTTGTATTTTTAGATTAAAAATAAATCATTCATTCATTTTCTTCAGGTTAGTACCTTTATTCATCAGGGGTTGCCACAGTGACATGAACCGCCAAATTATCCAGCATGTTTTACACAGCGGATGCCCTTCCAGCTGCAACCCAGTACTGGGAAACACACATACACTAGGGCTAATTTCATTCATTCATTTTCTTTTCGGCTTAGTACCTTTATTAATCGGGGGTCGCCACAGTGGACTATACCGCCAGCTTATCCAGCATGTTTTACACAGCGGATACCTCTCCAGCTGCAACCCGGTACTGGGAAACACACATATACTAGAGCTAATTTCATTCATCATTCATTCTTTTTCTTTTCGGATTAGTACACTCATACACTACGGCCAATTTAGCTTACCCAATTCACCTATAGCGCATGTCTTTGGACTGTGGGGGAAACCGGAGCACCCGGAGGAAACCCACACCAACATGGGGAGAACATGCAAACTCCAACTTACCCAGCCGGGACTCCAACCAGCAACCTTCTTGCTGTGAGGTGACAGTGCTAACCACTGAGCCACCGTGTGGCCCCTAATAATAAATTATATATATAAAATATTCACAATTAATTTATTACCAGTTTATTTTATTTTAAAGTCTTAAATTTCACTTATTTGCTTTACAGAACAGAAATCATTTTGGACTCTTTTTAAAGACACTTGACAGATTGTTGCCTGTATGCCTTTCCGAAACATGTCTACTCTAAAACTACAATAAAGAAATAAACATTACGCTAGATGTAACTATTTTCCCAAATCCAGTCCTTTCTGACCTTCAAAATGGTTCCTTTTATGGACCAATCTTTTGTATTCATTTACCAGCTAGCATATACAGTGCTCAGCATTAATGAGTACACCCCCCACAAATCTCTCATTTAAAATATTATTTTCTATACGAAGGTTTACAATATTATATTTGTGCATAAACATTAGATTAGTCAGTACTAAAGCCAAATCTGGAGCTCATCTAACAATATATCCAACAATAATGGTTCATAAATGAGTACAGCAAAATTTATGTTAGGGAAAAATATGAGATAAAATTGTCAAAAATAGCAAAAATTAACAAACAAAAATATATACAATTTAGTTTTGCAATATTTTGCATGATTTTAAATGTATTATCTTTCCATTTGTAAAGATGTTCTGACTAAAATCTTATTTTAATAAATATATCTGTTTAATAAATCTGTCTTGTTCAAATGCACCAATATATATTAGCCATATTCACTGAAAAATGGATAAAATGTTCATCTTCAAAATAGGGTGTACTCATATATGCTGAGCACTGTACCACAGCAAGAATATCAACTATTAAATGTTCTAAACATCAAAACACTGTTGTTTCTCAATAGAGTTCTTGTTCTTCTTGAATAATTTGCATGACCTCTCCAGTCATTTCTTTACTGTATCAATATTTATAAAAAGACGGCTTCATAATAAAACATTCCAATTTGAATCATGAAAATGATCTGACCCAGCACATTTCACTCACAAATCAAATAGCTCAAGTTTGCTAACAAACTCGCACGTTACTGAAACAGGGTGATGCGCTATAGAAATCTCCGAGGCTGAAAATTACCCTGATGTTTCTAGGTTTTCCAAGACCGTGGGAACTCAGTCTATCCCAGAGGAGCTGCTTTCATGAGTGCAAAATTATAATTAACAAGAACGAGATGAGATGTAAAGGTTTATTTTAGTGAACAAATCCCAGTATGAGTCGTGAATATCATATGGAACCAGAAATGTACTGGATAAAAAGTGAAAACGGTAGACTTTCTGTAGTGAAGCACATGCGTCGCATACTGTATATTGTTACTGCTGTCCTTTTAGTTTCACAAAGCATAATCTAAATCAGAATATGTGTTATTTAAAGTAATGAGAATGTTAGGCTAAAAATGTTTCACAAGAAATCCAGAATTATGGCTTTAAATAGATAATATGAACTGTTTGGAAATATAAACAGCACGGCAGCTGAGAAAATCAGGTCATAAGGTGCTCAGGATAAGGCATCTGTTGTTTTGGTGTCAGAGTCTTTTGATGAATTCTGCATGGGGATTGCTTGTTCAACTGCTTCAAGTATTTCAGCGTCAACCTGTGAAACAAGATATGAGTTACAGGGCTTAAATGCCCAAGAAACAGACAAACAGAAACAGAATTTCTCAATGTACTAATTTTAACAAGCAACAACGGTGATTACCGAGTCTTCAACAGACACCTCATCTCTCTCTGAGAGTTCGGCGTCCTGATCACCCTGCTCGGCCCCGGTAAGGATGTCCATGGGGGCCTCTGCGATCTCTCTGATGGTTTGGTCCTCTAATGCGAGCGCTGTGTCGAAGAGCAAGGGGGACGGGGGGCACTGCAAACCCTCATCTTCAACATCAAGATCCTGCACGTCAATAAAATGTAATAATTAACCACTCATGATAAACACTATATTTTAATTTTGTTCATTATTTTATGTTATGATTTTAAATGACTATTAGAAAGTATTACTGGTTACAGAGTGCTGCAATGGTGACGTCAATATCAGGAAGACTAATATGATTTTTCAGATTATTAAGAAATTCTAATGTTTAATATGACTTGTGGTACACACCACTTGTTTCTTCAATGTTTTGTTCTACAATGCACATACATTATACATACAAATACACTGTAAAACCTAACAGTCAACTTCACCAAATGAAGTGAGTGTAGTTAACACAAAATTGACTGAAAGTTAATTCTACTCGTTTGAAAGGAGTGTTGAAGGTAATGAGTTAATTAAATACCTCATTACCTCAACTTGGAGTAAGTTCACAGTACTCATATAGTTTAGTTTTTTAACTCAAATGGTTTGTTGCAATTGGTTTTCTCAGACAGTTTGAGTTGCCTTAACTTATTGAGTTTTACAGTACTCAGTTGGTTTGAGTTCTCTTCATTTATTGGGTTTTACTGTGCTCAAATTGCTTCGTTTACTCAGATGGATTAAGTTCACAGTACTCATTAGGATTAGTTTTTGAACATAAATGATTTGTTACAATTTGTTTCTTCAAACAGTTTGAGTTGCCTTAACTTTTCAGGTTTTACAGCGTATTAAAACCATTTGTTTTATTAAACATGGTTCTTAGGAGAAATTAGATAAGAAGGTTTCTGGTGTGTTTGTCTATCAAGCTACAGAACAAAACTTGATATTACTCATAAAAAAATGGTAAAAGTTTTAAAGGGTTAGAGGGCACCAGCAGTGAATTACACTTGCAAATTTTCACATGCAGCAAACTATAATTATTAATAAAGAAATGTTAATATTAAAACGTCATTTTGTTTTAAATTAAATATATTATTAATAAATAAAAAAATAGAATCAAACAGCATTAATGCTACAATTAACGTATGTGTAGTATGAAGAAATTGCTAACAATTACATTTACCAGTATTAATAAATTCTTAAAAGTATTAAAAGATTACAAAACAGGTGAACCATATGTAATATGTTCCCATTAACTGATTAAAAATTACAATTTAAGTTGATAACTAATATGGTCTTAATATCAATATACTGTGCACTTTCATATTCATTCATTATATTGGCTATAATCTAATAATTATGTCCTTTCATGTAGGTTGTCGTGTCTCACAATAATTGACTCATTTCTTCAAACTAAAGTCAGTTTGTTTAAAATTAAAGTAAATATTGTCAAAGACAATAAAAATATATACTGTTTTTACATTACTGTAATTTTACATTACAAAAAAAAGAATTGTTTTTGCAACAGCTGATATTTTCAAAAACGCTACCAAACTGCTTTCTAACAGTGACTCCTTTTACATGGACATCAATAATCGAATTATTTGCCTTAATCTGAATAAGACAATAACATGATTAAGGTGTTTACATGATTTACTTTTTGAATGTTCCTTTCATGATCTCATTTTACATGTTCTAGCACACAATTAGATTAACATCATTGCATCACTTTGCTATCCACTTTTCTTCTGGAGTTTCATGTAATTTCGGGTATTTAATTTTTAATTTGTCGACTTTAACTGCAGTTAGGAACTTTCACTTTCATTCAGGAACATTTCATGCATGCCCCCCATGACATGCAAGATATTGGATGCGAGTATGAACAGATTTAAGAGTGTGGTTTTTAAGGATTTTGATTCTGCATGCCGCAGGGGACAAAAAAAATACTGCATTTCGCAATGCAAGTATCTGTGCTCTTTCACTAACTCGGTAGGTGCAGACAATAGAGTCAAACAGCCATGTGTGTGTGTGTGTGTGTGGACTATCCTGTCGCAAAATGCAGCGAAAAGTCCTACATGATGGTAATAGTTCAATTAAGGTGTTTACATGTCTGTACTGCACTTCAATAGTGCAACTAAAATTGGCACACTCCACGTCTTAATTTGATTTTCCTTTAGTTCCATTATGACCTTAATCAGATTAAATTAATCAAAAATCACTGTTTACATCAGGGGTGTCCAAACTCGGTCCTGGAGGGCCGGTGTCCTGCAGATTTTAGCTCCAACTTGCCTCAACACACCTGCACGGATGTTTCTAGAAAGCCTAGTAAGTGCTTGATTAGCTAGCCCAGGTGTGTCTGATTGGGGTTGGAACTAAACTTTGCAGGACACCGGCCCTCCAGGACCGAGCTTGGACATGCCTGGTTTACATGGTCGACTCTAAGTCAGAGCATTGTCTTAATCATATTAAAGATTATTAATTACAGATTATTGGCGTCCACGTACACATACTCAATGACAGTCTAACAACCAGCTCAGTTAATCGGTAAAACATCAAAATTGTTTTTGCATACAGGCATTGGGGAAAAGTAATGGGAAAGCACAAAAATAGAGTATGCAATGCAGCATAACAGGAAAATGAGACGTTTCCAAAAATGAGATTAAATGAGAGGTTTTTACTGTGGGCACACACTCAAAATGTCAGACACAAAATTAGAGGAAGATGACAGTTGAACATTCAGATTAACTTGTTGTTCATTCATGTTGAGGGTATGGGATATGATTTACACAGCAGGGGGACGTGTTTGAGCAGCACTGTTTGCAGGCATGTAGATACATGATACCCCAGCGAAGCAAGGTGTTCTGGAGAACAAATTTAGTGCAGATGCCGATTTAATTATTCTGATGATGCCCAACTTATGAAGGGATGTGCCAAAACACGAGAGTGACTGCACACATTGACTTGTTTTAATGAGAAAAAAAGCAACACAAATCATACATCACTGAATTCCAGAGGTAGATTTTCTGTTGGCTGGAGCTCGGCGGCACTGAGGTACATGTCTGTGGGTGGAGACGCCAGCTGCTCCGGGGCGAGAGACTCCTGCTCGGGCTGGTACATGGGTGGAGGCAGGGACAGGTGTAGAGGACAGCGCGGCTCCTCTGACTGTCCCATGTGCACAGGACGATCGCATGGGACGTCTTTAAGACCAGGGCACAGCTTGAATAAAACTTGGCTGCTGTCTTGGTAAATGTCTGTGGTGGAGTGTTAAGGAGATTTGGAGAACTAGCACCGGGGTAAAAAAAGAAGTCTAAATGTCAAAGATATGGGAAGTGGGAAGAGGTAGAGAACTTGAAATGTTCCTTCAAAATGAATCGACTTGACCCATCAGATCATTTTGGGAAAGTCAACAAACCTTAAGAAGTGTTTTGTGTAAGCCGCTGTTTGAAACCAACAGCTACAGCAAGCTGCGGGCCTTGATTCAGGGCTACAAAAGCATGTTGATAATCTAATAGATAGGGGTGCACAGAACTGGTACACAGGTGCACATTGGTGATTTAAAAAATAAATACAAATCTGATATGGTACTAGAAAAGCACTTTTGCATATAAGATTTAATTTACTTAGATGCAATTCTAATAGTGTGGAACATAGGATCGTGCAAATTTGCAATGGTTGTGGTTTGGTGGAACAATGTAAAATTAAGTTGGTCTGTGTGCATAGGACCGCCTGAAAGGGTGGTCTGATGAACAGTTCACAGATCTATGGGACAGTTCATATGGCACCAAACCATAGAAGTGAGATGCTATTAATCACGTATGAGTTTTTCAAATTGGTCAGTATTTGGGAGTTTAATTGCTTGCTTTTGTGACACAAATTACTGACATGCTGTTTATCTAATTACTGCACAACAAGAAGCAGAAAATGTTCTCGTCCATTTGAACTTCACATTATAATCATGATAAACAGACACGTTTGCTGCTCAGTCGTAGCACACTGAAAAGAAAACTACATTTCCAAGTACAAATTTGAAAGGCGGGTGGGGAGAGGATCAAATGAACTCTGGTGCAAGTAGGCAACTGATCCCAATGTGAAAGCATCAGCTGATGGCACGGCCATATATATATATTTATATATATATATATATATATATATATAAATAAATCTAAGATACAGCAATATATGCAAATCACATGAATTTAAAATACAAACTCATGTTTAGATTTCAGTTATAAAAATATACATGTCATATATGCAACATATTTTTCAAAATTTGAAAATGGGCATTTACAAATGAATGAGACATGATGGCTGAGCCAGGAACAGTGTGAGGACCAACCAAAATCTCCAGGTACTCATTTGAAAACTAGACTTAAAAAATAAATAAATAAATAAATAAGTTATGTGCGCCCCTGTATATAGATTTCTGCCCAGATCAATAAATGATCAATACATAATATCAATAACAATTTTCATATATAAATATGAACATGAAATAAATATGCATTTTCCATTCAAAAGTATGAGGTCAGTAAGACCTTAAAAAGAATGCAGTCACTGGAATAAATTTAAGTTTAAAGTGTATTAAATTTGAAAAGATTTCCTTAATTTATTATGTGAATATTTATGTATAATTTCATAATATAAGTTTATATATTAATATTATTCTCAAGCAAATAAATGCAGCCTTGCTATCATTTGATTTTCCAAAACATTAAAAGAAATGTTACCAACCCCAAAAATTAAAACAAAAATGTTTTTTTTTCTATTTGACAGAAGAAAAAAAACAAAAAAACCTGAACATTACAGTCAGAAATAGACAAGACATAGTAAAGGATACGAGAGACACAATGTCGTGTCATTGGCAGACACTGATTTGAACAGCGTGTCCCCTCCACAAAGGAAATGCATCTCTGGCCTAAACGCATCGCCTGTTAAGAAAAAAAAATGACGACATTAAAGACATTCTTAAAAACAAACTGTAAAAATTAAGACAATTCAATTTCATTCAGTTGGCTTTCAAATGAGTTTGCGGAGCTTAAATTTGTGCATTTATAAAAAACCAAATCACAATAGCCATGACACACCAAGCTGTCAGTGACCATCTGTTGAGCTAGTTTTTGCACTGTGTTCTACACATCTGCTCTAGTTGGGCTCAGGTTGCTGAAAGTTTGACATGTTGAATCAGCCTCAAGGCCATTGGTGACACAGATCGCTCTGAATGGCTTTTTAGAACAAAAGAATAAAAAGTAATGCAAACATAAGACGCTATTGAAAGAAGGCAGTTTTAATGTCACATTGTCTTCCCAGTGCAATCCAATATATCAATATCATAGCAGGAGCATATGAAATGAAAAAATGATGACTATGTTCAAAGTGCTAAGCAATGAATAATCATCCATTGATATCTGTTGATACAGACAGTTTTTCCTTTCACACAGGATGCACCTGCGTTCATCAAATGCGGTGCTATTGTTGCATTCAAGAAAAGTTTTTGGCCCAAATACAGGCAAAACAAAAGGTACAACATTTGCTTGTGTCCCTGCTAAATTTTTGACATCAGCTTGGTGCATCATGGTTTAAAGTCCATCCATACCTGTGTCGGTCCTCCTTCAGTAATCGCTTGTCTCCGTTCTCTGAGCTGACGGTGCAGCAAAGCCTCCACACCATAACGACGTCGATAACGCCGCAAAGCCTTTAACTTCTTCAAGTTCTCCCTTTCCTTCATAGACAGGCCTTCTGGACCAGTTAACAGGCTGCTCCCTGAATCACAAAAACAGACCGGAGCATGTTTGTGTGTATATGCATTCATGTATATGTAGGCTGAAGACATAAAACCCATTAAAAAAAAAAAACAGCAACAGCAGCAGCCTCACCGATAGTCTCATGTTCAATCTTGCGGCTGTGCAGGTAACGGCGTTTCTTTTCTTTTAGTAAGTGTTGCAGACGTTTAAATTGGTCTATGTAGAGGGACTGAAGTCTGATAAGTTTTTCACGTGTGATGAGCGCCACTTCCTCTGCTGTGTAAACACCTGCATGCCTATAGAATCAAATCATACTAAATCAATCGATGCCTCAGTTGACATTTATGGAAATTGAAAAACTGTAAAGAGCCTCACTTCAAAGGGTCTTCGTGGTCACTGTCCAGACTTTCAGCTTCACTGTCAGGATCTCCTCTCCATGTCTGATCCAAAACAACTGGATCCTGCTCTTCTTCACTCCAACTCTCATCGTCTAAACATGGAAAGACAGAATGTATTAACATAAAAATAAATAAATAAAAAAAACTCATATTTTTTAAAAAGAATAATAAACAATAGAATCAAAATATTAAATGACATAAAATTATACTAGGTCCGCACCTAAAGATTATTTTAATAATTGATTATTCTGTCAATTATTTCTTTGATTAATCGATGAATCGGATAAAAAAAAAACCTTTGTTATTTGCCAATGGGGTAAGAAAAATAATCTTAAAATATAATCTCAAACAGAAGTTAAGTCTCACTTAATTTTCTCATGCCATTTTTCTTGTCTTGTAATCTTGATTTAAGATTTTTTTTAACAAGCCAACGCTAACTTGTCATGCTCGTCAAGCTGGATAACGAGTAAAAACAGCAGCACCAGGGACTTTATGGTCCTCATTTCAAAACGGAACAAATGTAGGATTTTAGCGATTTACCCTGTTGTTGAACTCCCTTCCTCCTCTTCCCTGTCTATAAGGCGTCGAATGCTGTATCAGTGCGCAAGAGACCATGTTTACTCCGCTCCGCGCTGAACTAGTGTTTTTTTTTTTTCATAATCAAACTTCTCCGTGTGACACGACACAATGGATCGATTATGAAATTCATGACCAACGCTTTTAGTAATCAATTTTTATCTAATCGATTCGTTGCTGCAGCCCTAAATAATACATAAACCAATATTAGTAGTATATAATGTTAATACTTTTGAATTTTATTATATAGGCGTTTAATTAAATTTAATTGTTATCTTTTTCAGAGTAGCATTTTCATTTTTAGTGGCAGGTTTCTTTGTTTACACCACATCATCTTTTCTGGAGCAGCAATAAACCTGAAGACACTATACACATATAAGCTAAAGAGACACACACAGTTTTTTTGCACTAAATACTGAATTATCACTAAACAGACTGCTTTGGCACAATCTCTATTGTATGAGCCACTTGAAATTCCGTCGTAATGCTTGGTTAATAAGCAACAGCAAAAAATTAATGGCCCGTTTCCACTGAGTGGTACAGTATGGTGCGGTTTGCTACGCTTTTTTGGCCGTTTCCACTGTCAAAAGGTACCTAAAAGCAAACCGTACCATACCACTGTTTGGGTACCCTTTGCAAAGTGTACCTAGCACAACAAAAGGGTACCAAAAGGCAGAGCTAGACGCAATGGTTTAAGGAGATACATCACTTGCTCGTGGAACAAGCCACAAAAAAAGCATAGGAACCGCTTGTTTTAAATACACAGCCAAGACATTTAACCGTAATAATATATACATATAATAATAAGCCATGGTCGACCCAAGCTCAAACAAACCTTGTCGTCATCGTCTTGAACAGCCACAAAGCCAAAAAGAGCAGAATCTGTCCATGCCCCGTATGTTTTTACAAGGCCCTCTAAAGTGTGAGCGGTTTGGCTCTCACTTGCGCTCGCAGTGCGTCTATATTTGAAATAACAAACTTCTTATGCTGACGACAATAACGTGCGTGTGATTATTGAAGTCCTTCTGACATCCAATCCTGTCAGAAACGAACAAACACGAGACTGACTCACAAAAAAAAAAAACAGAAAAGGAGCAAATGATTCTTTCGGCAACCTAAAACATGAACAAACTGCCATGTTTAACTATTATCATCGCTTTTGGACTGTTATGAACTCGGGAATGATGGAATTACTTGATTAAAACAGAGGTTACCAGAGCTGGTGAAGATTAAAGATGCAGATAAGAGGTTCGCACTGGGCTATATTTTACGTGTTGTTTTTGAACCCAAATAAGGACTAAATATATGCTGTGTATAGTTTTACTGTAATTGGTAACATATCGGAGACTGTAAGGGTCTGTACGTGTTCATACATGTTGCATTTATTTATTTATTTTATACAATTGCAGACATTACAGTAGGCTATTTTGCATCATTGATCTGCAGTTATAATCAAAACACGTTAATTAAAAGGTTAGTCATGAACATTTAGGCAAGTATTTATGTGTATAAGCCTCTGTTTTGTGAAAAGCGCTTCACATATGATATGTGAATGACCGTACTGCTTTACTTTGATATTTTCTTGAGCAAGAATGATGTTTACTGAAACTTTGTCGTACACCACGCACACCAAAAGAGTACCATTGGTACCCTTTTAGCAGTGGAAACGCAAGCCTGATAAAGGTGACCCGCACCAACCTATACTGTACCACTGAGTGGAAACAGGGCATAAGAAGCTAATTAAATCTCACCTAGTATTCGGCTAGCTTCACTATGACCTTCTTGACTGTGAGCTCCAGGTTCTGGACGACTGTAGCCACTCAGCTGAGAGAGCAGGACTTCAGGGGACGGTCCCGAAGCAGACGCTTTCCGCATTTGAGCCTGCTGAACCAATGCATTTCGGCGTGCATGCTCAGCACAGAATGAAACCCTAAATGTGAAAAAATACAATGGTCAAATATACATAAGCAGGCATTATAATTATTTTAAGTGAGCATGAGCAAGGAAAAAAACCCACGCCTCTTTTTTCTCAGGTTTAGGGGCTGCATTGGGGCAGCGCTTGCCATTCTTGTTGGACATGTAGCTGCATTGCCTGTAAGGAGCGTTTTTATCTTCAAGCACGTGTTTGATGCAGAACTCCAGGCCTTCCAGTCGTGGCTGTGAACACGGTCTCTGGGTGTACGAGCAGGTTTGAGGTTCTTGAGCACGAGCAGCTTGAGTCACTCGACCTCTGCTGGATGGCAGAACATGGATCCGGATCCTGTTCATCACTAACGTGGCAAGAAAATCAATATTATCAAATACTAACATCAAAATCATGCCTTCTCAGAAGTTAATACCAGGAATTGACTGATAATGCAAAAATATACTTCATGAACAAGGTTTGCAGGTTTTATGAAGGCAGTTAAGTAAATAAAACATGATGATGCTCCAAAATATTAGAATATGGAAATAACTTTTACTGCACCTTCTGAAAAAACTGTAAAAAAAATTGTTTCTTTGTTAGAATTTTGCGAACTTCGTTAGTTTTATTTTCCAGTTGAAACTTTTTAAGAATCTTGATTGATAGGTCTAGTCGTTCGTGAAACTTAAGTTTATGATTTCGATAACAACAAATTTGTCAGTAGATTAAAAAAAAATCTGTTATTCAAAAAAAAAAAGTAAATAAATAATTCATTTTTGGTAAAATGTATATTTCTATAAAATTATTTATTCATTGTTTATCATGTATATGCATCTTAATTTAAAAGCATTTAAACTTTTATATTAGAAAAAAACTGCAGTGAATGCATTTCAACATTTAGTGTCATGATATTTTTACATTTTGGACTTTCTAATCTCATTTAAGACTAACTGCAAAAAAGAGATAACGTGTATAAAATCCAGAAAAAAAGTTACTAAAATAATTTTACAGATGAAATAATCTACAAATAAGATGCATGGATATAAAAGCACAAAAAGACATTATACATTTCAATAATGATTTGTAAATAATTGCATCAGCATCACAATTTTCATGATCTTAATTATAAAAGGTTAACATTAGCCCCTTCGGTCCACATGTCATATGAATGATGCACTTCTATGCCATGACGGTATTAAAAGGGTAAAAATGTCCAAAATGCAGCAAAAGAAAAACACAATTATGCACATCTACTGAAGATGAACAAGAATTCGTTTACATTTTAAACTTTAACATAAGGTTTATGCGTCAATGTTAGTTTTTACTGTAACTTACACATTCAAGCATGTGCCATACTGTAATCTGTGAGAGGTTTCAAACAATCGCAATTTCCGCATTCGCAAAATAATATAATACCTATCGTTAGCATAACAATACCGGCGAGTTCTCACATTTTATCTGATATAATAAGATTTTAGGGCGTTTTAATCTCGTGGAGAAAGCGCCAACAATCATACGTCAATGCTGCTGTTCGGCCATCTTTGAATTGGGAGGATAAGACACCCCTTGTTTTAACACACCGACACCCTTATAATTAAACAATATACGTTGTAAATTCAATATAAGACTGTTTCTGTGCGTTACTACATATAATTTCTCCGCGCAAAGTCGCCTTTAAAGTAGTATTTGTTGTTTAGATATACCTCAGTTCTTCCAGCCGCTGCTTCCACCGATCAACGCAATGCACTAACAATGAGCTGGAGAGGAACATCATCCATTTTAGCGCCCTCCTACGTTTGCGTTGATTGGACCACAACGTTCCAAGACACAATATGATTGGAGGAAATACTTCATGCTCGAGTATAGTCCTTTATTATTGGCTCTTCTGTCCCACAAGAGTTGTTTTTGCCAACAACTGTATGCGCCGAAAGGTGTAACAAAATAAAAGCCACCCAGCAATAAAAGCACCAGAATATCTCTATCAAAATAAATTATTTAATACAAAAGTGGTTTCTGCTTATAAATTTATGCTTTGTTCTGTGCAAAGTATTGATTTTGTCCATACAGCTGCCATGACTTGTACATTCTTCTCAGTTTCTTCAGATTTGGTTTGGGAAGATCCTGTGTAGATATAAAAATTAAACCAACAAAAAATATTTGACATGAGCAAAACAAATCTGGATATCTGATGGGTATTGGATGATCATGATATGCTTGGCAGCAATCTGTCATTATATTCATTATATCCATCATGTTCATAATGGATTAAAGTGTGCACAGATAAGATCAGATTTGTTTGAAACACACCTGCTCTTCTTCCAGGTGGTGCAGGTCTGCCAGAGGGACGATGGAGGGTCTCCCATGAGCACACTGAAAAGGAAGCTGGCAAAAGGAGAGCGAGCTCACCAGACTACAGCACTCCTCTTTACTCAAAACATCATTGAATTTGATTGCTCCTGTTGGAGGGGAAATTAAGTTCAAACAAAAAAAATCCTAATTATACCAAATGACTAGACCTATATGCAGTTAAAGTCAGTGTGGAATGAAAATACACCTTATCTAGTTTGTAAATGCATGTTACAGATCTTAATGTTCATGTTGCAACATATCCTACATTTTGACCTTGCACTGTTTAATCAGAATGTATAATCAGATCTTCAAAATAAATGCTGTATGCAGGAATTCTCATTTAGTCAATTTACGCCTTACTTCTCATTAATTAACAGCAAGCTTACATTCATTGCATTTAAAATACTTTAATAATATAGTAATTATTAAAGTGCACCTATTATGCTATTTTAAATATTTAACATTTTGATTAAGATGTCTCCTATAGACCATCTTTCATTTAAAACACTTCACTTTCTCATTATATACTTCGATACAGACTCAACCTTTATCTCTCAGTGTCTGAAATGGTTAATTTAAAGATTTGTGTGGTTAAACCCCTATCTGCTTGTTAAGTGTGACGTCACATGAAGCGGCTTGCGGGTCCAAGCACTCTATCAAATTGTATGGGGAGATTCATCAAATGGTAATAATAAACGTTTACAAAGCGATGTAATACTTTTGAAAATCACGATCACTATATGTATATTCATGCTTAATATCTGATGGCCAGAAAATTATAAATTTTTAATAAATTGTTCAAATGTGATGCAGCAAGTCCAGAGACTGGTACACCATGATTTAATATAAAATTCACTTTAATGTGTGATAGGACTGAAAAGTGGCCATAAACGAATATTTTCTCAATTCAAATAAGTAGCGGTTTGTCAATTTAAATAAGTATCTGGTTGGTCACATTGCCTTGGGTGTTCGGATCAAAATTTGAACTCCCAGATGATATAAATAGTTCAACTAGTGTTGATTTTACCATCTTTCATTTAAAACACTTCAGTTTCTAATTATATACTTTGATACAGGCTCAAACTTTGTGTCTGAAATGGTTCATTTAAAAATCTGGCTAAACCCCTATATTCAGATCCTACACTCATCTAATTGGTCACATTGCCTCGGTTGTTCGGATTGGTCTACAGCTTACAGCATAACTCCCAGTTGGCATAAATAGTGCAACTAGTGTTAATCTCACCATACCAATACAAGCACAAGCCCTCATTGTTGGCATCTAAAGTGGATTTGCTTACACACTGCAAAAAACAGCCTAACCTCAACCCCTTTTTTCTTTTGAGAGTCGACAACTTAATCTATTGTGAACTTTGAGACTTTGCAGATTTTTTAATGTTCATAACCATTAAACTCCACGCTGCTCAAAAGGCAATATCCACAACAGCTTAATAAGAGCTTGTCTATATATATATATATATATATATATATATATATATATATACTTAAGGTCTAATTAAAGAATTGCACATTGCAAATCTTATCATACTGAAAATGGGTAAAATTCCCTATGAAAGTTTATAAATAGAACATATTTAAGTTGATGTCAGTGATGGATAAATAACACCTACCATGACAAGCCTGTGAGGCAAGCACATTATGTACTGTCAGAGGCAGAATTCCTCTCACTCTTCCTGTTGAGCGAAGAAGCTGCAAACACAAGTCAAAAGAACAAAATTGGTCATAAATATATACTTCAAGCTCCAAAATCATACCATTTATAGTATTTTGTTCAAAGATAATATCTAAAAATCACATCTCTACATGCTAGCTCACCTCAATGTGTTCTCGCAGATAATCCTGCAGGATAAAAACACAGTATAAGACTCTAAAATGAACTTAAATCAGTTAAAAAAACAAATAAGAACTGAGCCTGACCTCTGCAATGGTTTTAATTACCGAACGCCTTCCACGCCGCAGCTCTGTGCTTTCTTTCTCTATGAAACATGCGGGCAGACTCTCCAAAAACACACTTAGTGACTCAGTTTTCGGAAACCTCACATCTAACGCAAGACCTCTCAAGAAACCCTGACAAGACCTTCAAGAACAAAAGGGAGATTTATGACACCATTTTGTTTGGGCGAGGTGCAGAACTAATTGGGCACACATGTACATTTCAAAGAGGAGACGACGGTGGATTCAGGAATGCTGACTCAAACAGCTGCACTGACCTCAGAAGTCTCAATTCCTCCTCAGTTACTTTAATCTCCAAAGGTGGGGTTACACGTGAGGAACACAGCCTCTTTTTTCCAGGTGTGTCTGGATCGTTCTCATAAGAGTCTATTTAAAAAAAAAAAACAAGCAGTGTTGGAAATATATATTGAATACTGTGATGTATCTCCTTGATGTGTAATAGGCTTTTAATGCTTTTATATGGACTTTATTATGGTGGCTTGAGAAAGCCAGCATATTGTTATACTACATAAACTGAATATTCTTTCGTCCTCTTCTTCTTCGACTATTTTGAGAATACATCTCCTCCTAGACCGTTCATACAATAACCACCAAACTTACTCCAAACTGCAAACTCTACTGAATTAAGTTGCTATATCTTTTACAACTGATCTGACTTACGGTTTTCCGATAACTGTCCCAGAAAATTCAGAAAAGTCCCATAGACTTAACATTGGACCAAACTTTGTGACTTTATAACTTTGCACCAGACTGTCATACAGACTTAAGGTTGGGCTCATTTAACTCTGACTACCAATCTGCCAATCACTGATGACCTTTCAACTTACCAGTCACACCATAGCAACTGTCCCTTAGACTTCCATTATAAAAAACTGCCATTGACTTTACATTGGACATACTAACAACATATTAATTCATACCAGCAACATGCTAGTTTATACTAAATTCATGCTAACAACATGCTAGTTTATACTAGAAACATGCTAATAACATGCTAATTTATGCTCTAAACATGCTAATTCATAATAGAACCCCGCTAATTTATGCAAGCAACTGCCTAGCAACTACTCAAAACACCTAAGCAACTGTCTAGCAACACCTTTGCAACCATCTAGCAACGCCTTAGACATCACTCAACACCCTAGCAACCACCAAGCAATGCCTTAACAACCAGTCAAAACACCCTAGCAATGCCTTAGCAACTACTCAGAACAGCCTAGCTAGATCCATACTAGAAACATGCTAACCTATATGCACTTATAACCGTTTCAAACTTCTTAAAACCACTTTAATTATTTAAACTTTAAAATGACCTTAAACTTTCAGGCCAGGCTTTCTCAAGCCACCATAAAGTTTGTCTACGAACTTTACTTTTCTGGTTTTGTTTTTATATTTTTATAATTTAAGTTTGGGTTCTAAAGGTTATTAATGTTATTGAAAAAAACTCTTATGCTAATAAAATGCTAACTTTATTTTTTAAAAACTACAGTGCAAATTATTATTGAACTACTCAGTCAATATTTTTTTAAATAACTGTATTTAATACATTTAATTTGTCATTGGTTCCTAGGATAAGGCAAAACTTTCAACCCCTTCAGAAAACATTTTAGTAAGATTATTTAGTAAGATTATTTGCTACAGTATTATCTAATATATAAAATGTCTTTTTTTGTAACACCTTCTTCTATCACTATCATTTACCTGCTATCAAACCCTCTAGTCGAACTCTTTCATGGGCAGCATGTTGATCAACCAACACTAGAAGATTTCCTACCAGGAGAAGCAATGACAAATGTTTAGATTTACATAATCATTCAAAATCATGATTTTCAGCCCACAATACCTTCATCCATACTGCTTTCAGAGGTGTTCTGCCCTGCTGTATTTATCAAACAAGCAAGAAATTTCTTGTCTACTTGATTGATGACCTAAGGGTAAAACAGAAAGCAATTTTACATTCATTTTAAATTAAAGTTTTATTTTGTGACAGTAGCTGTGTTCCATTATCATCCAGAGTTATTGTCCATTTTAAAGTATCACAGAAGAAACAAGTGATGGAAACAAAATTTCTAAATAAAATAAATAATTTAAAATTCAGTAAATTCTCAAAAAAAGCTTTTCTGCTCATTTGAGGTGGTGCAAAAAAAGATTAATGCGAATAATGGAAAATGGAAATTAGTTTGCTGAATAACCTCTAGCATACAGTCAAGGCCCGTGACTGTAACGGTACATTCACACGGGGCATCAGCGTCAAGACTTCCCATTCACTTTGAATGGGTGACGTCAGGCGTTGCCGAACTGCATTGCGGATTCGTCGTCATTGCTCGCTGCAGAAGTTGGGAATTTCTCAACTTTTTAAGTGGCAACGGACCCTTCGACCAATCAGATTGCTTCATGCAAATACCCTAGCTCAGACAGTAGCCGATTCCAGACTAATTTCATTGGCTGACGCTGCAAGACGATCGTGTTAGCCCCAACTTCAGACACGCCCTTTGTCAAGCGTTGACGCTGAAGGCAGGTGTGAATGCACGGTAAGATTTAAAACAAATTTAAACCATTCGGGAACAAGAAATTATAAAGTTTACCAAGAACTAACTGAGCTTAATTATTTATCAAATGTAGACTATACAGTTTTATTTTTGATTTGATGATTGAATTCTTTGATGATATTAGTAAGACGTAAACTAAGCTTTACTAACGTATACCAAATCATAAATATTCTTTGAAAATACTTTCAAAGTATTCTTTACCTCAGTATTGTAATATTCCACCAAAAACCATAAAACACTGTTTATTTTGTTTTTATCTGTACATACATATTTTAATGACATTTTTTATTGATATTTTTGGATATTTTATGCAGATGCACTCCCCTACAAAATCATCTCAATCTATGTAAAATTGTGAATTCTTACCAAACAGTCATACTGTGAAATTATATTCATATTGCAGTGTATATCACAGAAATACAAAATATAGGAATGTCAGATGTTTCCAATAAACTGCTGCCCTATTCTGGGTTTCTCCTTTTTTGTACAAACTTTAAAAAGATGGATGTAAACCTGGATACTGTCAGATTCTCAACTCATAGATAGAGAAGATAGGCAATACTTACTCTCATTGTGTGGATCATATTCTTGGTAAAACGGTAGGGGAAAAGAATATTGTGGATTTTTACAGCAAGACCCTCCGCTTGGCCGCTGGTTACATCAACAGCAACCTTATCAGAATAAACAGAATACATGAGTAGAGTAACTTAGAATAATTTATAAGGAAACACTTTACAAAAAGGTCTCATTAGTAAATAAATAAAAATGAAATTATATACACACTAGTGTTGCACGGTTTACCAGTACTTTGGTCGCACCATGATACCATGGCTTCAAAATGCTAGTGAACTGCAGTTTGTAAACAGTAGTATAGTCATGACATTTGTGCCAGAAATAAATCAATAGACCACTTTGTTTTACTTTTATTTGAACTGTCTGCATACGGGTCACAGTTTGTTGCTGTCATGACAGATCATATGGCGTTATCAATGATTTATTTTAATATTATTATTGCAATAACACCAAAAGAGTACACAGTATGTACAAAAAAAAGAGAAAGTGTGTACAAATAATATGTTTTTAATAATAAGGGAATTCTGAATTGAATTGAAGTATTAAGATATAAAATATTGTATTTTTGACTGATTAGAGTTATGAAATAATACAGTATCGCGATACTACTAGGTATTGTGATACTTCAGCTAGTATAGTGTCATGGCCTGAATTGATGGTATCGTGACAACCCTAATAGACACACTATTTTACTCAGTACTTTTTACCTCTGGCGGTCGTATAAACACAGGGTTGTGCCATTCTGAGAATAAAGTCGACAGTGAGTCGGGACCTTGGGCATCCTCTTAAAGAGTAACAAGAAAAACAATTAGTTAATGTGCGCTAAAAAGCTGATTTCAGGCCTTATGTCAGTCTAGAGCTGTACCTCTGCTGTCTGTCCCTGAGTTAAAGGCTCTTTCTGCTCTGGGCAGAAAGGGAAGTACAATGTCTGACTGAAATGGATAACACCTGTACTCAAATCCTAAGAGCAAAGAGAAGCTGTTTATAATAAAAGACATCTGCACATTACTGATCCAAAAACGTCTCACTGCATTTCTCGCACCTGCTCTTGAAATAACACTGACCGCCATGTTAGTGACATCTGTGGTACATGGCACTTGAGTCTCCTCCATAGGGGGAGAGTTGTACTTGCTGAGCCCTGTTACTTGATTGATATAAACCAGCTTTCCTAACCAGCTATCGTAATGAGCCAACCAGCTGTTGGACACTGGGATTGATTCAACACTTTCGTTTGTAGTCTGACCTTCATTTCCTGTAATGCTGTGTAGAGGATCACGCTGAGAGGCTTCATCAACACAACTCTCATTTCCCATAAAGGAAGTCACATTGTTGTTGAAGAGGTGCGATTCTTCTGCAACAGATGGTAATGTTATGTCCTGTTCAATAAGGGCAAAGTCAACAGAATCAACAATTCCAGATGATCCAAATAAAGCATCTTCATCTAAGAGGGGTTTTTCTAGTTCTTCAAAGCATGAGTCTTGTGAGGCTGGGAAAGATGAATGGTCCTGTGTAAGGAAGTTGGAATCTTTGCAGAGCTCTACGTCCTGTTTTAAATAGGAACACTTGGCAGCTAATGATATTTTGTTTTTCTTGTTCAGTGATGAAGATTCAGCAGATGTGTTTGTAGAAGGACGACCTGAACTGTTCCTCGATACTGGATGGTCTAGATCATGCAAATGCAATGTAGATCCTACAAAGCGGTCATTGGGATTTGGATTTAAAAGGCTTGTTTTTTCTGTAGATGGCTGTTTTTTCTTAGCCTCCTTCCCAAACAACCTTTTGAACTTGTCAAGAGATCCCGTTTCAAAAGACAGGGTTAATTTACGAGGTGGTGTAGCTTTAAATGTCTTTGAGGGACCACCATAAAAAACATGTTTGTCTTCTTCGGTGTCATTTAACGGCATCCTTCTCTTTTTTGGAGAGGGTTTATTTGGGGTGTAGAATTTCTGCAAACTATCTTGTGCTTCTGGAACTGAAATCTTGTGCGATTTGCTTCCCATCACATTTTTGTTTACAGTTACCAGTGAATCATTATGGCTTATATTTGAACAAACTGCATTTTCATCTTCTTCGTGGTTGTTATTAATTTCAGTAGCGCCAACAAGTGTGGTCTGGAAAGGCAAATCTCCACTCTGAAGTGCTTTTTTGGCATCTGATTCAGATTCTGTGTTTATTGATTCCTGCTCTAACATTTGTACACCATCAGCGACGTCCACAACACTTGAATCATCATTTTTCTCAATCATTGCCTCAGACGCTTCATGTGTTTCCTCATGACTGAGGTTTTGTTTTGCTGAGGTTTCTGCATTCCTCACCGGACTACATTCTAGACCATCATTACTGATCGTGTTTAACTCCGACACCAGGTTTTCTTTAGTAAGGAATGCCTTTACCCCTTCTTCAATGCAGATGAGCACATTATCCCAGTCTTTGAACTCTATCAGAGACTTGGCTGGTTCGAGGCATACGTCATACTCTGAGTAATGACATTTGATATTTATCACATAAATGCCATGGAGATCACATCCTCCCTTCTGTTTGGGGCTGGATGTTACCGGATATGAGGTCGGGCTGTTGTTTTGCCTTGCAGCACCGCTTATTCTCTTTAAAAGGCAGTTTAGTGTTTTATGAATGCGTGTCTTTAGAAGAAGCCTCTCATTTACAAATAAAAATTGCAAACTGTTGTTGTAATGACCCTCACGGCCGATATGACCGGTTATTTTGAACTGCTCGTGTTCATAATTGACTTCTCCAAGCTTTTGGGCTCGATTTAAGCCATGAATTTGCACAAACCTATAATAGGTACTTCTTGTTTTAGAGAGCTGCACCATCATGTGCGCTGAATTTTCTTTTTTCACTGTGAATGACACAGACGGGTGCATTAAAGATATGCCCTCCACTCTCTGACGGATTCGTTCAGTTTCTAAAACAGGATCCATTCGCTTTCTACGGACTGGCATGTTGTGGAAGAGATTGTAGACTGTGACGGTCGTCCCTGCAGAAGGGCGAACAGTTTGAGCTTCGAAAACCTCTGACGCATTTGTTTCATTAAAAGACTTAACATACGTTTTCACAGACTGCTTGGTCCTAGATGATATTTCCACCATTTCTGCAAGGGAAACTATACTGGAAATGGCTTCTCCTCTGAAACCATTAAAATGAAGATTATCCAAATCCTCCAGGGAGCTGCATTTGCTTGTGTTGTAGCGCAGTCCAACTTTCTCCATGTCCTCCAGGCACATTCCTGAGCCATTGTCGATGACCTGAAGCTTGCAGGCCTCTATGTCTATTTTGACAGCCACACATGTTGCTCCCGCATCAATGCTGTTTAATATGAGCTCCTCCACACATTGCTGCAATGAGAAAATAGCAACACCAGAGCGCAGCTGTGCTTGAACATTTTTGGGTAAACTCTTGATCATTCTGAAAGACAAAAGTGTTAAATACTTTAATTCACAGTCAGCAAAAAGTCAAACAATAATAATAAATATTAAATGGAAAGAACGACGCTCGTAAAGTAAATAATTATCATTATTTGCATTAATAATGTAATTAATATGCGTCAATACCTTTTTGGTCGGTTTTGTGATGTAATTTGTGACAAAAAGAGCAGAAAATTGTCGCCTGTGAGCTTTGACAGTTGCCATGTATCAACACCGGCGAATTTGTTGTTACTGTCGTACTACATCTCGGTCCTTTTAAAATGCCAGTTTCCTTCAAAGCTCAGTGTGACAGGGCACTTCTGTAACGTGACATAAACAACATCCGTACTACATTTGATTCGGTAATTCATTTAAGCAGTACAACCATTATTTTTGTTGTGTACAAACTACTTTCACCCAAAACAACGTGAATTACACCGGAAGTTACGTCAAAGGATGAGAAGCGGCGTGAAGCAAGCGACTGGACAACATCATAAATAAAAGACTTCATAGCGCCGGTAAATTTTAATTTCTTGTTAATATTTTAGATGTAATATATAACAAATTATATAACCCCATGTTTTTTAGGTTTTTCTTGCACAGCATTCGCCATTTTGATAAATAGAAATGGAAAAATGTTTAATAAAAACGTTTTAAGATGTTAAAAACAAGTTGCACGTAAACTTTTTTCTTTTTTCTTATTTTGAACTTTATTTGAACAAAGTAAACAACTATAAATGGCCTGGTACAAAATACAAACCTCCTTAATCATTCAACAGACAGGCATCATAAACAAAATGTAATAGAAATATAAAAATATTTTTTTAAAATCTATAATAATAACAACAACAACCACAACAACAACAACAAACATCTAGGGGGTTTCAGCAAGTTGTTCTATTAAATCACAGAGATTTACAGCATTCTTTTTTTTCATTTGCTTAGGCGATAGAAATAAAGACATAAAATACATAAAATGTGAAATACATAAAATGTGGGAGAAATTCTCAAGAACCTATTCTTATAAAAAAAGAACTTCCCAAGAATAATAATTGTGTTAATTGTTAAATCATGCGTTTCGTCTCTTCAAAATAAACCAAAAAGTACATTTTCTTTTGTTAAAGCATGTAAATCTTCAAACCTATGAAAATAACCAATAATGCAAATCTTCCCAAAAGGCACAAGCAAATTTACAATCATAGAAAAGATGCTCTGTAGCTTCAATTTGATCATCACAGAAGGAACAATTGTTTTCATTAAAACCAAATCGGCATCTCACAAATTCTTCAGAAGGAAAGATTCAATTTAGAATTTTAAAATGGACTTCCTTTACTTTTGGTGCCACTGGAAACGTGAAAAATTTTCTTCTAAGCTATTTAATTTTTTCCTTAGAGAAATAATAAAATTATACATTTCATTTGAATGAAAGCGATTTAGTTCTTTAATAAAAATATTCCGGATTACAGTATTGGATAAGTGTAGATTGATTATTGCAACTCCATTCACCAGAAGCTGAGGAAGACAAGATGTTATATTATTTTGAGATAGATTACAAGACATCTGATATATAGATTGTGTGATAGCTTTGATGATATTAGTAGGATGTAAACTAAGCTTTACTAACGTATACCAAATCATAAATATTCACTATTATATTTTACTTTAAAAATACAATAATCGCTTGCTTAGTTTCTATCAGTAAAAATATAATAACAGTATTGCTATTATCATTTTATTTTAGCAATTTGATTACATTAGATTAATCAAAACAATCACTAGGCTATATATATGCCAAATGTTAATGTTTATTTTAATACATAAAGGTGTAATTACAAGTCTGCAAATCATTAATTATATATAATAATAATTATAAAATGTGTGCACTACTATTTATCATCTTACATTAACAAATTACATATTGTATATGTCTCTTGTTCTTCCTCAGAATTTCAGAATTGTTTACTCCACCTCACCCTACCCCCCTCTCATTCCCTATTTTGTCCTACTATTTATTTATCATCTTACAGTTACATAATACAGCTTGTATATATCTCCCATTCAACCTCAGAATTGTTTACTCCACCTCACCCTACCACCCCCCCACCCCCCCTATTTGCATTACTGTTAATCGTCTACAATTTTTTCTAATGTAACTTGTTGTTTAGTGTGATCTGTCATGAAAGGATGTACATGTTTGCACTGATTAGTGAGATGCACTTAATCTCATCGCACATGTATATAATGTAAATTGTATATGTGTACAGTGACAATAAAAGGTGTTCTATTCTATTCTAATTACAAATCTCTTTTGAGATCTGAACTTTATTATTTTTACCCAAAACTAATAATTAGAAAGTTTTTCAAGTTTTTTTCTTTAATTAAAGATTGAAAAGTCTAAAAGGATTGCAACGTTTCAATTTATTTTTTAAATACAGCTTTTGTATTTAAAATTATGAATACATGTAGTTTGCAGTGGTTTACATTAACAAAAAAATGAGTTTTACTCAATCACATAACTTTACTGTTGTTTAGAGCACTTTGTTCTTGTGGTTGTTGTTGTTGTTGTTACATAAAATAATACAAACATGCCATATTTTAAGGCATATTTATATTCTTTTTAGACAAAACAATACGAGTAGTTTCGAATCAGAAGAATTCAAAATATTTGGTGGAACAAGCTAAATTCTAATACTTTTTAAAAAGCTTTAAAATAGCTTGCATCGACCCGTCTATTGACCCTGATTGCTACAGGTTCAGCTCTAATTCATATGTTTTGTTCCTTTATTTACTTGCTTTTTTTTTTTGGAAGGAAATTTTCATCTCGTTGTCTGTTATTATCATTGTTGATTTTCCACCTTGTCCAATTATTAGTTTGGTGTTCCCCACCTGGCCACTCTTTACCCTCTCACTTTGCAGACTTTGTAGCCTTCTTAACCCTTCTGGCTAGGCATTTAATTGTGCTGAACTGGAAGAGCCCTTCCCCTTCTTCCCACACTTGCTGGATAAGAAATGGTCTGTATCTTATGAAATTAAAGAAAATTAGGTACTCTCTTCACCGCTCTAGCACTTTTTTTCATTAAACTGTGGGAACTTCATCGCAAAATTGTGCAAACTTTTCAGCTTGACCCCACCTCCCAGCTTGGTACTGGATATTAGTTTTGGTCAGCACACTGACCTGTATTTATGTAAGATGGCACTGGGGTTTTTTGGGTTTTTTTTTTTTTGTATACTATTCAGTGATTATTGTTACATATTTTTGTTGTCCTTTATTTAGTATTTTTGGTAATGTGTTTTACAATGTATAAATAAAACATTAAAAAACTCTAAAATTAATATGAAATATTAATAAGCAAGATGTAAAAGAGATTTTCTAATTATCTAAACAAAACGTTTTAATATAATATATGGCTCATACATATTGTGTTTTATCGCAATATTTTTAAATGTGCAAAGAAAACAATACAATCAAACATCCTGGCTAAAAAAACACAGGCCTATAAAAGAAGTCAATATTCTCTTTGATCTGAATGCCAAGTTTATTTTATATTTGTTATGAGGTTTGCAAAGAAAAATCAGTCACAACATTACTTCATTCTACATTGTGTCAGCTTATTATTGAGGTAGGCAGACAATTCGAGAGAGAGAGAGAGAGAGAGAGAGAGAGAGAGAGAGAGAGAGAGTTTGATGGTGGTCAGCAGTAAATCTTCACTGTGCTGCTCTCCAGGGTGCTGAAATGCTGCTGCTGAATGTGAGGGACATCATGGCATGTTTTCAGTGACCTTCACAGATAAAGATGCGTGTCATCAATATATTACTACCTATAATGAACCAGTGTTTCACAGTGAAAATGAAAATAGCAGGTATTGCATAAAGAGAAAAAAACCTTCAGCGATGCATTTTCACTTGTCACAGCAGCACATTGCATAGCACTACAACAGAATGGATTTGTTTGCGTTTTGGTGATCATCACTCTGCGTTACTGCGCGCGCTGGAAAGAAACTGAAGTGCATCAAGTAGGAAATTGAGTTAAGACTTAAAGCCTGAATTCCTGCCAAGTCTGTCAGTGCTTTGTATCTTCAGTCAAGGTCCTTTCACATGTGTTAGTTAACGTGCACCGGGAACAGGAGGTGAGATACAGAAGCTGAAGAATCGTATACGGGCTGAAAGAAATGGCGCAATATGAACTGCAGAGCGCGCGAGGGGGCGTGAGGAAGGGCTGGGATAAACTATACGCTCCTTGGGGGATGGCTGTCCTATATAATGTAGTGCATTTCATTAATTGAAGAAGATCAACCCGTGCTTTTACGGGAAAAGTGAATTAGTCAAGAGTCTTCTACCTCTCCCCACCCAAACCCCCTCTCCGTGACTCCCTCCACCCCTCTCACATACACGCGCACTAACGGTCACGAGAAACGGAGGAAAGAAACGTTCCTGCTGCTGCAGATCAAAGAGCGCGGAATAAATCTGATGGAAGATTCTGCATAAACCTACAGTAAATGGATTTTAAGAAAGAAGGAACTGCTTGTATGGTGGCTTAAAGAAGCCTACTTTATCAACAAAAACCTACAGTGTGTGGCAAGCCATTTTTACATTTATTCATTAAAACTATCTTTCTGTGATTTCGATTTTGCTTCACTGTTCTAATATTTCCAGTCTGAGTAGGCAACACTGAAAAGAAAAGAAATGTTTAGAAACTTTTCTCCTTTCGAAAATACTTAGAAATTTTACAAACAAAAGAAAAATGAGCTAAATTGCACAAAGTTTTATGTGCAACTTTAGATATTTAGTACTTTTCATTTATTATTATTAATACTTGACACTTGCACCAATGTATGGAACACTATTTAACAATATCTTGTTAATAAAACACCATTTGCAAACAGTTTTAGGAAATATGGTCAGGTTGAGTTGTAAAATAGCCTAAACATGTATGGATGAAAGAAGAAAAGTGATGAGTCTTTAATTATGTTGTACATTAGAAAGTGTCCTACTGTTTTAGATTATACATTTTTACCCAATGCAAATCATAGATACATACAGATGTCATAAGATAATATCATTCAGTGTTTTCAGCCAAAAATAAATATTTCCAGATAGATTTAGAAGAAGTCAAATTTTATGAAATATTAAAAGTAAAATTTTAAGGATTAGGGCACAGCGCATTTTAATTCATTGAGTTATTAATTCTTTCATTCGTTCATTCTTTCAGTCATTTTCTTTTCGGCTTAGTCTCTTTATTAATCTGGGGCGCCACAGTGGAATGAACCGCCTACTTATCCAGCATATGGTTTATGCATTGGATGCCCTTCCATCTGCAACCGAACACTGGGAAACATCCATACACACTCATACACTACAGACAATTTAGCTCACCCAATTCACCTATAGCACGTCTTTGGACTTGTGAGGGAAACCGGAGCACCCAGGAGAAACTCACGCCAACACGGGAAGAACATGCAAACTCCACACAGAAACGCCAGCTGACGCAGCCAAGCTCAAACCAGCAACATTCTTGCTGTGAGGCGATAGAGCTACCCACTGTGTCACCGCGCTGCCCTTCATTAATTTAATTTATTATAATTATAGCCATTATTTAAACCATATTTTGATATTTTATTTCCACAAAAGGTTTTTGAAACATTAACCCGGTCTGGGTGAAGAATAGTAACTTCATCAACAATGACAAATATACAATTTGGATTTCATGGGAATTTCAGTCAATGCCCTAGCAGTATAAAATCACTTTTCTCAGTTTAATTTGACATGGTCACCAAAATGTCTATGACCTACATTTATCAAACGTTGTTTTGAATGATATAAACAAAACAAGTTGAGTACAGTATCCCCAAATTCAGGACAGACACCAGAAGGAAGGCTGTTCAAAGAATGGCTGGAATGAAGCCCTAATTACATTTGTTCCTTAAATGAAATTCTCATGAGCTCTAACAAGGAAAATAAGACCAAAAAGCTAAGATTTTGTATGAAGTAAATGAGACATTATTAATCAAACTGATAAGAGAATATTTGGAGGCAGGTTGAGTGAGTGACAGCTTCCACTGCCACTAAAACATTTGACTTTACCCCTAAGCAGACAGTTAAGGATAGCATGGCTGCCTCACAGCAAGAAGGTCACTGGTTGAGGAGGTCTATTTTTGAGGCATTTGCATGTTCTCCCTATGTCTGCTTGGGTGTCCAGTTGCTCCACATTCCCCCACAGTCCCCATAAGTTTACTGGATCAATTAAAATTGGCCATAATGTATGAATGGGAAAGTGTGTGGGTGTTTCCCCAGCACTGAGGGTTAGTAATCTCCAGGCTGTGTTGAGCCAGCGTAATTGTCATTTCATTCCATTATGGCGACCCCTGATAAAGCAGGGAATAAGCTGAAGGAAAATGAGTGAGTAGGCTAATATTGAAACCTAAATGTGTATAGGACAGACAGTAATATAAATAGGCGAATTACAGCCAAATAAATAAGTGAATAAATAAATGAAAGAAGCAGAACAGACCAAATCACTGGCTCCAGAATGATAATATGACACAAATTCATTAGGCCTACTTCATCAAAAGTATAAATTAGGCTAAAATATAATTAAATCAAGTAGCACTAAAAAGGATTAGGCTGTTTAATATTTTAATAAAATATAGTTTAATAAATAGCTAAACAACATTTTAAGCATAAGAGAAGTCCTTAAAACGTTTTTTTAACTTAGTCTACCAACTCAAACCTGTGCGTTATGTAGCCTTAACGTTAAACCGGCTTGCCACATGGGCTACAGTGTGACGACTACGGCAGATATGTAAAGCCGACCACACATTTCTTCAAATAAATCCTCGACGACGAATCGAAGGTCTACTAGACGTCAACTCCAAGACAGATATATCAGATAAGTAGCTGCCCCGGGCACTGCTCGCTTCCGCAAGACATTTCTAACGGCGTCGGAGCGCGAAGGAGGAGAGAAGCATCAGCATCAGTAATCAGACTAGGACGCGCTCCCTCCCAACCGCACGGCTGAGGCGGATTCAACTGCAGCACTGAGGGGACGTATATCGCTGGATGTGGCTGAAGACCGAGTGCTGGGATAAGAGAGAGCTGCTCATCCTAACCCTATGCGCCTTATAAACACTTCCCAATCTGGCGGGTTCAGGACTGAGGCAGGTGCAGCGGTGAGGGCGCATCCATGAGCGTCTTCTCCCGGGACGGCATGTTTTTAGTTTAACCGGATCGGGGAAGAGGAAAGGCGAGTTCGGAAGTTTTGATGCATATGATCACAACCACCATGATTTTTATGATCCTCGGTGCTTCAGTCGTCATGGTAAGACCTCCAAGCACTTCACAATTCAGCATTTCAGTCATTTTATTCAAAGTGAAATCGGGGCTTAACGAGAGTGCGGACCGCTGAAAGTCCATTTAAAAATATCATTAAGACCAGCACAACCGTACTTTGAGTGTATTAGTGGCTGATGTGGAAATGTAATGTGTATTTTCCCCTGCAGTGGTCACAGTACCAGGTCATGTAGCGGTTGCTGTGTTCCAATACTGCTTGTCATGTCCCGGTTGACTCGAATGGTTCTTTGCAGGCGATAGCGTGTTTAATGGACATGAACGCACTCCTGGACCGCTTTCACAACTACATCTTACCGCATTTACGAGGAGAAGACCGCGTCTGTCATTGCAACTGTGGAAGGTAAAAAAACAACAACAACCCAAACGTTAATAATGAATTGAATTCTATCTGGAGAGCCAGAAATTGACAGCTCTTACTAACAGCTTCTTAGGCCTGAGCCATTCTTCAGCCCTTCCGAAACACTGTGTTTTCCTTTTCATCTCAATTTTTCAATCGGAGATTGTCACATTACAGGCCTTATTTGTGTTTTCGTGGGGTTTTTGTCATAATTTGGGCGTAATTCGAGTGGTTTATCATAGCTACTGAGCAGCTACTGTTGCTTTGCGTCGGTGTTTGAGTAGAAGAATTCTCCTTGATTTTTCGGCTGGTGTTTTTTTCTTTCTGCGTATCAAGGTGTGATTTTTCTCAAAGATGTTGCTCTTTTTGGTGCTCCTTGATGTTAATGAAACAAAACGTGATTTCAATACAGTAGAGTTAATCCATAAGAACACTTCTGTCATGTTTATACTGAAACCAAAAATGGTTTGGACAAAATATAAACATTTTCTCTTTATTAAATACAGATAGTCTATTTTGGATATTATACAAACGTTTACATTTACAGTTTTTCCTTTTATATTGAATAGTAGGCCTATTGGAGCCTGACTTTTGAGCAGTTTAAGTGCAAACTGTTGATAACAAGTTGCTGAACATCTGAGGGTGGTAAATTGGGTCAGATCATAATTGCTCTCAATTAGAATTGCATGTTTTAACACCCTACTCTTAATAGTCTCCGCAGCACAAACTGCAGGTCTGCTTCCACATGGCAGACAAAAATGGAAACGCTTCAGGAGTTTTAAAGTCATCATTTGATTGTGTCACTTTTTGTAATGGTCCACCTAGGAACTAACCATTGTGACACAAAAGTCTTTCTTATGATCAACTAGTACAAAAGTATTTGTACTTTCTGGCATATACTTTTTTTATGCCCCTAAACACGACGCTACAGAAGAATAACTGTGATTGGTTGCTTCACATGTCTGTCAGACAGCCCTCTGGTCAGTGAAATCTGATGTGATTTTGCTACAGGAGACTATACTGTTGGTGAAGATCTGATAATAATTTGTAACTGATAACAGTACATGTTATGCACATTAAGTTAAGGAATAAAATCAAATATTTACTAAGACACGAGTCATATGAACTCATGTGTGAATAACGACCACCTTGACCATATGCTTGTGTCAGTTAATGTATTAATTAGCACTTTGAGGTTAAGTTTCCACTAATGAATTCATATGGCTCATAGCTAAGGTTAGTTCTTGATTAGTGTTTGCCTTAATACTCATCATTAGTTCACATTAAAGTAAAATTTCATTTATTAAATTATTATTTAAGGTAATCTGTTACAGTGTAACTCGATGCTATATCTTTTGTTTCCAAACATAGAGTATATTCTGTGTCATAAATCAGGACCAAGAGCATTATAAATGGGTCATGGTCAGTGAAAAGTTTCTCAGTGGCCTGATATTTGCAGAAACAAGGAATAAAACTCTAATGTAAATATTTATTTTCATACACGAAACACTATTTTATGATTTGTTTTAACCATCATTTTATTTTAATTCTTCAAGTGTGTCTATGGTATATAAATGTATGATCAAAGTGGTAATGTGTTCGCTTAACATCTGCATGCATATTTCAAAGAACAAACTTTAATTGAATACAAAAACTTATGCTGATGTAAAGTCCATTAACACAACCGATTTTATCTGACTATAACAATGTTACACTAAAATTAAAATAGCAGATACTATAACTGTATCAACACAACTATAATGATATGCAACACAGAGGGACGACTATATCATTGTTTAATGACTTTTAGATTTTTGTTGGCCGAGATAATAAATGACAAAACATTACCAGCCAATCAGAATCCATCCTACACCAACTAGCTTGAGCAATCAAAGTGCTAGAAGACAAAACTTCAGCACTCCAGAAGTATATCATCCGCTGATGTGCACATTAATATTATTGTTTTATTTTATATATAGTTATTATTCTTAGTGTGAATGGGCCTTTACTTCCTACTTTTTAAAAAATTGTAGAAGCTTTTATTGTGTTGTTCATAACATGACCCTGGGAAACAAAACCATGTTATGTTGAACAGGTGTATTTTTGACAATAGCTAAAAATTCACTGAATGGGTCAAAATGATAGATTTTTTTTTATGGCAAAAATCATTAGAATATTACGTAAAAATCATTTTCTTGTAGACATTTTGTGCATTTCTTACTGTAATATATGTATATCAAAACTCAGTTTTTGATTAGTTATTAGTAGAGCCAGACTGCAGACATTTTTTGCTATTTCTGCCAAGAATTTTGTTAAAAATCTGCGGATTTACGCAAAATTGTTTTGGTAGTATCGTAACTAAAAACTTAATATATGAAAAAAAATAATAGCTTGTTAACTTTTATTTAATGTGTACAATGCAAATCAATCTAGATCCACTAATTTAGTAAACAAAGCTAGTCTCTCATATAATATATCTTCTAAAAGACTGTATTGTAAAGAAATCAAATGAACACTTTCATTCATTCATTCATTTTCTTTTCGGCTTAGTAGCCAATTATTAATCAGGGGTCACCATAGCGGAATAAACCACCTGAACACTTTCATATTAGTCAATATTATTACTGAAATTAATTTAAAAACTGAATAAATATAAATTTACACACATAAATAGACTCAATGATGGGCCAAAAATCTGCGGACATCTGCGGATTTCTGCACACGCAGATTCCGTGTGAACCTAGTTATTAGTAAACACTAATTTAGAAAACTTTTAAGGTGATTTTTCTCAGTATTTCGATTTTTCTTTGTACACTCAGATGCCAGATTTTCAAATGGTTGTTTTTGGATTATGTTTCTGCATAAGGGTTGCATGATATTGGAAAAATTTGACTTTCTGCGATATATATTGCCATATGAATACTATTTCACCAGATGACTTAATTAGCTCTGTTTGGTAAGAATTCAGGTACAGAAATTGAATAATGAAATGTAAACTAGCACTGCATATGTCTTCACTGTATAAATAATTCAATGAAATATTTTTATCAAAGTTTCAAATGGTACAATTCTTTGTGCCTGAAAGCTCATACAGTAACAGGCCTTAAAAAATGATACACTTTTGCTCCATTATAGTTAAAATCTCCAATGACTCTATGTTCTGAACTCCAGCTCCTGGTCAAATATAATCCAAATTCAACATTGCAGATCCTGCGATGTGATTATTGCAGATGCACACGTTGCGATATCAATGTTAAAATGATATATTGTGCAGTCGTAACCTTCATCATGGAAGTGAGGATTGAGATTGTGTTAGGTGAGTTAGTAAACAATAAGTTAACAATGGGATATATGCACAGGGACTTTTCATTTTCAGCCAGGAGACCCGAGGGCTTCCGGTGAACTGTCTTTCCATTACAAAATTGTCACATTTAAGATCTAATTTCTTTAAAAATCAGAGATCTTCATTGCCAGTTAGATATACGACATGAAGTGGGTCTCAGATCGTACAAGAAGCACTGCATTAAATTCCATTTCCCCCCGCCATGTCTTTAAAATATGACAGTTTATTTCACTCCAGAATTTTCAATGTAATTTCTGTGATAGCCTGTTGCTACTGACGGCACTAGTGGTTACAATGGCCTTTCATCTTGTTTTATGCTTGAACAACTAAAGGAATGCTTAAGTCTATTTAAATGAATGTATTGTAATTACATTACAACATCGATGCTGTAAAAACAACCTTGTGAAATTGAAAATAGTCACATTAAGCTTTCACCAGAAGTTTATCATTGGCTTTAAAACTCTAGCTGTGCATAGAGCCCATTGTGTACATCGTATTTTACATAAAACCAAAGAAAGATGTGCATTTGCACATAATTCAGTTCAATGATGAGAATTTTCCCATTAAACATCCACAGTGCAGTGAAAAAGTTTATATGGCATAATCTGCAACAGCCTTGTCCCAAACCATATGTTCACTGCATTTACATGCTCCAAGACAACAACCCCAGCTTGACTGAGCTCAGTTGGAACCAAGTATCAGTATAGAAATGTCCTGCTGAGAGTGTTATTAAAGCAAATGTTGGTGCAATTGACATAATAGATCCTCATTGTCTTTCTCTCCACATTTATTGTTAAACTTTCCTACACTTCCATGTGAAATGTTCATGTCTCAGCTAAATACAAACCTCTAAACTGTTTTCCTCTCTCCGCCTCAGGCATCATGTTCATTACGTAATTCCATACGATGGAGACCATTCGCTCGTGGACTCATCCGAGAATTACTTTGTGAGTGACAGTGTGACCAAACAGGAGATGGACCTCATGCTGGGGCTGTTGCTGGGCTTCTGTATCAGCTGGCTGTTGTTGTGGCTGGATGGGGCTTTGCACTGTGCTGTGAGGGCCTGGAGAGCCAGTCGCTATTATGGTGAGTGGGAAGAACATTGTAACCAAGAGTATATGGAGAGCATATATGTGGATAGAGGACAGCGGATTTGCTTGTAGGAACGGCTATTGACAATTATTAGTGTTTACGGATTGATTTTTATGCATGAATCAAGCTTTCTTCCTTCATGTGAGTTTATGTTATGGACAAAAGTGCTTTTGTTTATTTGTTGCCATTATATATCTGACCCAGGACCACAAAACCAGTCATAAGTTTCAGTTTTTTTGAAGATTTAAACATCACCTAAAAGTTTTCTGCTGATTCATACTTTGTAACAGGGTGTTCGCAGCGTCTTAAAAAGCATTAAAAGTTGATAAATCAATGTAGATCAATTTAAGGCCCTTAAAAAGTATTAAAAAGTCTTAAATGCTATTTTGCAAGGTATTCAATTTTATATCATTTTTTATGCTTGTAAGCTAAAGTTTGCCTGAATTAAATCTGCGAATATCAGGATGCTGTGTAGTTTATGAAACCAATACTAGATTTGACATCATGCTGCTTTGTTTACTGCAGTAATCAAGGCAACACCATTATTTCTGCAGTTCTATAGGCGCCAATCTGCTGAATTACTTAGATTTAATAGATTTTTATTCAGTATATGAATAATGTTTTAGTTTTGGATTAGTTTCTTACATAAATATTTAGTAAATATACTGTAAGTTAAAATCTTGCCGGTGTTTCCGGTTGAAAAGTGGTTATAAGGTCTTAAAATGTATGGAAAGAGTCTTTAAAAAGGTCTTTAAAGGTATTGAATTTCACTCTCTGTTTCCTGTATATACTCTGTGTCAGGATAGAGATTGGACCATTCAAAAATCTTGAATCTGAAGGGTTTAAATTGTAAATAAAATGGAAATAAATCACCTTTAAAGTTTTCTAAATGAAGTGCCTAGTAATGCACATTATCAGAAATTATGGTTTAATACATTTACTGTAGGAAATGTACAAAATATCTTTGTGGAACATGATTTTTATTTAATATTCAAATGATTTTGGGCATAAAAATGTAGAATGTTGACCCATTCAGTGTGTTTTTGGCTATTGTCAAAAATATACTTATGCAATACAAGATTTTGCTGTAAGTTTAAGGTAATATAAGGCAATGTTAGGTTTTGTGGTCCTCCAGGGTCACATATATATTTTTTACGTGACAATTTTGATATTGAACATGATTTAGTGTTATTGCTGAAAAAATGGCATGTTTTATGTGCAGGATTTAAATGGGTACTAAAACTGGTTACTGTATCTTAAAAGAATTGACGTCAAATATTTTACTGTGATGAGCAAGTGCCTTAGTGACAATTTGAACAAAGTTTAAAATATGTTAGTTAGCTCTGTCTCAATATTAAAATTAAATAATTGAGAACAAAATTTGTATATTTTAATAATCTTGAAAGTGGTGTTTAAAAATATGCCATGCTAGAGCACATAATTTCATTACATGAACAGTTGGTGTTGTAGAGTGATCATTTACCTGCATTTGTGTAGGATTAAATCCTTATACAGTTTCTAAAAAGGTCTTTAAAATGTGTCCCACTGTATTGGCTTTTATGTTAATAAACATATTTTTCCCAAACTTTTTTTCCAAAATTCAATTTTCTTTCCCCAAACATTTACACACCTACATTATTCATTTTCATCAGCTGTCGGTGCTCCCCTTCAGCCCTGTTATTATCACCCTAGTAATGAATGCATTAAGATGGAGACTCTGGCTGCAGAAATTAACAGCAGGTTTTCAGTCAATGTAACTGAATCACAGGCAATGCAGCAGTTGTTCACAACAGTTTGTGGTCCTTTGAGGGCAAAGAGGTGCATAAGCTGTGGCGGAATATGTAAATAGCTCTTTAGAAGGGGATGCTTGTGATTATTGTGTTCATCGAATGAACTTGTGGGTCAAGGAGAGTAAAATATTAAAAAAAAGAAAAAAATTTGAAGTTTGGAAGAACAAGAATACATTAAACAAAATAGATTATAAAGTGCCACCAACATGTAATTTAGTAATTAAGCTCTCCTCATCAGTTGCTGATTAGCTTGTTAGAGCTTATTTTGTGATAGTCAATGACTGTAAATTATCCCGCTTCTCACCACATAAACACGTGAATATGAAATGCGAAGGATATTTGATTTTACAATTATTGTTTCATCCTGACTGTCTTATCTTGAAAATTGCACAAAGAAAAGAAAACCTCTGTTACAGTGTGCAGATACAATAAGTTGCATTTATATTACAATAATATTGAAACTGAAGAGGTTGCAACAATCGATAACCAAGAGAAAAGACGGTGTTTTTTTGCCTTTGTATGAAATTAAAAATTGTTATTCTAGTTGTGTGAGAGACATGACAGCAGTTTTCAGCTGCAGAGGAGTTCACTGAAGGACATGGATGACAAAATTTAGTAATTGACCAATCAGATCATGTTCCAGAGTACCATGTAAGAAATATTAATATACAATTTAAAGGTACATTTTGCCAAATTCTATCATCATTCACTCACCTTCATGTCATTTCAAACCCTTTAAGACTTTGGGTAATCTCCAAAACACAAATTTAGTTTTTTAATAATATTTTTTTTTCTGGCCCTCCAACGAAGAATCTGTTAATCAATAATTAGAAGATCCAAAAAGGTCTGTGTAGGTGTGGTAAAATTAATTCACCTTTTGTATGGATAATAAAGGTTAACACAGTTATTAAGGATTTATATATAAAAAAAATCTGAATAAATATAAGACTCATTGTTTAAATTTTGAGGGATTTTTAGTTGAGGCTATGCTATGATTGTAGAATGTATTCCATATTATTCAAAGTATTTTGTGATTAAATTTAGAGAACAGAAATGATTTTAGCACAAAGAAAGATTACACTACATCATTAGTCTCTCCCACTGCTCTGGTTAATCTTGACTCATACTTCTTCTAGCCTCTTCTACATTTCAGTGACTTTAGTGTTTTTTAGACATAATTTGATCACCAAGAATTTCCAGCGTTTTCAATCAAGTTCAGACAGGGCTCTGTGCTGGCCATTTCATTATTTCAGTGTTTTCAATTTCAAGGAACTGATTTGCAAACACTTCTTTACACACTTTGGATTCAGTTTTCCATAGTTTCCCATTGAACCCAAGAAAATTAAAACTGTTTTAAATTGAACTGATTGAGCAGTTCTCTATCCACACAACATGCTCAACAACAAATGTTAGTCTAGTCTTTAGATTTTTTTCTGTTAATGAGAGGTTTGGTCCCTGTAAACACTGCGCTTTCAAACCAAAAGTGCATGCTGGGATACAGAGCCTTATCATGTTCATTGCTGAATTGGCGAACGATTCCAGCTTCAGTGTTGAACCGATTGCCCATAGAAATTGTTTCTCCACAGATTCTGTCCTCTGTTGCATTTATCTTTTGTGGACGACCAGCTTTTTGGGGGGGCTTGAATGAGAAAGCAACATTGGAAGAATGCAATTTTCTAGAAATCAATGGTAAAGGCCAGCTTTCTTGCTATTGCTGAAAGCATTGTCTCTTTGGCCTTCATGTATGTATGAATGTAACTGAAAATATATAGGAAAATATGTGCTCTTTTGCACCTATTAGTATAACTTCAAATATGACTAAGCAGTGACCACAACATTTTAGAAATTGCTGTTGTCCAATTTAATCTTCAATAAATTGGATCTAAATAATTTGGTTGTACGTACCATACAACCATATATTCAGCACATAACATACTGTATGCTAAAGACTGAAGCTTTGTCGGTGTCAATAGCCAAGTGGTTATTATATAACCACCACTATATGATATAATTATATGATATATCGGACAATGGTGCTCAGGGTGACCTGAGTTTGATTCCTGGCTTGAGGTTCTATGCTGCTCCTTCTCCACTCTACTCCCAATGCTTTCCTGTCTGTCCTCCACTATCCTATCTCAATAAAAGGTGAAAACCCCTCTTAAAAAAGACTGAAGCTTTTATATATATATATATATATATATATATATATATATATATATATATATATATATATATATATATATATATATATATATATATATATATATATATATATATATATATATATATATATATATTAACCAACATTCTTGGAACTACATAGTGAGGGGAAAAAATAAAGACAAAATTTTTATCTTTTAGGTGAATTATCCTTCAGCATCCAAAGGGGAATATATATATTCTAACTGTGACTATATCTTTGAGAAAAACTACATCCTTCTATATGAATCTAGATCCAACACAAAATGGTTTCTCCATATGATATGACCTGCTGAAAAAATACTGGGGATGCCCCTCTTGTAAACCACACCACAGCTGTGAAATTGTGACGTTGATGGCAGGTCAGCCTCATTTAGCCTCACAAAGACAGGGAGTGAAGGTGAGGCTGATGGAAAGGAAGGAGGGAGGGAGATGCTGTCATGCCCCGCCCCCACCCGCACACACATAGACTTGCACCCTTGTACTGTGCAAGTGCTATAAATAGACAAAGAGCAGCTGGATAGAGAAGGCAAGTTGGCGAGACGTAAGCGTGCAGTCATACTCATACATGCACACACATACAATTCATGTTCTGTGAATTGAGACAGTCATGAATTTTAGCTCTCATTTCTTATTTTAGCATCAAAATGTATTTCAGTAATTATTAATCAGATCAGGTGTGATATTTGATCATTTATTTATTTTGTTGAAGTAAAACTATTAATATATTTTGAATTGAATATAATATTTTTACATTTTATAATCTATATATATATATATATATTGTAATTATTTGTATAGAGATGTTTTATTTATTATAACACAGTCATCAAAAACCTGAAAATGTTATAAAAATGATTAAAAATAAAGTAAAATTAGGGACATACAGAAGAATCAGTATACACAAAATATACAGTACAACATCCATATATACAAAAGTCTTTATATACTGTTAAACCTCAATGTTCAGCTCTTCGTTGTACTCTTCCTTCTATTCCTTTGGCCCATATATACATGGCTTAAAAAACCCTTATTCACCGTCTTCCTCTGTGTACCCTTCACCACAGTCCTAGTGGATGGCAGACCCATGAAAGGCTATAAATAACCCCCGCTCCCTTTAACACACACACACTGACACACTTCCAGCAGGGCTAGTTGTCTGAGGGACTCTCTGTGGTTTCGCTATACCTCCACGTCTGCACCCACATGCTGTTTCCATTAACACATTGAGCAGACATGCTGCTTCATTGTAAGATATACATTTTCTTAACCATCTCATTAGCGTAGTCATTAAGAAATGTATGGATCTCCGCCATTCGACCACTGCTAATGGGTTTTTCTCTCACAGACACCCCTTCCTGGTCGTGGTTGCCACAGTTTTGCAACCTTCGGGACCTGCGTAGACGTGCACAGCTTCGGCAACTGGAGGACTCCAGCGGAAACATGGTGCACATCAAGCAGAAGCTCTATCACAATGGTCACCCCAGTCCCCGTCACCTCTGACTTTACCGGCAGTTTCCACAAAACTGCTCCATTACCAGCTGCTGCCTCAGAGACCCACTTTAATTGTTCCACTACATCTTTTAGACCTTCAAAAACCACTCGAGTATTTGCCAAAAGAAGAAAGAAGATTCTTGTTGCCATTATGCTGATCCGTGTCAATGCTCGCCGTGTTTGGCGGGCGATTTAGAAAGGTTTTTCTCTGTACAGGCATTTTATTTTCAATTGCTGAATCTAGGCATGCACTTTTAGAATGGGGGAGGATGCAAGAAATAATTTTTGTGAGACATTTTGAGCCAATTCATGTTTTTTTCCTTGCTTTCCCCCCCCCCACCCACCTTTTTTAGCTTTTTCATCAGGACTTTTTGGGAGGGGGGTGATTAGCGGGTGGGGTGGGAGGTGGGCGGTCATGGTTTTGTGATGGTATAGTTAGAGATTAATGCTCATGTAAATAGTTATACATATTGTTTTACGGGATTTAAAAGGTTAGATCAACTCAAAAATGAAAATTCGGTCAGTTTACTCACTCTTATGTCATTCTAAACACATGGCATAAGAAAAAGAGATTTCTGCACTGTTCATGCAAAGTGCTTTGAAACATCTGTGAAGAATCAAAAGAAATCCATATGAATTTAGCATTCAAATCCAAGTCTTCTGATACGTGGACAACATTTACAGCATTCAGATTTAGGGCTCTATTTTAATGATCTAGGCACAAAGTCTAAAGATCATGCCTCATAAGCATTAAGGATGGAAAAATACACTTTGCGCCCTGGCGCATGGTCAAACAGGGTTGTGCTTATTTTCTTAATGAGTTATGGGTGTGTTTTGAGTATAACGTGCATTAAACCAATCAGAGTCTCATCTCCCATTCTCGAGTCAGTTGCTTCACGCCATGGCGCATTTGCCATTTAAATGGCGGACTTTGTTAGTGGAAAAAATGAACACTAGTGAGAAAACTGTTAAACAGACCATCTGCGTGAGAATAAGAAAACAGCCTCCTCCATTCAGCCTAATTACTTTTGCTTTCTCTTTACTTTTACTCTTTACTTTACTCCTTTACTTTCGTGGAGTAAGGAAATGGTGGAAACTCACTCCACTGAAGACATCGATTAGCCTACATATTTAATTTTAAGCGCAAAGATTTGTGTCAAAACTATTTGTAAATTCAATTCTAATTTCCAGCAAACAAATAAATGAACAATAATAACGAAGTGTGGTCAAAAAAGTTTTATCTAAACACACATTCTATTCTTATGCCTCATATGGTGATACATACATCTCCCATTCTATTCTTATGCCTCATATGGTGATGCATACATCTCCAAAACCTGACAGGTGGACAAACCTAAACTTTTTTTATTAAAACAAATATAAATATTCATATAATAAATAATACTTCTAATAATAATAACATTATACAAATGCAAATTGTCATGAATAAACTGAAAAAAGCCTCCCGACATGAATGTATGGAGGCAGTGGTTTTTATATTTATGTAGAAAATAACAATTTTTGTAACATTTCAATCATTTGAGTTTTTTTTTTCATATGTAAAAATATTTGTCTGTAAATCCTGTAAAACCTGTTTTGAACCCACATAGGCACATAACTAACACGCTCTGTGCTGGACTTTAAACCTGCTTTTAGATGGCACAGTCGATTTGAGTTCTTCAAAATAGCAACACGCCAGCAATGCTCCTTAACACACCTCTATTTTAGGCCAGCACGCCCATGAATCCACAAAGTGGTGCAAATGGATTTGCTGTTTAAACAAAGGGGTGCAAAACGTGAAAATCAGGGTTGCGCCGATCTGAAAATAGCAGCAAAATGCGCTAAACACGTCTTGCACCTTATTGCGCCTGGTGTATGATAGGGCCCTTAGTCATGGAAACTTAAACATGCCTGCTTGACTTGTGAGAACCAATTAGGTTCATTCTCATGTGTCACATGGCATGTTTGAACTTCCAAGCACCAATGAGGTTTGTTCACACACATCAAGCAATTATAGTTGAGACAAAGATTACAATAATACAATAGCTGTGTGCCAGTTTGCATAATTACGCACTACTCTATTTACATTGAAAATTTTTAAAAATCAAACTTATTTAGTGTGGAATGTTGAGCACTTCATGCACTCGATTATCAAAGATTTAATTACATAATGGAGCTTTAAATGACAAAATAACCTTATAAAATTCATACGCTGGATGATTGAGTGTATAAGCTGTAAAGTGCATCATCTAGGACACAGCTACAGATGGTCCACTTTGAAAAGGAGAGTATGGTAGAATAAGTTGCACTTTCTAAGTAAAATATTTTGCTTCCAAATGCGTTTATCACCAACTTTCAATACATATTATCAAGTACATTTTTTAGTTTATAAGTAGGCAGGCAGTTGTTGTTTCATCTTTCTTTCTTAGTCTCTTTTTAAACAGATTTGTCTATGTTGTCACATTTAACGTCTTCCACGCTTTAGTTTATTTAATTTTCGTAGCAGTGCAATGTTAATCTAACATTTGGAGGTCTTTCATGTGGAGAAATCTGCTTAGTTCACCCCAAAATTTAATTTCAGTCATCATTTATTGTACTGACAGTCTTCTTGTTCCAAACCTGATTCTGAACACAAAAGAAGATATTTTGAACAATACTGTAAACTGAGAGCCATTGACTTCCATTGTATTTGTTTACTTTGGTTGTCAATGGCTTTCAGAAATTCTTAATGGTTTGGAACCCTCTTGAGGGTGAGAAATTTTCATGTTTGGGCAGAACGATCTTAAACTCTCTTTAATGGTGCATTCCGAACAAACATATCTATAAAAGTTCACAGCATTGTTTACAATGACATTAACTTAATATTTCTCATCAGATTAGAAATGAGTTATTAATCATAATCCTTTTCTCTCTACTTAACAAACGGTCTCGTTTACTCACCATGTTTGTCTTTTTTTATTTTTTTATTTTTTTATTCATGTTTGTAATTGCAAATATATGGCACTTTATCAAAGAGTGTTTTAAGATTTCCCTATTCAAGTAGATAGGACTTGGTATAAAACAGCTGCACAGAAGTATTGCAAATATGGCTGCCAAGTGAACAGACTTTCCTTCAAATGTTCTTTGGTTGAGCTTCTGTTTATGTTCATTGATCAATGTTTATTTGTGAATCCCAGCTCGAGTTTAATCTGTTCATCATATTAAGCAATCGTGTCTCTTGAATTAAGCCACTAGATTCATATGGATTTACTTTTGGATCTCTTTGCAAATGTTTTGGGCGAACAGACTTTCCTAAAACAGTATCTTCGTTTGTGTTTAAAGATGAACATGAAGGTGAACAAATGGTGACAGGATTTCAAATGTGAATTGAACTAATCTTTTAAGCAAACACAGGGGGCGGGAGAATCTTAGAGACGACGAGTTTGAAAATAGAGGAAAAAACATAAAGAGGAAAGAATATTGAATGCAGATGTGATATGTGAACTTTTTGAATGGATGATAAAGAGATCGACTAGCTTTGTTACTACGTGAAATAATTGAATGTATTAATTTTATCTGTAAATAAAGGAGAGTGCGGGAAGGTTGAAATGAGCGGTCAGGGCTCTTTTTGTTGTTTTGAACGTCATCCTTCATTTGTGAGAGAATCGCTAGCACTTGCCTTGTCTTCCCTACACTGTGTCTGATAGTCCTTCCAGGTGTGCTTTTAAAACTATACTCCATACTCAAACAAAGAACAACCAGCCTGCCAGCACAGAGAGCCCTGACCCAATTTTCTCTTCCTCTTTATGTCCAGACATTGCTGTTGTGAAGATAAAATGTCTGTTTTATTAAAAGTGCCATTGAAGCACAACAGTGACCCCTAGTTTCGGGATGTGTCATTTCTGCTACTGAAGGTATGGATGGAGCATTCACACGCTACACAACTGTGTGTAATGTGTCCACAGTCCTATTGGGGTGATATAAAGACAGTAAGTGTCTTTTTTTTTAATTACCTGACGTTAAAATAGGATCCAAATGCCTCCCATTTTGAGGCCCACCCTTTGATGCAACTTGATGTAGGAGTGCGGTTTCCCACCCATCAATTTGATTGACAGCCACGTATTAACATGTTTAAAACGTTTTTAAAACAGTGCATGTTTGTAATGAATTACGGCGGTTTTACCATCTTTACTTCATCACCACAACTGCGTGTCAGTACAATTATAAAAGAAGACACTTCAATTCTGGTTTAAGGACGTTAAATCAGGTTTATTTTGTACATAACATAACAGATATCCATACAGCAATGGATATTAATGTGTTTTCTGTCACATTTGGCGTGCAAAAACAGTGCAAAATTAAACTCACGCGGTGTGTGTTTGTCTGCTGTGTGTGTGTGTGCACGGCATTATGTGTGACTCGTCATTAGAGAAAGGCTTGAATATACTCCACAACAAATACATCAAATAATCATTGGGAGATTTCTTACTGTAGTATTTCTCACAAATGTTACGTGTGATCTGCTTTCTTTATGTCTGTCACTGTGCTGTTTATCTGACGCATGGAGATGAAGACACACTCTGACAGGTATGTGGGAATGGTGGGCGAGGAGAACTAGCTCATTTGCTTTAAAGGCACAGACAACAAAAACAGATACATTGTGTTCAGAGCAGAAAATGGCAATATTCTGAAAGGTATAATACATAATCTGATGGGTGTTTTGAGCTGAAACTTTACAGACACATTCGGAGCTCAAAGACTTATCTTAAATTTTGAAAAGGGGGTAAAATAGGTGCCCTTTAATGATTAATTATAAAAAGTCTTGGTAACATGAATGAAACTGATAGGATCTAGTTAATGTGATCTAATGCAATACATGGTGAAATCAGGTGATGCTTTTAATTAAGAACTATTTATGTTAAAGTTTGGAATAATTTAAAAAAATGCTGCATTAATTGTGTTTTTTATGGTCATTATGCACATTGTCCTTATAGACACAAATGCATTTAATGAAAATACAGTTAAACAGAAATATTGTGAATTAAGAACGGTTTGGGCTGCATGGCGCAGTGGGTAACACATTCGCCTCACAGCAAGAAGGTTGCTGGTCCGAGCCTCGGCTGGGTCAGTTGGCATTTCTGTTTGCATGTTCTCCTGTGTTGGCGTGGGTTTCCTCCGGGTCCTCTGGTTTCCCCCACAAGTCCAAAAACATGTGGTATAGGTGAATTGGGTAAGCTAAAATTGTCCGTATGTATGTGTGGGAATGAGTGTGTATGGATGTTTCCCAGTGATGGGTTGCAGCTGGAACGGCATCTGCAGCGTAATACATATGCTGGATAAGTTGGCTGCTCATTCCGCTGTGGCGACCCTAGATTAATAAAGGGACTAAGCTGAAAAGAAAATGAATTTCAAACATCCATACATATTCATTCACACTCATACACTACGGACAATTTAGCCTTCCCAATTCACCTGTACCACATGTTTTTGGACTGTGGGGGAAACCGGAGCACCCTGAGGAAACTCACGTGAACACAGGGAGAACATGCAAACTCCACACAGAAACGCCAACTGACCCAGCCGAGGCTCGAACCAGCGACCTTCTTGCTGTGAGGCGATAGCACTACCTACTGCGCCATAAAAGGCTTTAAGATCAAGCAGAATCTGATACATCTTTCACTACTGATCTACTCTATTGTTGTTAAATAGAGTTGTTAAATAAACTATTATTCTAAATCTTATTCTTGAAACAACAACTGACAAAATTATACTAATTAGGCTATTGTAGTTACCCATGAATTTTCAAATGTCCTTTTTACAAGAGAGGCTAGAAAAATCATCAAGCTCTACATTATTATTATTATTATTGTTATTATTATTATGTTTGAATTGTTCTATATTTAAATGGCCAAATTGTGAAAGTTGAATGTGCAGCATGCTCAGTTTGTTTTTGCCTAAAAAATGACACAAATAGGCTACAGCTGTTAATTTAAAACTCATTCAAACTTCCTTCTTTTCTTGATATAGAATGTAATAGATTTGTATTTTAAAAATAAGTATTTTTTTCTTCATATGTCTTTATTCTAAATCTTTAGGAAATATTTTAGTACATCAAAAAGTGTGGTTATGATGACCATCCGACAAGCTAATCTAGCTAAAAAAAATAGTGTTTTAAACGTCACTAAACGCAGTATTTAAACCTCATAATTATATAAAAAATGAAGTGAATAACTGCAAAAAGGTCCATTTTGGGAGAAAAAAGAATCACCCCTTTCACCAGGCTGGCTATGGGCCTGCATTTATGATATTTCTGTTCTTTTTTTATTAAAGAGTGTATCATAGCTTAAAAAAATGTTAAGCAGCAAAATACTAAAACATTTTAACCATATTCATATGCCAGCATCAATAATAATTTGTAATAATGAGCAGTAAATCAACATTTTATGTTTTCTGAGGGTGAAGTAGACTGAAGTAATGATGTTTAAAAATAAGCTTTGCTACACAGAGCTACACAAATGATCAAAACAGAAAATCACAGTTATTTTAAATTGTAATGATAATTTATATTGCAAATACTTCGTGTCTTCACTGAATCAACTAAATGAAGTCTTTGTGAAAATAAAAGACTAATGATAAACATATTAATTTTAAACATTTCAGTTTCCCAAACCATTAAAATAATAAATATGTGCTTCAAATATCTGAATTGTTCAATTTGATTGAGGACACTGATGTATATTCAAATGACAGATTTAAATAAAATCCATTCCAATTTGCTTCAATATACCCTACACCGACTCATAAGGTCAAAGAGATTTGTTAAAAGCTCTTCTGGCAGAAGTGGGACTCACTTGACAGATAAACGCAGTCTACTCCACTTGAGGCCTGAATAAGATTGCTTTTGATCCAGAAGTCACTGCAGATTTCTGGGCAGAAATGAGACAAGGCCGATGAACACCATGCCGGTTTTACCTTCAAGGGACGTTTTAATGCTTCTTCAACCGGAATACTTGATGTCTCTCAAACAAGCGAGGAAATCCTCACTCGAGGTCTACTCGTAGCCCAGAAACTCCAAGTTGATTTTCTGCTGTAATAACCACAACATGCTTTAGCTGTTAGGACAGTAAAGATGGCCTAATATTGGCATTCTTGATAAATATGAAGTCTTAATTCTTTTAAAGATGCTGTAAGATTTTGACTCTTCTAAAGCATAAAAATACCATAATATGTTTGCAGATATTTAGGAAACATGCTAAGTGAACATTCTTGTTCATCTGTAAAACATTGCTGAAACAGTAGTTAGGCTTTGAAAATGTGCATTACGTGCTGGAACAAGTGTCTTTGTTTTGGTTATTTTAAACCTGCCAATGGCACTTTAGCCATTTATATTTTAGAAAGTGTGTTTGCCTTGTTGGAAAACAGTGTATTTCATTCAGTAATTCATTCAGAAAGGCTCTCAAAGCATGCGCCCGTGACCGAAATGCGACCTCTGGTGGACAATAGCAGACTCCGAAATGAGGCGCAGATTCAGAGTTCCACATGAGGTTGATAATTAGCAAATAGTATTACAAACGTAAACGTTAGGTGAGCAGGTTACACTGTAACCCCATGTCCTAAAAACATACGTTACAACATTTGCAGTAATAAGCAATTTGGCTGTTTGCACCTGACGAAACAGCACAGAAATTGAAATACAGCCATTCAGAAGCACAGAAAATGCACTCACACATGAAATAGTAAGGTTTATAATCTAATTAAGACATTAAAACTCTTTAACATTTTTAAATGTACTGAATCACTACGTGTTGGTTTTGAGTCACATTCTAAAGTTCAATTTCAAACAGTTTATTTTATTTTCAATATCTGAGGTGAACTGTCTGCTGCTGCTTTCAGTATGGCAATAAATGTCATGTAAAATGGCATTCAAACTCACATTATTAACATTTGACACTGAATAAAGCACATGAGGTTTATCTGGGGTGATCATTGTCAGTTTTCTGTTGTTCCTTAAAACATTTCCGTTGTCTTACTTGGATATTTGCAAGTGTTGTGACCAATTTGCAGCACGTTTCTTCGGTTGTTTGTGTTGTGACCAATTTGCAGCACGTTTCTTCAGTTGTTTGTGTTGTGACCAATTTGCAGCACGTTTCTTCAGTTGTTGTCAAATTGATGAAGATCGTTTCATAATTTGCTGGTTTTTTTTTTGTAAATGTATGTGCTTTCTTCAATTGCAGTGTGTTAAGCTCTCTCGGCCATCGAACATTTTGATTTAAAGGCAACTTACAAATCAGTTGTAACTCACCAGTGTAACATATAATGTTAGTTGTTAGGCAGACAGATCCACTGTTAACCCATTTTGTATTTTTACTTAAATCAATGCTGTGTAGCAAATTACAGCTCTATGTCAATTCTGTTTGCTTTTTAAGGATGTACATGTAACTTTTTCTGGTTAAATGGCCTTATAGCAGGTGACTGATAATTTTAAAAGATTGTACAATACATGTTGACATCAGTTTGGTAATATTGAGTAATGATGTAGCACTTCTTTTGTGCAGTTGGACTCAAAGGGATAATTCTGTCCTTTACTCATTCTTCACTTGTTTCAAAATAGTTTCTTTCTTCTGTTGAACACAAAGGAAGATATACTGAAAAATGTTGGCTGACCCACTGCGGCTGTTTTCCAAAGGTTATCTTGTTTTGTGTTCAAAAAGGAAGACATTAACAAATGTTTTTCATTATTCTTTAAGTTTGACATGTTAACTAATGGTGGCTTCAAGTTTTTTTCCTGACCATAACTCTTCAATAATAATACAGAGAATGTTAGACCAACAACAACAGAAAATAATACAGAGTCATACATAATACTCTGCATAAATAATACTCTGCATAATATCTTTAACAAGATTTTATCAAACATAAATTGAAATTAAATGACTGCAAAGTGTTTTATATCTGTAATAATGTCAGTAAACTCATAGCACGTTATCACCTGTCATATGTTGACATAGCAAAAAAATCATTGACATTATATTTTATTTTTACCAAATCTATTTGAGGCCGAAGGGATGCAGTGTTTATGTAATTTGTCAGTAAACCTAAAACACTTAGCATCACCTGTCTGATGTTGACCCATCTTTTATTTTTGTCTCTCTACCCCAGCTGGTGAGATATGGCCAGACAGCAGCTGCCCCTGCACCAGAGCCAAAAATAAAGAAATTTCAGATTTACAGACGGGACCCTGGCACACCTGGTGACAAGCCCCACATGCAAACATATGAGATTGATTTGAATACGCGACTGCATCTACATTACCACAAATGTTGTAAGAAAAATGTCGGCTTTACTTACAGGAACAGTTTGTCAATAAATAAATAAATTCTCTTGTCATTTAATGTGCTTCATGCCTGCCAAAAGTTTATAAGACAAAGAGAAAGTGTTAAATATCACAAAATTATTATTAGAATGATTATTTTCTCATCCTAGATGCAGTCTAATGGTGCTAGATGCCCTCATCAAAATGAAAAATGAAATGGACCTCATGTAGAGAGGATAAAGGAATGAAAAAATGAATCAAAACATTATTCATTCTAGTAGCTACTTAAAGAAATACTTCAACCAAAATTGAAAATTCTGCCATCATTTATTTACTCCCCTATGACTTGTTCAAAAGCTTTCTGACTTTCTTCTGTTCAACAAAAGATATTTTGAAGTAATCTGGAAACCTGTAACCATTGACGTCCATAGTATTTCTTGCACGTTGGATGTCAGTGGTTACAGGTTTTCAGCTTTCTTCAAAATGTCTTCCACATCCACTTTGGAACATTTGCTCATTAGTCTGTTTAAGTAAAATAGATATGAATACCAGCAAAGTGACAAAGATTTACCCCCTGCCTCACATGTTGTGAAAGATATACTGCTGTTAGCTGTGTATTCATCTTTATCTTTAAAGGAGATCATCCGAAACACATTTAAAAATATATAAATAATGTTTTATTTCATTCATTTATTTGTTTATTTATCATTTATATGCATACGCTATGGAAAGGGCTGCAACATTATATTCAGTGTTGATATTTTTTCAAGTGCATTATTCCTTTATGATCAAATGAATCAATGCGTACTTTCTGAATTATCTTTTGCCATTATATCAGGATATGAGCAACTTCTCTGCCCTGTGGAAGTCTATTGAGCCCTATCTAAAGAAGAAGGATGAGTCAAAGCACGAAAAAGAGCCTGCAGACAGTCAATGACCAAAAGCCAAAAGCTGGTTTGAATATTCTGCTAATTTTGGGTGATTGTTTTCTTTGCTAAAGATTTTTTTAACCCACTCTTTCCCATGCTGACAAGATGGCCTGTATGAATGCATTCTGTGTGCGTGCTGCAGCATTATATGTTCTAGTTGGTGGAATGGAGACAAGTATCTTGATCCAGCTATGCTCATGCAGGTATTTATTAATAGCTTTCCTTGAGGCTATTTCAACCAGCTCCGCCTGCCATTGTATGATTGAGCCAGAAAAAAATTGCAAAAGGTCAAGTTCATTTATATATCACTTTAAAAGCAACAAGTTTGGTCAGCAAAAGAGGGTTTCTTTTCTTTTCTTTCTTTATTTCTTTCTTTCTTTCTTTCCTTCTTCCTTCCTTCCTTCCTTCCCAGGCATATGTGGATGATTGATTCTTGTGACGACTTCATGGAAGACCACCTCACCAAATTACAGGAACCTTTCTCCCTCTCTCGGTCACACAATTATGAATTGTACAAGTACATGTCATAAAAGGTAGGCCGTTCAAATAGTATCTGCATGCAACCTTGATGCAAGCTGACACTGCATATCACAGTAATGCAATGTCAGACACGATACACTCTTTTACAGTCTTTTTTTTATGGTTCTTTATTAAGTTAAAGAAATCAGACCCACTAAATTAAACAGAAAGAGAGAGAGAGAGAGAGAGAGAGAGAGAGAGAGAGAGAGAGAGAGAGAGAGAGGCACCAGTTTTTTTAATTTTTAGTTTTTTTTAATATTTTTTTATTAACAACAAATACAGAATAATACAGTAATATTCAAAATCTATGCCAGTGTGTACATAAAAACGTTCAGTTAATAAAAATCTTATATTCCTTAAGAATATTACAAGTCTTCTTTGCTTCTTTGCTTTTTTATTAACAATGTTCTCCAAACTTGTGCAGTAGTCCTTAGTCTCTTGAAGGAAAGGAACAAAATTTGTTGTACTACAAAGGTAATTTTTTTGCATGTGTTGACATAATAAATGCAAATATCAAAATTTGTAACTTGAATACAATATTTGTGTTCCTTCTAAGAATATTTTCCACATCCCCCCAGAAAACTCTGTTACAGTCTATGGATACACTCAGTGGGGCTAGTGACGTCACTGTGAGGGGTAGAGTTAGGTGAGTGCATTAAAAAGCATTGAATGCAGCTCAGATTGCATCTGCACCAGGTCTGCATCCAGACCCCTCTCGGCCGTTTTGGTGTCAAATATCCTTCACTTTTATTTTCATTTTAAAAATCTTTACTGTCTCCTATTTGAATTATTATTTTTTAAATTTTCATTGTCTTTTCTCCTGTTTAGGGGCATAGCAGAAATCTAGAAAATGATGGTGACTTACAAGAAAAGAAATCGGCTGCCATCTGACTTGTTCATTGGGGAAAGCTTACCTACTTAATGCATTAAATTAGTGTAAAATAAATAAAATCAGCATGAATTGTTGTGCTATTTTATTGCAATAACAACAGGCAATTGAAACATATACAAAAACAGATAGAAGTATAGTACAAACAATACAGTCACTACTTTCTTGCAACAAGAGAAATCTGACAATCTTAAAGAAATATAACAATGGTAAAGCAAAAGAAAGACAATGAGAAAGAAAAAGAAGAAACAATAAAAATGATAATAAATAAAAAAATAAATAAGAGAGGGCACATGAAAAAATAGCACAAACTAATGCAGAATATTAAATAAAGCACGTTTTAGACGTTTTAACTGCTTTCTTGTTATGAAACTCTGGTTTTCAAGAACAATTCCAATTCTCATTTAAAAAATACAAAATTTGGTTTACTTTGAGTATATTTACACTTAGGTATAAGAGTGTTGTGCTAATATTGGAAATTTATTGATTGTCTTGTTTGAGAACGAAGATCTGTTTAATGTTAATGTAAATCAGAAGCATCCAACTGCAAAAACCTAAAAAAAGTTATATTTTACACAAAATTAACCAATATTTCTTTGTTTTGTATTTTGTAGTTTCTTTTTACTGTAACTCTACTGTAAAGATACCAATATCTGCATGTTTGGGATCACAGTCATGTGTCATGATGTCCTCCAGGTGGCGGTGTTCAGTTGCTGAGTTGACAAAAGAACGTAAAGGAAGAAGTGCTATGACGTCACTTTCATAAAACTGACAGCTGATTCAGAAACTGTTAGTTTCTGCTGTTGTGTGTGTAATGTTATAATAATGATCCTACAGGGAAAGTATGAGCTTTAGGGTTCACCTTTTAGTTCACATATGGATGCTAAAGGTAAGTGCAATTCGCCTGCGCATGCTATACTGAATGAAATGACACTAAAGCTGAACGTAGGAAACAATCGCAGCCCTTAAAGTCTTTGTCTGCAGTTATAATAATGTCATGTATTTACAGGTTATAAGTATAATTCGTATGACATTTGAATAAAACTGAATAGCATGTCTTTGTGCTGTTGTAATTGTTCAGTGTCAAAAGAGCAGAACATCTTGGCAGTCACAATTCCTTAAGTTTCTTGACTTTGTAATTGTAGACTGTCGTGCGGTTTATACTGTGTATTTGTTGTTTTAGTAATCTGGTAAAAATATATACAGACCACAGAAACGAATATGAGGGCATGTGATGTGCAGACTGTGATTTAAAATAAAAACTGTATCGTTCTATTCGTGAGGAAATGATTCATTGGAGTCGGATCTTTTTTCTCCCGGTGCTCGATTAGCCAGTTCGGGCATGAAATGAATCGATTCAAGCCGATTCTTTGTTAGGCGCGGTTCGAAAGAGCCGAGTTGCATAAATGAGTCCTCTCATTACCGGTTTGTAGTGAAATGTAGGCGGAGATGGTGGTTCTTGCGTGAGGAGGTTAACCTGAGCGGTTACGGGGACATTTCGTGTCTCACTTTAGGGTTTATTGATGTTGTGTAAATTTTATCGAGTTACATTATAAGCTGTAATGTCGTAGACAAATCTCGTGGAAGTTTTGCTTGGTACTTCTACCAGAGAAGGAAAGGCGGTAAGTTTACCTCTTTGCCTTTCTCGAAATATACGTATCGTTTCTAGTGTTAGTGTTAATGTCAATGTCAATGTTAATGTGTTCAATTGTTGGATTGACTAAAAAACCTTCAATACATTGTGTAAATACTTGTCTCGAAGTTGAATCAAAGTTTGTTGAACTTCTGAATTAAGGCTTTGGTGTTATGTTTCCAGCACATTTAACGTTACTGCAGCCTCACATTGTCTGTTGTCTTCTTCACGCTTCTGATGTGGTTAAACCTGTATTGCAAGCACTGTATTATAATACTGTAAGAAGATTCTTTAAACAGCAGTGTATTTTATTTTGTGTCCATCCAATCTGTTGCTCAGTTTATGCTGTTATTTTACTTAATATGAATATTTCATACAACTACACGACAACATAATGTAGATGTAAATTAACTTAATGATACAAATCTGTGGTTTTGCTGAGTGTCACTTTGGGTTGAAAAGCATCTGTAAAGTGAAAGTCAGCATTTCTTCTTCTTCTTTGCTTGTTTTTTGTTTTTCTAGTTGTTTAAACATCACAAAGTAAGCGCATGATCTAAAAAAAAGAGAAATAAGATGTTTTCAGTTTTGATCTTCTCCTTTACAGTCTTTTGTGATCTGGGAAAAACTCCAGGATCTCAAGTTCCTTAAATCTGACTTGAGATAAAGATGCATTTTTAATTTTTACCCAGCTATATGTAATAAATAATTGCATTTACTATTATTATTATTATTGTCATTATTATTATTATTATTATTATTATTATTAATAAATAATAATGTAGTGAGCTAATATTGACAAATAAACCCATATCATTCAATATAAATCTGACAGCATCTGCTAATTCATATGGCACAAGACGTCATCATAATCTGTCAGCAGGTTATTCACAACGTGGACATATTTAATTAAACGTCAACATTAAACCTCATGTTAATCCCTACTGATGTCATAAAGACATACTAAAGAGTGATCTTGTATTTACCAAACGGGAGTGATGTGTGCGCTACAAAGTTTGTTTTCTGTGTTTGCACTAATGTTTTAAGGCCTGCAGCTGATCAGGATCTTGTCTTTCAGGGAGCTGTGTCCCAGGGCTGGATGGGGCGTCCCCCTCCCCTGATACTGAACCCCTCATAAAGGATCCAAGACCCCCAGAGCCCAGTCTCGTCTCACATATGGTACTGTGTTGGAATGTTGTGAACAATAAATTGTTAGTTTAGCGCTCTTCTTTTTTATAATTTTATAATGTGATGTGGTTCGTTTCTCAGGACATTCAGGGGTACAGATGGGTGTGCTGGAAGGTGTGGTTGTGCAGAATTGGGGCAGTATTTTCTGTTGGCCTTCTGCTCGTGCTCTTCAAATGGCGTCCTCGTATTGGCATTCTGGCCCGATGCAAGTCCTGTCCCATTTCAATGGCGGATGTCCTATTATTAAAGGTAATTTCTCTTTATGCTGATGAAAACTTTGTTTCTTGTGTCTACATCTTGTTTTTATATAGTTTTATATAGTTATTTTATAGCTTTTTAAACAAACTCTTAATGAAGGGACTCACTGCTTGTCCATAATGAGGAAGCATTTTTTTTGGTTTTATTATGACAGGACAGATATGGACAGCAGTTTGTGGTGGATGTGCTTACAGAAGAGGTTGAGGAAGGCAGGTGAGAGTCACAGTTCATTGTGTTCTCATGCTTCTCCTTTTGAATTCATGTGTTTTATTCCTTTTTTAAAGAAAGAAACCAGCTACTTGTGTTAACACATTGTTTGGTTTTTGAAAACAAGAAGTCACTTCTTCAGTTTTATGAACAGTTATAAATATATAAATTTTTGTAGCTTTTTATGGGTCAAAGAAATTAAGTAAATGCAAATAAAATGAATTGAAAGTTGTATAACAGTGTTGTTGTTTTAAAAACATAAACCCTGTTTTTATTTTTGACCTATACTTTATATTTATATACTTAATTTTTATATAAAGTATAAGTCAAATATGCTTTATATTTATACCTATGATGGAAATTATCTATTGGACTGTTTGGACAGAACTGTTTGTAGGTATAGTGTGTCCACAGTCATATTGAGGTGATGCAAAAACAGTTTGTCTCTTTTTAAAATTTCCTGACGTAAAAATAGGATCCAAATCCCCCCATTTTGAGGCTGACTGCAACATGTCGTAGGAGTGCGGTTTCCCCACCCAATGAATTGATTGACAGTCGCGTATTAACATGTCTCCGCAGTAACGCTTTTAATCATATCAAGAAGACAGGATGTGCACAAAGCAACTGGATTAAAAAAATCTGTTGAGCGCTCTGTGATCATCAATCATCATCAAATGTGATAAAAAATGAGTTTTACAAGTTTAAAACATTTTTAATGAATTACAGAGATTTTACCATCTTTACTTTATCACCACAGCCGCATGACAGTACAATTATAAAAGAAGACGCTTCAATTCCGGTTTGAGGACGTTAAATCAGGTTTATTTTGTACATTAACATGACGGATATCCATACAGCGGTGGATATTAATGTGTATCCTGTCACATTTGGCATGCCATATTAAAAGTGCATGCTATGTGTGTGTGTGTGTGTGTGTGTGCGTAAGTGTGTGCGTGAACTCCGTAACGACTTTGTGTGTGATTTATCTAAAAGCTTGAATTAACTCCACAACAAATACATCAAATAATCATTGGTAAAGTTCTTACTGTAGTATTTCTCACAAACACAACGTGAGATCTGCTTCCAGCAGAAAATTCTAATATTCAGAAAGGTATAATAAATAATCTGCTGGGTGTTTTGAGCTGAAACTTTACAGACACATTCTGGAGACACAAAAGACTTTAAATCTTGATAAGGGGGTAAAATAGGTGCACTTTAAAATGTAAAAATTTATATATATAAATAAAATATTATTTTTTTAATATTATATATATATAATTTTTTACTTATTAATTTTTTCATTCAGTTAGTTTGAGGAATGTAATTTAGTTTAAGAAATTTAAGAATTTATAAAAAGTTTAATTCAGTTTTTCACATTGCAGCATTTTTTTAAGACAACTAAGCAATTCTTGTCTAATGTGGGGAAAAAATATAATTGAAATGGTGAAGCGTTTATGTGTTATGATAGTACTGTTAAACTGAATTGATTTTGAGTTGAACTAATAAGAATCCAGATTGTCAGTTTGGAGTATTATTATTTTGATAGGTAAATGATAACACTCTATAACATTTATGGAGCTATTTTGTAGGCTATTCTTATATAACACTTATGTTGAACTCTTTTAGTCTGGACTTTGCAGTAGGAGATGTGGATGAGAATGAATGGAGAGACACTGTGCAGCTACACAGTGAAAAGGTAAAAAAGAGTGCAATAAAAACAGACTGGATTATGCACATTGCATCTCCATCAGCTTGGCCCTATCTTGTTTTCTAGAAAACACTTCTCAGATACTATGTGTTTGAGGGCATACGCTACATATGGATCTCCAAGAAAGGAGCCTTTTGCAAAGCAAGGTACTGTCTAATGTGTTTATTAGTTTCCTTTCTCCAAAGTTATAAAGCTGTTTGAAATAGTGTGATGATGAATGAACATCTGTCTCCAGTGTTCTCAGTGAAGGCTGGACCTGCGCTGACCTACATGGTCAACAGCAAGGACTGAGTCGAGCAGACCAGAGCACAAGGTTTGGACTCTTTTCTATGTCTAAATGACATAGTAACATAATTCATGCCACACACAATCTTATGCACTCTTTTTTTTTTTAGGAAACAGATTTTTGGGGCCAATATCATTGATGTACCAGTGAAGTCTTATCTGCAGCTTCTCGTCGAAGAGGTAGACCTTTTTTTTCTGTAAAATGATCTTTTTGCAAATATGGACCTTATACTTACTCCCAGGGCCATTTATCTCAGTTGATATTTAGCCACACCAAATTGGTGTTTTATAATATCTAGTTTTTTATTGAGATGGGTTGTTAGCACAACGCTCAACCCCCAACCTAGAGGACCAGGACATACACATATACACTACGGACAATTTAGCTCACCTATAGCGCATATCTTTGGACTGTAAGGGAAACCGGAGCACCCTTGGAAACCCTGTGAACCCCGGGGGAAAACATGTGAACTCCACACTGAAATGCCAACTGACCCAGCCAGAGCTCGAACCAAAGACCTTCTTGCTGTGAGGCGACAGTGCTATCCACTGCGCCACCGTGTTGCCTAATTATGGACCTTATATAATTAATAAAGGGATAGTTCATCCAAAAATGAAAAATTTACTCACAATTTATTCTTCCTCAAGTGGTTCAATACCTTTCTGATTTTTCTTTTTTTGTTTAACACACAAGAAGATATTTTGAAAAATGTTAGAAATCTGTAACTATTTACTGCCATAGAAGGAAAAAAATGTCAAGTCAGTGGTTGCAGGTTTCCAAAATTAGCTAAATTTCTTTAAATAGTCATTTAGCTTAGATTTGTACCACATTTTCCAAATTATTACTAGAATCTTTTTTTAATTTTTTATTTATTTATTTATTTTTTTTTGATTTAGCATAGATTTTTATAAGTTAAACATGTTGTGACTTGTATAATGCAATGCATGTCAAAGCAAAATACATTTGGGTTCATGCCACATTAGAGAGGGATTTGTATAACAGGCTTTCCACAACTTGGTTTCAGTTTTATTTCAAACTTGTTAAATTGGCCTTTATAATAAATCTTTTTTTAAAGGGAATGCCTCTGTAATTTCTGTTAAATGTTCACCAGCATTTTCATTCCTTCGTCCTGTTCTGAATTCTGTTGAATTTCGGAATGCACCACTGTGACCAGTTTTATTTCTTGGAAACTGATTACCAATATCTCTTAATATTTGGAAGCTGTAAACTAATATATATGGGGTGATAAATATGGAGCTGATTACAAAAACAGTAGTTAAATCAATGGTGCACAACTGAAGTTATTTTAAACTGCAGAAAACATGGAATATGTAGATCTGTTTTTTTGTTCACTATAAAATACAAAGCTTATCCTGCAGGCATCTTGTATTCTCTATAGTTAAAACATTTCTAAAGTATGTGTTTGCTGCATGCAACGCGTCATGACATGTGGAAGGCACCAGTCAAAACCCTTATGGCCAGCAGCATGTATCTGAACTGGCAGAAATCTATTATTTATGAGCTTTAATATATCAGGTTAATAATTATCTTATCGGGCCCATAACAATTTTAGTAAAAATAAGCACTCACCTATACGTTTGCAAGTATATTGTTAATCGTTAATTCAAAGTATTTGTTGTGGATTGAGGAAAATGAAAATACAGGATTATAAATGTTTTAAGTGCAGCTAATCGCAACTTATTTTACGTTATTTCTAAAAGTTAAATACTGAAATAGGATTTGAACACAAGTTTATTCGTGTTTTTTACAGCAACCAAGACATTTTGCAACTTCTAATTTTAAGAAATGCTTTGTTTCTCTTTTTTTTGTTTGTTTGTAGGTGCTCAATCCGTTCTACATATTTCAAGTGTTTAGCATCATCCTGTGGATGTCAGATGGATACTTCTATTATGCAGCTTGCATCTTCATCATATCTTTAATTTCAATTTTAGTGTCCCTTTATGAAACTCGTAAGGTATGCAATCATTCTTCTTTGAGCCTTCTTAATTTAAATACACACAATGAGAGGTTATTTTATTTTTGTATCTGCAGCAAAGCATCACTCTCCGCCGCATGGCCTGTTTGATAGTGAACGTTACTGTGCGCAGGGACACCGGAGGTGATGTTGCTTACTAAACAGCAAAAATAAGCAACCGTCAAAGTGGCTTTTTCTTTGTGCAAACCTATTTATGTGTGTGTGTTTTCCAGAGGAGGAGTGTGTGAGCTCTGAAGAACTTGTACCAGGAGATTGTGTTGTGATTCCAGCCGAGGGTTTGCTCCTGCCCTGTGATGCCGCCCTGCTGGCCGGGGAGTGCATGGTGAACGAAAGCATGCTGACTGGTGAGAAAATGCTGAGGATTTGTGAAATTGTGTTTTGTTGTCTAGTCACAATTTCTTGGTCCAAATGCTCTATCTGGCAAAATTGAACAACAAATATTGTTAATATACACTCATGGTGTGCTGTTAAACTACTGAAAATGTTTATGTCTATGCATAATCTCAGATGGTCAGAAATAGTCAAACATTTTTTTAAATCAGGATGCAACAAGTGCAGAGAAACCATATTCCATGTCACAACTTAGCAAGTGGATAGCAGTAAATATGCATGCTTTAAGATGCATTTTCTTTTCTTGATATGTTTGTTCTTTGGCTCTTTGCTTGTAGGTGAAAGCATACCAGTGATGAAGACGCCATTGTCTAATTCTGAGGCCACATATAATCCAGAATCTCAGCGCAGACACACTTTGTTTTGTGGCACACAGATCATCCAGGCTAAAGGAGGTGGTTCTGGGAAAGGGGCCATTGCTGTCGTAACATGCACAGGTGATTTTTCTAAACTAACACAATGTGTTTTTTTATTATACAAGACCTTTCGAAAGTTTGGGTCTGTAAGATTTTGAATAATACTAAGAAATATACTTTAATTCAACACGGGCAAATTAAATTACTTAAAACTGACAATAAAGATTTTATTGTTGTGAAGATTGTTAGGATTCATGAAGAAGCACAGTTGAAGTCAGATTTATTAGCCCCCCTGAATTATTAGCCCCCTGTTTATTTTTTTAACCAATTTCTAATAACTGATTTATTTTATCTTTGCCATGATTATATTTTTCAAGACACTTCTATACAGCTTAAAGTGACATTTAAAGGCTTAACTAGGTTAATTAGGTTAACTAGGCAGGTTAGGGTAATTATTGTATGACAGTAGTTTGTTCTGTAGATTGAAAAAATATATAGCTTAAAGGATCTAAAAACTGATTTTATTCTAGCCGAAATAAAACAAATAAGACTTTCTTCAGAAGAAAAAATATTATCAGACATACTGTGAAAATTTCCATGCTCTGTTAAATATAATATGGGAAATATTTAAAAAAATAAATAATAATTCTAATAATTCTGACTTCAACTGTATGTATGTACATATAGAAATGTTGTTGCTTTTTTTTTTATCAAAGAATGGCACAAAATGGTTTCCTCAAAATGGGCACCAAAGTAATCAAATGGCAATGAAGACTGAAGTTATAAATGCTTAAAGTTTACATTTATTGCAGGACTTGCATCACAATTAATTTTTAATTGCAATAATATTTTTTGTTATCAAATTTTTATTGAACAGTTGGAAATAATCTAACATGCGTTGTTATAGACAAGAATAGCAACTAACTGCATTTTCTATTAATACCCCAAGCCACCCACCCCTGGCGAAAATGATATACAATTAAACAAAAAAGAAACAAATCAGAGCTAAAAACATGAAAAGAGAGAATAATAATAATCATTATAAATAAATAAATAAAAGAAAAAAGGAGAAAAGTTACAATACATATAAATAAATAAATAAACAAATAGAGTAAATAAATAAATTTAATCCTCTGCGTTTTATTTTTTTTCCAAGAACACTTTTAACAAAAGTAGATACATTGGATTTTTACTCATGGGTTAAATAAAATGAAAGAAAAGCATAGCATATCTTTTATCTTAGTTATTGCACATATCCATGAGGTAATTTTTTGTAGAAGCGCCATGTATCCTCTCCACAGAAAGTTCAATATTTGCAATGTCCAAGAACACATACATCCAGTGTTTCCGGTCCAGGGAGTGTGGAGGTGCCAACAAATTGTATTAATATTTTACAATATCTCTGTATTTTTATCAAATAACTGAAGCCTAAAATTATCCTTTTTAAAAAACAAACAATCATACTTGCCTAAATGTATTAACTATAGTAGATACATTACAGATTCAACTGACGAGATGTACTTCAAAAATGCCATTGTGATTGTAGTTTTCTGCAGAATTTTCAGAAGGTCCTTTTTTTTTTTTTTTTTGTCACGAGACCACTTTCATTTCTGCTCCTTAGGTTTTTTAACTGCCAAAGGAGATCTTATAAGCTCCATTCTCTACCCTCAGCCCTTAGACTTCCGCTTTTACCGAGACGCCATGAAGTTCCTTCTTTTTCTAGGACTTCTGGGTAAGTAGTATTAACCTCTTATACATGTGATATGAAGACATTAGTTCATGTTTTAATCTCATATTGGAGAATGTGAGCCTTAATCAATTACAATCTGTGTTTCAGCTCTGATCGGCACCATTTACAGCCTTGTGATTCTTTCAAAGAGCAATGTAAGTTATTTATATTTTTTATATATATGTTTATATATATATGTACACACAACCAATATGTTTATGACTTGGATGGAGCACCACGTCTAACTCAAGGTTTCTTGCACTACTTTAATTTGGTGTAAAATGATATTCTACCCAAATAAAAACCCCAGCAGACTTCACATTGATTTCTGCTTAAAATCTTCTCTCTGTGTCCACTTCTTTTGCTCTCAGACGCCCTGGAAAGAACTAATCATCCGCTCTCTGGATATTGTGACAATTATAGTCCCACCTGCTCTTCCTGCTGCTATGACTACAGCTACCATCTACGCCCAGAATCGGCTGAAGCGTCAGGGGGTTTTCTGCATTAGCCCACCTCGCATTAATATCTGTGGCAAGATATCACTTTTCTGCTTTGATAAGGTGAGACCATATGATTTGTGAAGATGATCTATATCGCCTCATTGGAAATGCTGTCCTTTCTGTTGCTTTTAAGATACAGGTCCTGTGACTTAGCAGAAAACAGCCAGTGTTTCGATTAGCAAACATCATTGCATAGAAAATATTATCCATATAAGTTATTTACAGACAAAGTATTATTAATTTCAGCTGATCTCTTTGACCGTTTCTTTGTGATTCCTCTATTTGCTGTGCTTTGTTTACAAAACATTCTACAGTCAAATGCTTAGAGGGGAAAAAAGAAACATAATCTTCTGATGCAATCCAGGATGCCCTTACAAATAAACCTCTTCTTTGACCAAAATTTACTACAGTTCAGCATTTTTTAAGTTAAGTTTTATTTACATTTTTTAAATTGGTGTAAATTTTAGTTTAGTTTCATTTAATTTCATTAAATGGTTTTGTTAGTTTTTATTTTGCACACGTTTCTATTTAGGTTTTATATATTCGGTTTCGGTTTTAGTTTTGGCAATTCTGGTTGAGCAGAGCAGAACATAACACATCTAGAGTCAACCAAAGCAAAGTTTAATGTTTACACAGCTCACGTTACTTCTTATCCAAACCTCTTAGTAAGAAAAGTAAACAAATATGAAGAATTAAGCTAAACTTCATGTTAAACAGGCCTAGTTTACATTTTTTGGCAATTTCAGTTAAAGAAAATGTTTTTGGACCAACAGTTTTAGTCTTAGTTTTAAAGCAGACAAGTCAAGATAAAGGCTACATTCACACTGCAAGCAGATGTGACCCAAATTAGATTTTTTTGGCCTTTTTTTATGTGATGCTGATCTTTCATTGCCATGACAGCGTAAGCAGTCAGATTTTTTTAAATCCCAATTTGTCCAATCCCAATTATATATGTGGCATGAAATTTGATACAGATCTGATGTTTTGCAGTGCCACTGAAGTATGAACAGTTCTGTCAGCATTCATGTGACTCTTACATAATTTTCAATCAACATGTGTCATCATTTTGCACTAGCACATACTACAAAATGTATTCCTTCCCATTAACCCTTGATAAGTTCACTATATAAGTTCACTGTTCTCTGGAGTATACGATTATATTAGCATGATTTGAATGTTCAGTGCGTTGCTTAATCAGCAGCTAAATTTAAATCTGCTTTTCCGTGAAGGCTGGTAGCGAGCCAGAGAAAATGATCAGTGTTTTCTTTTCACATAACACTGTTCCCCTTTTTCTGTTTCCTGTCTACACTCTCTGCTGTCCTGTCAAAAAATAAGGGTATGAATTTTTATAAAATATAAATTAGTACTAGCAAAACTTCCATTTATACTGCAAAAAAGGCAAATAGTGTCATATTAAAGATATTCTGACAACATGCTGTATATATCTTAAATGGTATACAAATTGTGTACATAATTAGACCTTTTGCAGTGTGTAGTAATTATTTTGTGCAATACAGGTCAGTCTAGGATTACGATCTGTTCACACTGGAAATCTGATATTGTCCACATTTAAAACAATAATTTGAACTACTACTACTACTTCCCTACTACTACTAAACAATCCCAACAATCAGATAGGAGAAAAACTAAATCTGATTTGACCACTTGTCAGTGTAATGTCAGTGACCCCTGAACTTACTGCATTTGGTTGGGCCTGTTAGCTGTTCAACATACAGGACTATTGTGCTTTTGGAATCCCGAGTTCAAGTCCTGGCTCATGGACCTTTTTCGATCTCATTGTCATTCTCTCTTTCTCCAACTTTTTTCCTGTCAAATAATAAATACAACCCTGTCTTAATACACCCGAAAAATGAATTAAAAAACGCTGCAGAGTCATAGACAGATTGGGGAATCAAAAAACACACCCGTGCTACTGCCGTTTTAAACATTTCCTTAATCTTATAATTGGCTTCAGAATACCTGAGCTTCAGGATGTTAAAATAAACTTTGTTTTATTACTCAGTACAAAGTGTCTGTTTGTGTAGCCATTACGTCATCCTTGCTTCAGGTTACACCAGTAGAGATCTTATTTCTTTTATAGCCAGCTTGAGACCATTCCCCATTTCAGATCAGTTGGCTGTAGGAATTTTACACATAAACTAGTTAGTGTGGCAACATTTATTAACAACATTATATTTTTTATATATATTTATTTTAATATAGGGCAACACGGTGGCTCAGTGGTTAACACTGTCACCTCACAGCGAGAAGGTCGCTGGTTCGAGTCTTAACTGGGTCAGTTGGCATTTCTGTGTGGAGTTTGCTTGTTCTCTGCGTGTACACGTGGGTTTCCTCTGGGTGCTCCGATTTCCCCCACAGTCCAAAGACATGCGTCCAAAGAATTGAATAAACTAAATTGCCCGTAGTGTATGTGTGTGAATGAGTGTGTATGGATGTTTCCCAGTACTGGGTTGCAGCTGGAAGGGCATCCACTGCGTAATAACATATGCTGAATAAGTTGGCGGTTCATTCCGCTGTGGCGACCCCTGATAAATAAAGGGACTAAGCTGAAGGAAAATGAATGAATGAATTTTATTATAGTATATATAAATTGAACATAATAATTGCAGTCAGTGTTCCTGAAGAAAAAGTAAACTCTTGCATTCAAGTTATGTCTTGGATAGATGAATTCAACTTTACACTTTACAGACAAAATCTGGCACCCTTTCTTCCTGTCTTAATAGAAACGCTATGGGAAATTTGTATATTTTTTTATGCATTGTAAAAAATGTCTTCAATATATGTTTTAATTTTATTGTAAATCAAATTACAGGTCTGGTAGGGAATAATTGGTGTTGTAGGTTTTTTTTATTATTATTTTTTTGTCTCTTTTCAAATGATGTTTTTTTTTATGCATTTATTTTGATTGCTTTCTTTGTATTTGTATAGTTGGGACAATCTGTAAGACAGACAAAAACATATTTGACAAATATTATATTTATAATATATTTACAACATAATAATAGTTATTTAATCGTAGTTGCAAATGTATTGTTATTATAAATGTTTGTATTATAATTACAGTCCAAAGTGTCTGTTTGTGTACCAGTTATGTATCAATTAAATATTTATTTATTATTATTATATTTGTTATACACATTTGAAATAATTTGCACGTTAGAAAAAGAAATCTCTATTTATTTGTGTACTTTATTAGACTAACTTGGAATTGTCATAATTTACAAATTTTAAATCACTAAAGTAAAACTCTTGTTTCATCCCTTCATTTCCATCTTACAGATATAAAAAATGAATTGGCTTGTAATAGCCAGCATTTTGCAGAAGAGAGTTAGCAAGGTCTGATAAGATCTCTGCTGCTCTCTTACTAAATATAAAGATCCTGTTGAAAGTAACGCCTAAATCACCAATACATGTTGCAGTCAAACATCATTTTCACAATGCATACATATTTTAAAGAGATGTTGCTTACTTTTTATTTCTTATTGTTGCTTATTTCCTTATGATATTTTATTTTAGGCCCATGCATCCATGTAAATGTTGTAAATATTAAATAGTATCTCCCTTTGAATTGGTTTAACTTATTATTTAGCCTGACCTCATACTTGTTTTCAGACCGGCACTCTGACAGAGGAGGGTCTGGATGTGTGGGGTGTGATGGAAGTGACCGACGGAGTGTTTGGAGAGCTGGTCCCGGACCCGCTGTTTCTCCCTCCTGGTCTGATGATGTCTGCTCTCGCCTCCTGCCATTCTGTGGCTTTACTAGGCGGTCAAGCACTTGGAGACCCACTGGAGCTCAAAATGATCGAATCTACTGGATGGGTAATGACTGCTTTTGTTCTCGCCCTCATGTGTTGTCAAAAATGAATGAAGTACTTTCTTCTGTCAAACATTGGGGATATTATGAGAAATTCTTCAGTTACCTTTTATTTATTTTTTTAAGTATTAGACTGAACAAAGCAAGTCGTACAGGTTTGGATGCATATGACAGAGAGCTGTGAGCTAATATCAAGGATTTGCATCTAATTTCTTTAAACGTTTAACATGTAACTTGTTGTGTTTAATCAGTTTAATGGGAGTTTTGATGTCATCTTGCATGCAATTTACAGGAACTGACAGAGCCGGAGAATGATATGGGACATGATTCTGAATTTGGGGGATACCGAGTGCTAGCAGTGATGAGACCTCCTGCATCTGAGCTCCTGTCAGAAGGAAATGTGAGTTCACACATCTGCAGAACACTGGGTGTGACAACAGAAGGAAATGACTTAGACTTTTAGAGGAGGATTATGCATTAAAAAAGGCTAGTTAAAAATATATGCTCATAGACTTTTCCTCATATTTTCCAGATAATAAATCACATTTTTTATGATCTAAAATATCTTCTATTCCAATGATATACTTGTATCATATAATTAACATTTAATGGGATAGTTCACCTAAAAATGAAGATTCTGGTGTAATTTACCCTCCATTCACTTCTAAACCTGTCTGACTTTCTTTCCTCTGTTGAGCACAAAAGAAGATATTTTGAAGAAAGCTGAAAACCATTGACTTCCATAGTATCAGCTTTCTTTAAAATATCTTCTTTTGTGTTCAACAGAAGAAAGAAACTCCTAAAGCTTTACAGCCACTTGAGGGGTGAGTAAATAGTGAGCACATTTTCAGTTTTGGGTGAACTATCCCTTTAAGCAAACAAAAATGTTCACATTTGAATTGGTGTTGTGAATGGTTTCAGTGTTCTTTTAGATAAATCGCTTGCTCTTGGCTATCATAATAAATGTTATTTAGTGAATGACACCAAAATTTCCAATTGTTTTATACTTCATTTAAATTTAAAAGAATACTTCACCCAAAATAGAGCATTTGTTGCTGATTTTCAAGGTCATACAAGATATCTGTGACTTTTTTTTCTTCTTCAGTAGATAAATAAAGAAGATATTGAGTTGAAACCGTGGGTCTTGGTGACTTATAAAATGCAGGTCAACAGCTATCTGTACTTTGAGAATTAAAGTATTATACTGATGGACAAAAAAATGACTTAAGAGCAAGTAAAAATTGCATTCTTTGGTAACTTTTCTCTTTAAACAATTGTAGTGGGATGTAGCTAAAATACCTCTATATATACAGTGTGTGTGTGTGTGTGTGTGTGTGTGTATTTATAACATATAAAACAGAAATATGTTTGTTTTTAAATAATAACATTGAATTTATAAACCAAAGTGAAGATGCAATATTGAACCAGTGCAAGTTGTAAGGCCCTATGTACTAAACATGGCGAATGGACTATATGCAGAGGTAGTGTTTTTCAGCCAATGTTGAACTTCCAGTGAAAGCTTGATGTGACTATTTTCAATTTCATATGGTTTCTTTTACAGCATCAATGTTGTAATGCAATTCAAATATAATCAGTTTAACAACCAAATGCATCCTTATGTCTGTTTAAGTGTAAAGAGATGAAAGACCTTTAAAAGGCAGGAGGCTAGCGCAGAAACTCCATTGAAAATACTGAAGTAAAATTAATTTCCATATTTTAAAGACATGGTGCGAAAAATTTGAATTTAATGCAGTGTTTCTTGTTTGGTCTGATACCCACTTTATATCGTATCTCAGCCAGACGGTGAAGATCGCTGTTTTTTTTTTTTAGAAATCAGATCTCAAACGTGGCGATTTTGTATGGGATGACAATTAACCGGAAGCCTTGGGGCTGGCTAACTGACATTAAAAGGTGTGTGCTTATATCCCATTTGTGACACTAAAAAGAGAGCTAAAATTCGGGATTGTTCCAGGAAAAACGGACTACGGATGATGCAGGAAAAAATGCAGATTGTGAAATCCAGCAAAAGAAGCCACAGTATTTTGAAAATAATCAGAGGACAAAAAAAAGAAGTTTGGTAGACCTGGTATTGCGCGATTCTTGTGGGTTCCAAGTCATCTTTTAGTTCCTCAACCAAATTACAAATAACATGGCCTGGCAGACAATAATATGTTCAAATGATCTGTTCCTCTGGCACTTCAAGTAAGCGAATACAAAACCAAAATCCTCTGCTTTATATTGTGATACTTTGCAGTGCCTCAAGCAGCAATTGTAGCCTTTTCAAAAACAAAATTCAAGACATGCTTTTTTAGGTTTTAAATAATGGCGCAAATACCCATCATTTCAGGAGTGCAAACATTAGTAAGTCATGTGTGATTTAATTAAATATCTTCTCCTATAAAGATGATAGAAGCCTCCTAAAAATACATATTTAATAAAACGAGGCACAAAACTAACTGTGTCCACACTAATCCCTTTACTGTGCGTTTTTAGTAAATCCCAAAGGTACACTTTTTGCACCAAAAAGAAATATTGGCGTTTTGTTAGTAAGTCTGGCCTCTGATTTGCTGTGATTTTATTTTTTAGAAAATGTTTTTTATTTAGTCTGTGAAGCAGGTTATTTTAAGTGTGGAAGCTACTGTTTTGAAAAACTAAGAAAGCAATGATTATCTTCACCCTGGATAGATCTTACTTCAACATCTTTTGTGTTTTGCAGTCTGTCAGTCAGCCAGTGGCGATCGTTCGGCGGTTCCCATTCTCCTCTTCTCTGCAGAGGATGAGTGTGGTGACCGTTGGCCCAGCTGGAGCTTCTCCTGTTGCTTTTCTTAAAGGAGCCCCAGAGATGGTGGCTAGTTTCTGCCATAAAGAAAGTGGTGAGGACTTGACTTTTAAACCTTGTCCTGGTTCTTCTTTCACCTTGAGAAGAGTGAACGGGGATATATAGAGCGCCGCCTGTTTATTTTTGCACTTACTCTTGTTTTGTCTTTGTGCTCTCCTTGTGACAGTGCCTTCTCATTTTTCACCTACTCTCCGGGAGTACGCCAGCCAGGGCTTCAGGGTCCTTGGACTTGCCTACAAGCACCTCGCTAAAGAGACTGATCTGAGCACTGTTGAAAGGTGAGATGTTTTATATACTGTTCGATTGTTTGGAGTCAGTTAGAGTTTTGTTGTGAATTCTTATTGAAGTCTTTCATACTCATAAATGCAAACTTTAGTTGATTTAAATATGGTAAAAACTGTAAAATTAAGACATGTTATTATAATTTAAAACATTTGATCTGTATAATAATGTTTTAAAATGGGAAATCATTATCATAGTTTTCTATAGTTACTCACATGATCCTTCATAATATATATGAGCAATATCACACGAATAGCAGTGCAATGTGGCTGTATATCGGCACTTGTGGGAGGCGTGCGCTGGTGTATACCAGTGACTATATAAAGCCATATCGCAATGCTAAGAATGTGATACTGCATTTATACAACAGTTCGACGACATAATCACGTATATAGAAAAAATTAAACACTGAGTGTGTCAAAATCCTTTTGTATGAGGAACTACTTTCTTCCGCCATTCATTCACATCTGCAGCTGACATCAGAACAGCAGAAACCGTTACTAATTCACCAACATCACTTTAGACATTACACTAGAGAATCATTCAAATACTAGCTCTAAAGTGATGACAAAACAGGTGATTTTGCTGACATTTTAAGATTATAAAGCTGAACGGCATGAAATGCCATCAATCTACAGAGATAACTCCCAGTATTTCTCTGTTGCAATCAGAATATCACAATAATGCACAGGAGACAATTGTATGTGAGGGTTATAATTGAATATGAGTGTTGAAAATGAAATGACAAATTGTTTTGAGGATTTTCTTGTTGAACAGTTTTGTTTATTTAAAGTCTGCATGAACTGGAAGCTGCGACTTTTTTTTTGTATTGGGATTCAGTTTGAGAAACAAATATAATGAAAATATTATATGAGAAAACCGTGGGCGTGCTTGTTTTTTTTTTCTACTGTGAGCTGATAGGATGTAGTAAAGTAGACATTTAATTCAGAAAGATCGGGAAATGGGTTTTGGGAGAGTTATTATAACAGACACCTCCTCCTTGCCATTTCTGCATGGTTATGTTTGTTAACCACACTCAATACCTCAGACAGACGTAATATGAGAATTTAACTGAAAACAAACAGGAATTGCAGTTTCAGATTTCAATTTTAGATTACAAGTGCAAACTTTTTTTTAAAAGAGATTTACAGATGAATTATTCACCACAAAACTAACAATGAGTGCTAACAAAATTCCAGCTGGGTCAGTTGGCATTTCTGTGTGGAGTTTGCATGTTCTCCCTGTGTTCGCGTGGGTTTCCTCCAGGTGCTCCGGTTTCCCCCACAAGTCAAAAGATATGCGCTATTAGGTGAATTGAATAAATTAAACTGACTGTAGTGTATGAGTGTGTATGGGTGTTTCCCTGTACTGGGATGCGGCTGGAAGGGCATCTGCTGCATAAAACATATGCTGGAATAGTTGGCGGTTTATTCCGATGTGGCGACCTCTGAAATTGAGACTAAGCCAAAGGAAAATGAATAAATGAATGAATGATATATATTTAAAAATGTTGGTTTTCCAAAACAGGTTTTCTAATTTATTTAATAACATTATTATTATATACCATTCATATTTATGGATTCTGTAATGATTTAAGTTGAAATGTGTTGCTTAAAACTGAATTACACTGTTCCTATTTACTATTTACTGTGACCTTTTATGTGAAGCTGCTTTGACACAATCTACATTGTATAAGCGCTATACAAATAAAGGTGAATTGAATTGAATTGAATTAAAAAACAACAACTAAAAGGTCAGGTCTTGATAAGAATTAGCTGTGGATTAAATGTTTGCTTGTAGGGTGGAGGTGGAAAAAGGCATGAACTTCCTGGGTCTGTTGGTGATGAAGAACCAAGTGAAGCCAGAAAGTGCTGAAGTCATTCACACTCTAAATCTGGCACAGTTACGGCCTGTGATGGTTACAGGTTTGTACAAAAATAATAAACGTAATAATAAAAAACATTTAAAATCTTGTTTATAACCATGATTGCTTTTATGATTGACTGATTCAAAAGAACTGACACTAGAGATTGAAATGATTGTTGATGTTGGCCTTTCTCCTGGCTGTAAAGTGGAAATGCTTGGTCACAGTTTTTTTCTGCCCCGTCAGGTGACAATATTCTCACTGCTGTGAACGTAGCACGTGCCTGTGCAATGGTGCCATCACATGAGAAGGTTATTTTCGTTCATGCATCGCCCCCTACTGCTGGTTCACAGGCCTCACTGCAGTTTCACGAGGGAGAGGGAGCCTCAGCCACCATTAATACTCAACAGACCATCGATATTCCAGTGCAGGTTAGCTCAAACTTAGTTTTTACAAATTTAAGTGGATTAAACATAAAACTAATAAGTTAACATAACCTCCTAGGGCTTGAGTGTGCACATACGTGGACAGCACATTTTAGCTTAAGTGGCTATTTAAAATACTTTGAATGTTTTATATTTTGTTACAGACATATAGTGTCATCCTGCAACTGTTTTGCAGCATATGAAATGCCCCAAACCCTTTTTTTAACTGTCCAAAATGGAAAAAAAAATTGTTTTTACTTTCTAATAGTCAAAGCAAGTTAAAAAAAAATTCTGTATTAAATATGCATTAAAAAATTCAGAAAAAAGTGTTTTATGTAAATTCGGACCACGCGTCCACATATATGAACATCATTTTTCTCTAAAAGTACATCATATCAAAAGATGATACTTAGATTTCTCTAATTAGGTTCCAATAAGCCCAAATAGCAAAGAGAAATAAAAAATGCATTTGAAAAAACACCTTGGGCCTTAAGAGGTTAATTCCTTTATGTGGTCCCAACACAAATCGATTGTGTGGAACCCAACATTTTTTACAGTGTACTTCCCAGGCTTACTGATTAGATTAGATTACATTGTTACCAGTGTAGGGGAAAGTTACTTTTGAAAGTAATGCATTACAATTTTAAGTTACTCATTATTGCGTTAAATTACTTTTCATTACCTGGCTGGGCTTGACCTCTTTCAGAACTAGTTTTTTCTTCCTTTTTTAATAGAAGAGTTCTGCAATTAACATTATATTTACCTTTAAAAAAAACACAAAATATTTTAGAATATTGTTATCTGAGAACTTCCTGACCCCAGAGCTATACATGCCGTGTATACAGATTATTGAAAGTTTGAAGCAATGTGTTTGCTACTTTGGTACTATTTGTCGTATGTAAAAGCACTGTGCATTGAGACAATCACCTTTTCCTTTCCTCAGTGCTTTAAAAAAAAAGCATAATTTTAGATTGATTGGAATGATTGTGTAGGAGAGCATATCTGCATAAAATATCATTTTAAAAATCACAATCAGTTAAATACAGCAAACAAAAGATGCAAATAAAACAATGATTTATGATTTGCTGGGGAGTCAAACCGTATTCAGAAGCAGAAATTTAATAACCACCATATAATAATAATAACAACACTGTATCGTTTGAATTGAAATTAATTTAAATTCTTACAGTCCAGTCTTAAAAACATGCAAATAATAAACTTTCAATCCAAAGTTTAAAATCTGAAATGACTCCACTATATTGTTTTATATCTGGTCAACTATAATCCCAACTACATTGCAGCTCCCTGTGATGTGACTATTGCGAATGGTCACATTGCAATATCGATGCTGAAACGACATATATTGTGCAGCCCTGGTATGAATGCCAGTGGTTACCAGTTGCGGCTTTCCTCAAAATATTGTTTCGTGTTCAGCAGAAGAAAGAAACTTATGACAGCATTTTTGGATGTACTATCCCTTTAATGAACATTACCAATGACACATCAGCTATTATCCTATACAGAACAGCAAAAAGAGATTAATATTTCCTCTTCCTGCACCCTAAGGGTCAGTACCAGAGCGCAGTCGGCTATCATCTGGCTATAAATGGGATGTCCTTCGCAGCACTTTGTGATCATTTCCCTGAATATCTACCCAAGGTGACATGGATTGAGTTTTAAAAATATTGATTCATTCCAGTTTTAGAGTGGTAATGTGCGTTTTCTGGAGATTGCCAACAGCACCTCTGCGTTTTTGTGTTTCAGGTTCTGATGAGGGGGACAATTTACGCCCGCATGACCCCTGAACAGAAAACCCAGCTGGTTAAAGCTTTGCAGAAACTCAAGTGAGTCCATGTTTGAAATGCATCAGTAAATGGTAGTAATAAAAGCAGTGATGTACATTTGCTTAAAAGAATAGTTTACCTAAATATATATACACTACTGATCAAAAGTTTGGGGTCAGTTTTTTTTTTATTATTAATTTTATTATTATTAAAATTTTTCTGTTCATCAAGGTTGCATTTATTAAACGTAAAGAAATTGTTAAATACTTATTTATTAAACATTAAATTATCACTTATTGTATGTAGTTTCAAATGAAATTATTACTTTTATTTCTATCACCATTAATAATAATAATAATAATAACAATAATAATTAATGTTAGAGTGATTTCTGAAGGATCATGTGACTCTGAAGACTGGAGTAATGAAGCTGAAAATTCACCATTAAAATCACTGGAATAAAGGTTTAAATGATTAAATTATTTATTAAGTTATTTTATAGTGCAATAACATTTTACAATTTGACCATTTTTACAGTATTTTTGATTATTTAAATGCAGCTTTGGTGAGCAGGAGAAGCTTATTTTAAAACATTTTAAAATCCTACTGAGCCCAAACCTTTGACTCGCAGTGTATATATTTTTTACTAGGGCTGCACAATATATCATTTCAGCAAATCTGCAAGTGTCGAGTTAGGATTATAATAACCAGCCCTCACGTTTTTTTTTGTTGTGTCATCACAAAGTATAACTCTAATAGAGTGAAAGATTAGAATTTTTATAGGTTTTTAAGACCTGTGACTGTAAGATTTCAAGCGAATTTAAACCAAGACTTTTGACAATTTATCATAGATTAATTGTATTTAATTAAAGTTGATTTTTGTAGGGTCATCTCAAAGTTTAACCCTAATAAAGTGAAAGATTTACATGTTCATTTTTTAAGACCTGTAACGGTTTAAATTTGCTTGAAATCTTACACAAAGAAGTTTGAAGATTTAAAGGGGTGGTCTACTACAATATCATATTTTAAACTTTAGTTGATGTGTAATGTAGCTGTGGGAACATAACCAACATCTTTGAATATAATACGCTCAGTTTAATGCAAAGAGACATTGACTTTTACAGAGTGAGCTTAGCAAAGCCTACAGCGAACACAGTTTGGAGACTACAAATAATACATCCGGGTTAGTGAGATCACAAATTCTTCAGGTTACGCGCATTCACTATGCGCATACACCCCGCGCAGTGAAGGGGCGTGGCCAGAGGCGCTGTAATATTATAGCAGAGAAAGCTAAAATGTAATCCAAACACTGCTATTTCCACAGAGCTTGTTCTGTTTCTGTATTTGGGCTTCTAAAGGACAAGACACAACAGGAGAAGTGCTTACGCTTTAATTTTAATTATATATATATATATATATATATATATATATATATATATATATATATATATATATATATATATATATATATATATAGAGTTTGCATTATATATATATATATAGCTATATATATATATAGCTATATATATGTATATATATATGTCATTATATGTATATATGTATATATATATATATGTATATATATAGCTATGTATATATGTATATATATATATATGTATATATATATATATATAGCTATATATATATATAGCTAGCATTAGATAAAGGAGAGCTTCCAGAATCTCTCCCAGTTCAGTGCTGGGTTCGGTTAAAAACTCCTCTGACCGATGAAGCTGTGGATTGTGAGCCACAACCTGTAAGTGTTTTTATTTGTTAAAATTGATCAATTACATGCATAGTTTCTAGCGTTAATGGTATGTTGTAGCGAGGACAAAAACAAGGATGGAAACACAGTAACACTGTGTTTGGTACTGTTAACAATTTAGCTACAAATTCATATTTATCTCTCAAACCGCTGTAAATGTCCACAATCTTTAGCAGCACGTGCAGTGTCTTTCTATGCATGTCTCTATATGCAGACGTTTTCCCCGGGTTCTACATCTCAAATAACAAACTCTCTATAGATATGTGAATGTTTTATATTGCTTATACATGCTTAAGAATATATGTGACAGACATTTGTCAGATTTTATTTTAGAGAGCATGAGATGTAAGCGTGAGGTGTGCTCAGGCGTGTGCTCTTCATTTTCTGTCTGATTCAGGCAGCTAACGCTGCTAACAGCTGCTCTGACTGACTGTTTACACAGCGCTAACACAAGTGCTGTAGGGGAGTGACGTGGTGACGTGGAGGCAATCCGCGAATCACATCACATTATGTTAGCTAACCAATCAGAGCCTCTTGACGAGGGGCCTTTCGGAGGAACTAGGAAATATGACAGTCATTTTCTTGCTAGCTGATTAGCTGTACAAAATCAAAGCAAGATATATGAAAAACATGATAAAAATAATATGATTTTCTACAAATGAAACATGAGCAAACATTGCTTTGCATCTTATAAACAAAACCAAACCTTAAAAATACACTGTGGATCACCCCTTTAACAAAGATTAATTGTTTTTAATTATTAGTTTACAAATGATTAATGAATTTCTGTGTCTCAATATGGCTTGAATCCACAGCAAACTAAAAACATGGTTTATTTTATATGAATCTTTGTTCAGTTGTATTTATCTATACTTTTAATTGGGTTATTAAATTGTATGCAGATACTCCCCTACAAAATAATCTCAATCTATCTAAAATTATGAATTCTTTCCAAATTGAGTTGAAGTGATTTGATGAAATTATATTCATATCGAAATATATATTGCAGGTAAACTTACTTATTATTTTTCCAACATCGTACAGCCCTAATTTTTTACTCACTTTCAAGTGGTTTCAAATGTTGATGAACACAAAAGAAGATATTTTGAAAAATGGAAACCTGTGGCCATTGACATCCATAGTAGAAAAAAAATACTATGTTAGTAAGTGGCTTCTGGTTTTGAACATTCTTCAAAATATCTTCTCTTGTGTTCATCAGAAGAAAGAAACACAATACGTTTGTAATAAGTGGAGTGGCAGTAAAAGTCTGCTGGTCTCTGTGCAGTTACAGGGTGGGCATGTGTGGCGACGGAGCCAATGACTGTGGAGCTCTGCGGGCTGCAGATGTGGGAGTGTCCTTGTCTGAGGCTGAGGCGTCTGTCGCGTCTCCTTTCACATCCAAATCTGACAACATTAGCTGCGTGCCTTTACTCATCAAGTAAATGACACATCGCTGTTGTGCATGGATTGTGTACATTACTATGTTATTGTTTTCTGGGCTTCAAGATTTATAGTAGTAATATTATATAATAATGTTGATTTAATGCATTTCTATTCATTTATAACAATGATAGTTTATCAATATGTAATAGTCTTTTTAGAGGTATTTAGATTTATTTTTATTAATAATAATTTATTTAGAATTGTTATTATTATTTAATTGTAATAATAATTATATTAAATAATATTAAATATTAGTGTGCTGTTGTTTTTGTTAATACTAATATTAATAAACAAATTAGTTAATTAGGGTTTTAAATAATAAAATAATAATAACTTGTATTATTATTATTATTATTATTATTATATAACAATCTAATGCAACTTATATTTATAATAAGAATAATTATTTTTGTCATAAGTAATATAATAATCTCAATATGTAATAGTATTTAGATTTATTATTAATAATAATTTATAATATAATTTTTAAGTCATATTAATCATAAGTTTTATTATAATTCTGAAAACGTTTAATTAGTTATATATATTAAAATTCATTATAATTTAACTCTTAATATTATTGTTATTATTATTGTTATTATTATTATTATTATTATTATTAATAATAATAATAATAATAAAAAGAAACATCAATATTTGTATTATATTAATAATAATAATAATAATAATAACAACAATAATAATAATCTCAATATACAATTTTTTGTATATTGACAATTTTGTAAAATATGTAAAAAATACAACTATTTTTTTAAGTATTTGGATTTATTGTTAATAGTAATAATTGATAAATATACTTTTTTAAATAGCAAACATATAAAATTATTTTATTATGATTATAAAATAATTTAATTCATTGTATATTCTAAAAATTATTTTATTCTTACTGTTGTTGTTGTTGTTGTTGTTGTTATTATTATAAAAATGTTAATAATAAAAATTTGGGTATTTATGTGTTATTATTATTATTATTATTATTATTATTATTATTAATAATAATAATAATAATAATAATAATGACTATGATTATATAACAAACTAATTGTGTGACTTGTTGTTTGTTTGAAATGAAATCTTTAAAACAGGGAGGGCAGGTGTTCACTGGTGACTTCATTCAGTCTCTTCAAATACATGGCCTTATACAGTCTGATCCAGTTTGCCTCTGTACTGATTCTCTACACGGTGAGACCTGTCCACTTTTTATCCATCAGATAAAATTTAATTTCAAATAGACAATAAGGTAATATGGCCATTAAAAAATTCTGTTAAATCTGCTGTAGGAGAAAACCAACCTAGGTGACCTGCAGTTCCTGTTCTTTGATTTGGTATTGGTGACTGTGTTGGCTATTCTGATGGGGCGAGGAGGACCCAGTAATGATCTTCACCCTCAGCGTCCTGCTGCCAGTCTGCTGACTCTGCCAGTCCTAGCTAGTTTACTGATGCACACCGTACTGCTGATCCTGGCTCAGGTCTCTGGTCTGCTCATTACTATGTCACAAGACTGGTAAGCGACGGACATCTCTATTTCAGAGAGCATTAGAAATCTTTGCAGTCTTTTATAGCACTTGTTTGTGTTTTCAGGTATGTGCCACTAAATTCCACCAGGACAGGCGCTGCAAACCTGCCCAACATGGAGGACACAAGTGTATTTGGTGTATCTGGCTTTCAGTATATCATCATGTCTGTTGTAATAACTAAAGGATTTCCATACAAAAAGCCGCTTTATCACAATGGTGAGAATTTAAATTATAAATTAAATTAAATTATGCATATATCAGTAATTATTTTTTTTAATACTTAAGTTAAAGATTTTTTGTTAAAAATACTTTTAAATACATAGGATTATGATTTCACTCCAATAATAATTTATATTTATAACAGTAATTATAATGAAAATAAATTATATGGGGTTGTTAATAATAGTATTTGTTTTTTTTAATGATCAATATAATTGATATTATTTTTTTCTTTATTTCATGAATAACTCCTAAGAGCGACAATTACAGCAACAATAATAAAAAAAATAATTCTAGTATTGTTCTTGTTATTAATAGTTATCACTAATTACTATTAAAATATTATCAATTATAACATTTTATCATATATTACAAAATAATATCAATATATATTGTTATTTATGTTGTATTGTATATTAAACATGAATAAATATCAATTTATTAAATATTGGAATAGTAGGTTTATAAAAATTTATCATAACCATCATAACATGGTGTAAAAATGCAATTTACTAAATCAAGGAAAACGTTTTAATAATTTAATTAATAATTGTAACAGCATTTAATTATTATGAATAATTGCATTAACTAATAAATCCATTAATAAAATAAATAATTTATTATCTAGGATTTTGTAAATAATATATAGGAGTAAATCATGAGTAATAAATAATAAGTAATGAGATGAGTGATATACATATATTTTGTGATATGCATATATCAGTAATTATATATATTTTATTTTACATAGTATTATGATCATAATTATTTTAGTCCAATACTAATTTATATTTATAACCGTAATTATGGAAATTTTCACAGTATGTCTGATAATATTTTTTCTTCTGGGGAAAGTCTTATTTGTTTTATTTCGGCTAGAATAAAAGCAGTTTTTAATTTTTTTTTTTTTTTAAACATTTGAAGGTCAAAATTATTGGCCCCTTTAAGCTATATTTTTTCGATTGTCTACAGAACAAACCATCGTTATACAATAACTTGCCTAATTACCCTAACCTGCCTAGTTAACCTAATTAACCTAGTTAAGCCTTTAAATGTCACTTTAAGCTGTATAGTGTCTTGAAATATATCTAGTGAAATATTATTTACTGTCATCATGACAAAGATAAAATAAATCAGTTATTAGAAATGAGTTATTAAAACTATTATGTTTAGAAATGTGTTGAAGAAATCTCCTCTCCGTTAAACAGAAATTGGAGAAAAAATAAACGGGGGGCTAATAATTCAGGGGGGCTAATAATTCTGACTTCAACTGAAAATAATATTAATATATGTTATTTATATGTTTGATATACAAGTATAATTATTATCTATTTATTAAACATTGGAAAATTGCATCGATTAAATTTTAATAAAGCTATCAACTTTTGTTGGTAAAATTATATTTAAAAATCAATAAAATGTACCGTAACTTTATTAATAATTGTATTTAATTTTATTATCTAGGATTTTGAAAATAAAATATAGGAGTAAAACTAGTTTCTTTCCAGTAAATCTGACAGAATTCAGACATTTTGAGCAGTTGTTAGCCCATGTTTGGAGGGCTATTTTTTACATTATCACAATATGCAAATTTTTTGAGAAGGACCGATAAAGTTCATTATTTTCTGTAATGTACTGATAAACATTCGACTTTCATATATTTTAGATTCATTACACACAACTGAAGTAGTTTCAAGCCTTTTATTGTTTTAATATTGATGATTTTGGCATACAGCTCATGAAAACCCAAAATTCCTATCTCAAAAAAATTTGCATATCATGAAAAGGTTCTTTAAACGAGCTATTAACCTAATCATCTGAATCAACTAATTAACTCTAAACACCTACAAAAGATTCCTGAGGCTTTTAAAAACTCCCAGCCTGGTTCATTACCCAAAACTGCAATCATGGGTAAGACTGCCGACCTGACTGCTGTCCAGAAGACCATCATTGACACCCTCAAGATAGAGAGTAAGACACAGAACGAAATTTCTAAATGAATAGGCTGTTCCCAGAGTGCTGTATCAAGGCACCTCAGTGGGAAGTCTGTGGGAAGGAAAAAAGTGTGGCAGAAAACGCTGCACAGCGAGAAGAGGTGACCGGACCCTGAGGAAGATTGTGGAGAAGAACTGATTCCAGACCTTGGGGGACCTGCGGAAGCAGTGGACTGAGTCTGGATAGAAACATCCAGAGCCACCGTGTACAGGCGTGTGCAGAAAATGGACTACAGGTGCCGAATTCCACAGGTCAAGCCACTTTTGAACCAGAAACAGCGGCAGAAGTGCCTGACCTGGGCTACAGAGAACAGCACTGGACTGTTGCTCAGTGGTCCAAAGTACTTTTTTAAGATGAAAGCAAATTTTGCATGTCATTCGGAAATCAAGGCGCCAGAGTCTGGAGGAAGACTGGGGAGAGGGAAATGCCAAAATGCCTGAAGTCCAGTGTCAAGTACCCACAGTCAGTGATTTTCTGGGTTGCCATGTCAGGTGCTGGTGTTGGTTCACTGTGTTTTATCAAGGGCAGGGTCGATGCAGATAGCTATCAGGAGATTTGGAGCACTTCATACTTCCATCTGCTGAAAAGCTTTATGGAGATGAAGATTTCATTTTTCAGCACGACCGGGCACCTGCTCACAGTGCAAAAACCACTGGTAAATGGTTTACTGACCATGGTATTACCAACTCTCCTGACCTGAACCCCCAAAAGAATCTGTGGGATATTGTGAAGAGAAAGTTGAGAGACGCAAGACCCAACACTCTGGATGAGCTTAATGCCACTATCGAAGCATCCTGGGCCTCCATAACACCTCAGCAGTCCCACAGGCTGATTGCCTCCATGCATTGAAGCAGTCATTTCTGCAAAAGGATTCCCGACCAAGTATTGAGTGCATAACTGAACATAATTATTTAAAGGTTGACTTTTTTGTATTAAAAACACTTTTCTTTTATTGGTCGGATGAAATATGCTAATGTTTTGAGATAGGAATTTTGGGTTTTCATGAGCTGTATGCCAAAATCATCAATATTAAACCAATAAAAGACTTGAACTACTTCAGTTGTGTATAATGAATCAAATAAATGAAAGTCTAATGTTTATCAGTACATTACAGAAAATAATGAACTTCATCACAATATGCTAATTTTTTGAGAAGGACCGGTATATGTAGATTAAGTAAGTAATATTTGGACGTAAACATGATTCAGTTTCACATTTTAATTTTAAAGTGATTAAATGTGTTATTAAACAATGTTATAAAAAGAGTAAGCACTAATTCCCAATGATCCATTCTTGATAACCTACATTGAACTATTCATAAATGTTTTACTATGTTATGTTTTTAATACATTTGTCTCATTTCTCCTCAGTATTGTTCGTATGTGCTCTGGTGTTCCTCTTTGCTCTCATGAGTTGGCTGGTGCTTTTCCGTCACACCATCATCCACCGTGTGCTGTCGCTCTATGACATCACTGACATGAGCTACAAACTCCTGCTAGTGGCCATCGCTGCGCTAAACTTCTTCATATGCTACTTACTCGAGGTACAAACAAACAATCACATGCACTGTGCACATCTAACAAAAATACATCTGAAACACGCTCTCAACAACTCATCTTTTTTCTCCAGTTTTTCATTGACCAAGGTGCCCTGAACTGCCTTCGAAACCTCAGAGGAAAACGCGAGTCCAAAAAGCAGTACAAGCGTCTGAACGTCCAGCTCGCAGAAACACCATCATGGCCGCCGCTGAACCAGCCTTTGTTCCCTCCACAGAGCTCAGTCATCAGCGTTAGCTAACACCGGCCTCCGCTTTAGCATTTGGGGCTCTCCTGATACACATTTCCAGGGTCGCCAAAGATCTGATACCACGTCTCAGTGCAGTAGTGAGGTATGAGTACCAGATGCCATACTTGTCTGCCTATTATATATGGCGCAAAACTTCTGATGCAGGAAGAAGAGTGAGGTAAAGATCACTTTTGGAGATCGTGTTTCTTGTTTTACTGAATAAAAACTTTTGAGTATTTTTTTTTTGTGCACTGATTTAATTTAGAAAAGCAATGGAAAGAGATTGCTTGAGGATGAGGCATTATATATTGGAATTTATAAATGCAAGTTATCGGTAGGGCTGTGCAATTTGGGGAAAATATCTAATTGTGATTTTTATTTATTTATTTTTAATTCATTTATTTATTTTTTTGCAATTTCGATTTGATTTACGATTTAATTTTGTAGTCAAGCTTCAGCTAAATATTCAGTATCTTAGCTTCTTGCTGCTAAAATGCAGTGAGTGTTAGTTAAAACAGGAACTGAAAAGATATTAACTCCAACTTTTATTCAAATAAGTTTATAAATATTCAGAAATCAAACACTCATTTTTCTCTAGAGCAAACAGTGGTGAGTTATGGCTTTAGTTATCTCCTGGTGCCTTCATGATGTTTTAACAGCCGCAAACAACTCTGAAATTGTACTTTGCTGTTGTTAGCTAATATATTGTGTGGCACTGCAATCCTTTCATTTTACTTTAGCAAGACACTGCTCATATAGCTGCCTGTGGTGCTTTTTTAGGTGCTGGTTGTTGTATTTTCTCATGCTGTGGCAACAATTCTGCAACGGCTCTTACAAATTTTTGCTCAGTGTCTGTGACTTGAAACCAAAATATTCCTATATTACAGATGTGCTGTTTATCTTTATGAATTCATCTATTAATGCTTCTGAAGCGGCAGGCACCATAATGCCACTTGTTCGCGCTTTCCTGTTTTATTGTAGGCGTTCGGCATAGTTCAGTCGCATAATTCTGATTGGGCAGAATGAAAGTGTCTCGATTTGGATAGTAAGACTGTCACACACAGACATGCATTTGCTCTGGGTGGGGGAAATTATAAAATACATGTATATTTAATATCGTAGCCTTTTGCGACATTGCAAGCTAATTGCAACGTTTCAAATCAAAATTTCGATTTCCGATTAATCGCACAGCCCTAGTGATCGGTTCACACCTAAAAAAAAAGTATGTCTTGAGAAGTAAATACAAGAATTTAAAATGTTGAGCGCTTTGTTCCAAACTCACAATTGTTTTTGTGAACTATAAAAGGTTTAACGTATTAACAAAATTATGAGTACAATGCTATTTAAAGGGATAGTTCAACCCCTCAAAAATAAAAATTCTGCCACCATTTAACTACCTCTGACTTTTTTTTTTTTTTTAACAAAAAAAGAAATTTGGTTAGAAAATGTTACTAACCATTGACCATTTAAAACCATTGACTTCCATAGTAGGAAAGACCAATAGTTACCGTTTTCCAACATTTGTTAAAATTTATATAAAGATAAACTCTAATAGGTTTGTAACAGGTCAGGGGTGAATAAATGAGGACAGAATTTTTTTTTTTTTATTCCTTTGATTCAAGCTAATTTTATTTTAATTTGCGCGTTAGGCAAAATTACGATTATTTTTTGCTTTCCTGTTTTGACGTATATTAAATTTTCTACTATACAGGTTTCCTAAATTTACATTTATTTGAATATGAATCTCATGGATAATAATGGTGTCATGTTCAAAAATACTCAATTTGAAAACATTCAAAAGTTTGTAAGCCTCTAAAACATTGTTAATGTGTAAATGAAAGCTTTTAGTTGTTTTTGAAAAGTGTTACGCAAACACCTCTTGAATCAGACGTGCTACAAAAACAACACGACTGCATTAAATTTTTCACATCCAATTGTTTATAATATAGTTTAATCTGAATTACTAATTAAATAATATAATAAACCAATTCAAAGTATATTAAGTAATTTTGTGATTCACGTTGTCCAGTCCAAGAGATTTCAGATCTTGAAAATACATGAAAATTTAAGCAGTTTTAAGTGTTTAGCCTATATATACAAACCCTGAAAAACCAAACTTTTCCCTGTAGACCATGATTCTTTGAGCAAATCAATTTGCCACACTGTAATGACAGTAACTGCACTTAAAGTTTGCTCTAATCATGCAGTAATAATCATTTGCGTAATCGTTGTGCAATGACTAGCATCATGTGTCTGTAAACTGTTAGATGTCGATAAAGACAGGAAGTCAGAGAAAATTTAAAAATAAACCATCTATAACCATAGACCACAAAGCAAGTCTTACATGTATATTTTTGGCAAAAGCTAAATTATTTTGGGTAAAATTACATGCACTGCTTGGGTCAAAATTACAGATCTTTTTTGTTGTTGCCAAAATTGTTAGAATATAAGGTACTGTAAATTTCCTACTGTAAATTAGGGCTGCACAATATATCATTTCAGCATCGATATTGCAATAAGATCATTCGCAATAGTCACATCGCGATTATATGCAACAATAAGTCTGGATTATAATTGATCTTTTTGCAAATTATTTTTTGAGGCCTGTGACTGTGTGAGGGTTTTAAAAGCATTCAGGCTTAAGAAAATCTATCGTTTGTAACTTTGAAGAATTAATAACGATTAATTTCATAGAATTGTTAATAAAACTAAGACTATGCAGGACTATTTTACATTGGATTATTCAATTGTAGACCTGAATACATTCAGACTTTTCAGAAAATAAAACCGTTTATTTAATTAGCATATTTTTCTTTATTGAATTTTTTTGCACTCCCCTACAGAATCTTCCCAATCAATCTAAAATAATAAGATTCTTTACAAGGATCTATTCAACTAATCAAGTGAAATATCACATTAAATATTACAATATATATTGCAAAATAAAAAATATCGCAATGTTAGATTTATTCAATATCGTACAGCCCTAATGTGAATATATAAAAACAATCTTTGTTATTAGTTATATGCCTTGCTTAGCACTTCAAATACACTTTAAAGTAGATAGCCCAGTCAAAAATTGTTCTAAACCATAAGTCAACGATAAGCTCATTTACATTATGTATACATTTCAGTATCAAAACATTGACGGTTATGACTGGTTTTGTGGTCCAGTCACATTTAAAAAATGGATTAACATTAGATTAACCAATTATACATTTACCAAACAGTATCCAGAGGCATTATTTAAAAAGTCTTTATTAAATGGGCATTTTGAAAAGTATTTACAGGCAGATTTCTGTGTTCAGGCAGGGCATGACAAACCCGTCTGGTCTGATTTTTTACAGCACAATGGGTGAACGATGACACGTCAGATTAAAGGGTATTTCCATAAACTGCAGGAGTTTTCATTCGTGGACAGCACAGAAAAGGAAGTAAATTAGAAAAAGAAATAAGCAGGGAGTTACAGTCAAGAAAAGTAGTAGTATGGCTCCTCATATGTAGACACTGTATTGCAAGAGCCAAAGCAACTAGATCAACTGACTTAACACTTTCAATAACAAGTTGCTTAGTTAAGCCACTGGTGCGGCGCGCACACACACACACACACGTCTCTTAGGTTTCAATAAACGTTAAATAAACTCTTATAGGATATTTCTGTAGTCATAGATGTGTTTTCAAATGATCTTGAAGCCATACTTCATCGTGTACGCTTAACATTGCACCATCATTCAGTTAAAAAAACCTATCCAGCAATACACAACTTCATTCATTCGCTCATAATTCCTCACAACAACCTGAGTTCCTACATAAGTAAATAAATCAAAAAGAGAGAGAAAAGAAAATGGCCAACAGCAGATTTAAGAAAGTGAGACGAGGGGAGCCAGCAAAACCTGTTTTTTTTTTGTTTTGTTTTTTCATCTCACCCCGTTTCACTTTCTTCAGTTCCTCCCAGCACGACAAATATTTACACAACTCATCTTTTCCGTTAAAATGCACAGATCTAAAAATGACTACCTTTAAATCATATTATAAAAGGCATAGAAACGGCTTAAAATGTGATTTCGTTGCACTCGTTTAACTCTCTACTAATGTTTTTTTGTTTTTTATTCATTTTACTTTGTAGAAATCAGGACAGTCAGAGGAAGACCCATGAATAAAACATAAGAAAAACAACAACAGATAACCGTAAACAATAAAGAAAGTCAGCTCGAGTTTCCACAACATACCTTCCTTACCTATTTAAAAACATATGGCAATTAGCAGACCGGTAATAACCAACAAAATTAAAACAAAAGACAAACACAAGCAATACAAAAAGCTTGACAGAACTGTGGAAGGGAGGTTTGAGTAATTGGTGAGATTTCTAGAATTATTGCTGAAGGAAGCTGGTGCCTTTCGTTCGTCGCTTCTAGCACGCTTGTTTTCTTCCGTCTCGATCGTCTTTTCAGAGGATTTTGCTTACATGAGGTGATAGGCTGAGGAAGGGACGATAGTTCTGCAGTTCGGTTTCGTTTCTCTCCGTTTTCGTTTGATTTTTAAGGGATTTCATTGGGGCTGGACATCACAGTGAGCAGTGTCCGGAGGCGAGGTCCTCATCACAGTGTAAAAAGCAGGGAAAGTTTCCAACATCTGCTTCGCTAGATCGTGTATCTTTCCCCCGGTACATTCCACACGGGCTGTGCTGGATTCGAGAGGGTTTTTAATATTTGTTTGAAGAACATCCCACATCCTAAATATTGATAAAAATGATTTTAATTTGAACCCTATTCTGGGAGACCCTTGCTCGCCTCCTCTGGTCTCCCAGGAAAGGCTGTTATTCCTATCTGCGCTGGTGGTGAAAGCCTTGTGTACCGTCTGGACCTGCTGGCTGTCGAACCACATGGTTTCCTGGTCTGTTTTCCTCTGAAAGTGTATGGCTGCTCCCGCGTGGAGATCTGGTTGAAGATAGACAATGTGTAAAACGTACAAATCAAATCACTTTGCCTTTTGTTGGCAGCAGTTATGGCTGAAGCCTTAGTTCTAGAAGAGAACTGTGGTGGAAATCAATTTTGAGATTTTAAAAATGCACTGCTGTTCTCTCTTAAATTGATTCTGAGCTTGGTTTTTAACCGTACACTCAAATACTCACAATTTAAGCAGTTTAAGTACTTCTTTCTTGTGTTTATTTTTGCCACAGAGATTACAATAATTATTTATGGTCTTTTTGAACAGGAAGTTTAAAAACAACAACTTTATACACATTTGAAATTAGGACTGCGCAATGAAAAACTCTCGTTATCGCAATAATAGTATATGCTAGGGCTGGGCGATATGGCAAAAATGCAATCTCAATAATTAATTTCCATATTAAACGATAACGATATACATTTCAAAATAAGCAGGTAATACTTTTAGATTTAAAAAAGTAGCCTTACAATCACTGAAGCCACAAAAATTTGAGGTTTCATTAAATGGCATAACATTTTCAGCTGATAAATTTTCGGTTCACTTATATTATGTAGAGATATTTTTTTTACAAAATTCTCCACAGAAATAGCAAAAAATGTCCTTAGATTCTGTCTGGCCCTAACTATACTAAAAAAAATCCATCAATTAGAGTAACAGCTCACAATGCACTTCAGCCATACTCCTATGAAGCATTGCAAATGGCACAAAGAGAATGTTCTTACAGCCTCATAATTCTTATTTAGATGTACTGTATATATATATATATATATATATATATATATATATATATATATATATATATATATACATACACACTTGCATATTTTTAAAAATGTATCTTTAAATTTCTCATTGGACTGTCAGTCACAATACTACTGGAATTGTAGCTATTTCCTTCATTAGCTGTTAAGTACACTTTTTGTCAGATTTTCATATAATTCTTTGCATCGCATCAAAGTTTGTTATGCAATTATGTTGTAATTGAACTTGTAACTTCTACAAGTTTACAAGTTGTTTCTAGTCCAAATATCTAAAAGTTCTTAAATCAAGATGCAAAATATTAAGTCAAAAGTAAGAGAATTTTTCCTTGAAACAAGCTAAGTAATCAACCAATAAGGTGAGCGAAAAATATTCTAGTTTTCGCTTTTAAATAAAATTTTTCGTACCCCATTGGCAGATTGTTAAGCTTGATTTAAGAAAAAAAACTCAATTTTGACATATTTCTAACAAGACAATGTTTTTTGCTTGTCTAAATGCTTCTAGATTTAAGAATTTTTAGCTATTTAGACTAGAAATGAGACAAAAACTCTTAAGAAAGAAAAGTAGTTTTTGCAGTGTAAAATCCTTATGGGAAAAATACTTCCAGATCCTGCACTGCTGAAAAAGGAAGCAGACACCTTGTACCTTGTAGCCTTGTACAATCACATACAGTCCTCGGCATAAGCACACCTCTCATAAATCTATCTTTTAAATTCATATTTTTAACAGGAAGCTATACAATGTTATATTTGTGTGTATACATTAGATTAGTCAGTACTGAAGCCAAAGCTGGAGCTTATCTAACAAAATAACTTACAATAACAGTCCAAAAACTAGTACACCTAAATTTATGTTATACAAAAATATTAAATACAAATTTTTAATTTTTAATTGTGTAGGTTGTAATTTTTATTTTGCAATATTTTGATTGAATTTAATTGTATTATCTTTCAATTTCTAAATATGTTTGGTGACTAAAATATTATGTTAATAAATATATCTGTTTAGGAAATCTGTTTTGTTTAAATGCACTAAAATACATTGCCTATATTCAATATGAAATGGATAAAAATATTAATTTTCAAAATGGGCTGTACTTAATTATGCTGAGCACTGTATATAGAGATCTCATGGAGAAAATCCATGGAAAAGTTTATCCAAGATCATTTAAAATCAGTATTAGCTGCCAGAGCCTCTATATTTTTTGGGTCAGTATTTTTACCGGTCTGAGTTGGGTCTCTCCTGTGGCGTGTCATCAGGAGTTGCACTGCCGAGGATTCTCTTCCTTGCCTCTGCGTATTCTGCCTCTCGCTGAGCTAAGGATTTCACTTGCGGGGAGGGTCGAGTCTGCAGCGCAGATGATCCTAAAGATCCATTACTGGAGGGTCGCTTCAAAATACGGATCTGAGGTGGGGGTGCGGCGGGGAGGGAATCGTCCTGAATTACGATCGCTGTTCTCATCGGAGAGCGGCTCGAACTGCCACTTGAAAGTCTGATAGATCATTAAAAAAATGATTAGAGTACAAAAAAGCACACTAAGCAAAACAAAATCTCAGGGATGACCACACATACCTTTCTTTTTGACTGATTCTAAGTTTTTCCTCTAGTCTCCTCTCCATTTCCTAAGTTCAAAGTCAACATATAAAAATTTATTAACATTTGACAGGAATAACATAGCATGAATCAATCTTACAAAACAGTAATAGATGAGACGTGATAAGGAGGGGCTTCTGAAGCAACAGCAAGTTTCAATTTCACAGAGTTATTTATACATCCTTAGTGCAGCGGCTAAATTAATGGCAGGGCCGAATTACAGAGTGCTGCTTGAGTAAGTAGACAATATGAGGTTTCTTTAAACACTTGGGGGAACGGTATGTTTATAGAGCATAAAGTTACTACATGACAAATGCTGAATCACTGAGACTCAGAGAAAGTACGATACTTGGGAAGCTGTTTAGACTTCTGTCAAATAGCACAATTCTGTCCTTTCTTTACACACATTTTAGTTCTGGTCTATTTATACACTGCTATATACTCAATCTATCACATGCTGCTCAATTACAGTATTATACAGCTATGTAAAATATTATGAGACCACTTGATTGCCATTTACTGGATTTAGTAGGTATAGGTCTGAGTAAAATGTTAGTATTTGTTTTATTCTATAAAGGACCGATAACATTTTGCTTCACACAAAAATTGGACACTTAATCATAACAAATGTTTTCAAGTATGATTAAAAATCAGTTATTCTACTTAATACATTTTCAGAAAAAGTTTTATTTAGCAAATTCTAGATAAAGAAATCATATTAGCAACAAACGACTATCAAAGTCCAACATTGTTCACAGTCAAATATATAGTGCTAATGTTGTTTTCAAGTCATCCTTACATACCATTTTAGACTGAATATTCAAAGTACCATGGTAAACTATATAGGGAGCGTGTCACAAGTTGTCTGAACGAATGTGCGAATATAAAACCAACTTTACCTCAATAAACAAGCACTTCTGACAATTTACATTCAACCATTTGGCAGACGAATTTAAAGCAAATTACTAATGAGAAAATTTTTTTTTTATATATTTGGGGGGAAAAGTCATTAGCAGTTTACAAAATCAAACAAAAATGACATTTTGCACAAACTATAAACCATAAATCTTGTGAAACTGACAATCTTCATGTAGCATCTTAATGTTCCCCTTAGTTTTGTGTGTAGAGTAGGCATGGGACGATAACCGTTTTCAATGTATACTGCGGTTTGGAAAAGTCAAGGTTTTAAAACCGCCAAAATTTTCTGTAATACCGTTCCTACGGTATGTGTAAGATTTTTTTATTCACATTTTTTTTTTTGTTTTTAGGACAGCAGTATCTCCAGCAGAAAAGATATTCAAAGATGCCATTTTAAATTATAGTCAATGATTCATTTGAACTATTTAGCCTGACATGTTTACTGCTCCAAAATATTATAAATGTTTCTCAAAATAAAATATTTTGTGTTCAAAGGGGGAAAAGTTTTTGGTTTTTACCCAGACATTTAAAAAGAATATATTTTAGAGCAGTAATCACAATACCGTCAAACCGTGATATTTTTATCCAAGGTTATTATACCATCCGAACCTTATACCAGCTCATGCCTAGTGTAGAGAGAGAGACATGAACGAGTATCAAAGGAACAGAAGTTTGCGATTATTTTAGGATCCTTAACCAGAGATTAATTGAATTGTATTAATTTAATAACACTTAAATCAAACTTTCAAGGGATTTAACCATGAAAAAAAGTTAATGTTTTGTGATCAGAACATTTTGGATAAGAGTATTAATGAAGCATTCTTATCTAAAAACTTTATTAGTCGTATAATTATCTTAAAAATTACATAAATAACTTAAAAATGCAATTTTCTGATATCTAACACCTGTAAGCAGAATAGTCACAGATCTCATTCTCCTACTAATTGAGCAAAAAAGCAATTAAAGTGAGACTGGCTGTAAACATTGTAGTCTTTTATTTCACCATGAAGTGTGCAAATATACTTGTTTTATATTATTATTTGTGCGCATACTAGCACTGATATTACATTTCATCTCAGTCCTCAAACCGCACCATTTACAAGACCCACACTTTACCATAACAGTCCTTTTTGGATAAATCGTACATTTTAACACTAATTCACAACAAATAATAATAATGAGAAACTATAATAATGTGACAGAAACACTGTCCCGGAACAACATTTACAGTAAACCCCGAGACAAACTGAAACTTCAGAGAACCGCCTGTTGACTGTCTGAATGTGGACTATCCCACATACACACTCCGCCGCTTCCAAATCCAATTTTCGCATAAAATCGACTCGACACATGATAAAACGACACTGTTACAGTCATTTCGCTACGACACCCAAGTGGTATCGGCCCGTTTGTCAGCCATCTTTGGTTTCTTACGCGATGGCAAAGAAAGATTGTCTCCTTTATGTTCATCAGAAGTTACCCGGCTAACTAGCATTAGTTAGCAGCCAGTTTGGTTTCATTATGTCATCACCTTAAAACACAGTTTATTTACGGCGCACGAACGCGATATTACACCGCCTGTCATCTCCATTTTCATCAAGTGATTTGGAGTAAAAATTACCCCACAACATCTGTTTTGGGACCAGTTTCCCTTTAACTGCGGCCTACCTCCCAACTCTACATACACAGGCGTGACTAGCGAGCTAGCATGAAGCCAGTGGTATGAATCAGCCTAATGCTCCATGCGAGGCTCTCCACACTGAAACGACACTTTGTGAAAGCGAGAGGAAAGCGCAGCTGTCGTATATTTACCCCGCTGTCGGCAGCCTCTTCCCAGCTCTCGGCGACCTCCTCATCATCCATGTTTCCACTCTTGGCTAACTAGGGGCTTCCCTCAGTCCGCACGCTAACGCACATTTTCCCTCTACAACGTCTGTGAGCCGCTTAGAGGCGAAATCTTGCACAGTAGCGCCACCTGCTGCAAGGAGGATAGGCAAGCGTTTGAGGAACGTACAAAAACTTTACAAAAAGTTCCAAACAAACCAATATTTTCACTACTGTATGAGGAGTTCAGATGCATACACCTTTTAGTGTCGTATAAATTTCCTTCTAAAAGAAACATGTTTCTTAGCCTCCTGTGTTGTTATGTCACTTTAAATGAAAAGAACCTTGCTCAGTGGTTAGCACTGTCGCCTCACAGAATGAAGGTTGCTGGTTCGAGTCCCGACTGAGCTAGTTGACATTCTTGTGTGAAGTTTGCATGTTCTCTTTGTGTGCTCTGGTTTTCCCCAGAATCCAAAGACATGCTAAACCATTTTGAGGGATGTAAACAAAAACAATGTCCCAACGTATTTCCTGTTTTACATGTTTAATTTCTATAGCTTCCGAGAATCCAAAAAGAGCCACATAATTAAGGTATGGTTGAATTGACTCTTGTTACAGTTATGAAATAGTTTGATAACAAGCAGGACATGTTCATGGGCCAATGACATCACCATATTGAAATGGTATACAAGTGAATTGAACAAACAAAATTGGCCGTAGTGTGTGTGTTTGAGTGTGTAGGTGTTTCCCAGTACTGGGTTTCGGCTGAAAGGGCATGCACTGCGTAAAACATATGCTGGAATAGTTGGCGGTTCATTAGCCTGTGGCGACCTCTGAAATAGAGACTAAGCCGAACGAAAATGAATGAATCAAAGTCACCATAACTGTGAAATTACTGAACCTTTGCAAAAAAGGGGCCTGAGAAAAACACTAAGTTTAAAAGAAAATTTGGGTTGGCAACTCTTAGCATTTTGGCTAATCAAATCCATGGTCAAGATGATAACGAAGATCAAGAATGGTAAAAAAAACCTGGTTGAAATGGCATGTGTTTTGGTCTCAGATGGGCTGGTCTGAGTATTTTTATGGCTGCTGGTCTACTGTGATGCCATATTGTTTACTACAAAGACAAAAAATAGAGGAAAATATCCAGTAGTGATATGTTCTGTGGTAATTCTATTGTTGAAAATGCTTTGTTGCTGCCAGAAATCAGGAGAAAGACAAGACTTGTTCAGCTGATATAAAGACAACAGTAACAACATTATAGCTCTACCTATGGTCTGATTGGTGTGTGTGTGTGCGCGTGAGTGCGTGTGCGCGTGCGTGCGTGCGTGTGAGTGCCTGTGCATGTGTGCTATACCCGAATAGCGGGTCCTGCCAAAGTTGGTGTTTCTAGGACTCAGAGTTTTGATTAGCCAAACACATTTAGGGCAGAAATATAATAAATAACATGGTAATTGTGCTGAATTTGGGGTCTTGCACTGTTGAAATGTTTAATGTGTTTATAATGTGAAATGTTTTGTTTTCCCCAAATTTAAGTCACACACCTAGTAGGAATTGATAAAATTCCTCAAAACAGCTCAAGACAACGGATGTTTTTGCAGGTTATGATTATCTAGATTATATGTGGCTTAGATTAAGTGGATCAATTCATTTGTCTGATCACGAGGAACTCTCACCCTTATCTTTATTCTTGATGTTTGGTTGTACAATTGGAGCTATGTTTACGTCATGCAGGTTGAAGCAGTTTTGGTTGAACCTTGCATACTTTTTGACTAAAACCCAGAAATGTAACCAAGAATGTTACTCACCCGTGTACAATGTATGGTGTGCACTTCATCCACAGCCTTGCCAATACATCACATCTGTTTTAAGCATATCTTGCCATTCTTTAAATCCAGCTAGCAGTTCTTGAGAACTGAACATCATAATAAATGTCCAACCAATGTGTAAGTTAAAATCTCTCATTTAGATTCCATGTAAGTGCTTCAAGATGCTTTTTAAAATATTATGAAGGGAGTCTCGCACAGTTAAGAATGATGTGCTTAATATAACACTATTAATGAGCATTGTTATTGATGTAAACATCACAGCCTATAGCAAAATATCTCTGGCCCAGCTCTGGCCCACACAATCAGCTTTTGCTTGGCCAACATGCTGCAGTGAATTACAGTACATGACTGGGCCGGGTCTGGCTTCCAGAAAAGGGCTAACCATGGACCATATTTGGGCCAAGTCTCAGCCAAGTTGATAATTCATAACTGAGGCCGAACTGGGCCAGATATGTTGGTGTGTAACGACTGCAATGAAATTGATAAACTCATTAATCATTGCGCTTTAGGCGTGCTATGGGTGAGCTTTTTCTCGAAGTGACCTGATTGGTAGATTTTTTTTTAATTTGAATGTAATAAAAACCTATTTTAAATGTGGGTCGGTGGCACGTGAAGGTCGCTGGTTCGAGCCTCGGCTGGGTCAGTTGGCATTTCTGTGTTGAGTTTGCATGTTCTCCCTGTGTTTGTGTGGGTTTCCTCCGGGTGCTCCGGTTTCCCCCACAAGTCCAAATACATGCGCTATAGGTGAATTGGGTAGGCTAAATTGTCCGTAGTCTATGTGTGTGAATGGGAATGTATGGGTGTTTCCTAGTGATGGGTTGCAGCTGGAAGGGTATCCGCTGCATAAAACATATGCTGGATAAGTTGGCGGTTCATTTTGCTGTGGCGACCCCTGATTATTAAAGCAACTAAGCTGAAAAGAAAATGAATGAATGAACAAATGTGGGTCAAGATAGGCCAAACTTACATGGCCCACATATCAGTTATTAACATCTGGGCCAAATACTACAATTTACATCTGGCCCAAGTATTGTGTGCAGCCTTTAAGACCACCTCTTCCAAACCAGGGACATATTTGGCCCACATGCTGTATGCCAGTGCCAAATGAATGCCTGCTGTGCCAGATTTATGCCAAATCTGGGCCAAAATTCTTTGCTACCTGGGAGGTTCTTTTTATTTTAACATTTAGATGCTGACTGGTAAAGATCCCTGCACATTCAATTCCTGCAAATCCTGTATATTTAAATCAATCAAAGAATGACTTCAAATCTGCTGAAGGGTTTTCAGAAATGTGTGCCAAATATGGATCAGATGTTTTGTGGGTGGTGCTTGGTGTGACGTCTGAGGCAGAGACTATATTTTACCGTGCGTATTTCTACTTTAACTGGTTTGTGCAACATTGGTTAATCACAACTAAGTGCCTAATGTAAAGTAAAAGATTCAGACACATCTCAGAAGTCAGAAGAGTACAAATTACTGGTGAGTATGCTCTAAAATAGCTTTTTGTGGAAACCTTTTGTGTCTTTTTGCCACTTTTTTCTGTTCTGTTTTGTGTCAGAGACAATGACAATTGATGAAAATTCTGAGAGTTTTATGAGAGTGAGTATACTTTTGAGTAAAACTTTTGCCCTTACAACTTTTTAATTTATAAAAGTACCATTTTAAGTGTATTATATAACAGTAGTAAACATTAGTAGTATACTAATAGCACACTTGAATAAACTTTTTGTAAGGGCATCTAAGCAGTGACTATCGCTGAAAATGTTGCTAATATATTTTTACAGCATAGCCATTCATTCAATTCAACTTATTTTTGAACTGGAGTTTCCACTGGTTTTTAGTGAGTCTGAAGAGCTTGATTACCTTGTTCAGGTAGAAGCTAAGAGTTTGGCTTGAGGCGGCCTTATAGATGCAAATTTGAAAAAAGAACATAAAATTAGATCATTTGCTTGGGAAATTTTCTGACAAAGTGTGCATTCTCATAATAAATTATCTGTAAAACATTGGGTTAAAGTTGAAGTTGGGGATTAAGTATATAGTAAAAAGTGTGCAGCTACCACGAGGCTGAATGTGTATAAAGCAGTACATAATAACACATCATGTGACCAGTGTTGCAAAAGCTGCATTATTATCATCCACATACAACTTGGAATTAAAACTTGAACACTTGAGCCACTCTGTGAGCGCTTTGAAACCTGACTGTTGCAGATTCCTGAATCATCGAATTCATTTAGCTACAAAAACACATTGTTAGATCTAAAATAGACAGTCTTTTAAAACTCACAGTGAGTGATTAAATTAATGGACCTAAAAGTTTTGAATATAATGCCCCATGTACACTATTTTGGTGAACAGTTATTAAAATGCTTGTTTTATCACAACTCTAGTTATAAGAAAAATATGGGTCAGAGAACAAATGAAGCGATGTGTCCAATCCAGGGTGTCCCATTACCAGCGCGGATAGTCAAATACTGGACAAAAGTGGAGCAGTTCCAGGCGTCAAAGGAGGATTTGCTTATTGCAACTTATCCTAAAGCAGGTACAGTACACTGTAAAAAACAGCTGTGATTTCAACAGTAAAAAACTGTAAAAATGCTACAGTAAAAATCTGTAACATGGTTAACAGTATGTTTCCTTAATACGGCGAATAACCGTAAATTGACTTTCCCAGAATTCCCTGCATGACACATCACTTTTTATGTTTTTTGTTGACATTACTATGGATCTTTTTAGTTGTTTCCCCATCAGTTATGTACATTGGAGATTTATGTTACATCTAATGTTGATAAACAATGTTTATTTTATGACTTTAATTTTATGCGTGTTACCATACACATGCGTGTTTAGGAGCTGTGTGAATGACACTGAGCACCTTCCATATATTGATACACTTTTTTGAGAAAAGTTGCTTGTGACCACTTGCATATAGCTGTGCTAACGTGTCTATCTGTCTAACAAAAGATGTGTAGATGTTGATAATTCAAAATACAGACATATTACATCTATAATTTAATGAAATACGGTAATTTACTGTAAAAATTAATTGACAACAATCTAAATAAACAACACAGTGTGATGTAAAAGAACACATTTTTTTGAAAATAGGCTCATTTTACAGGTGTCCTAAAAACAGTGTCATTAAACAGTTGAGTTTTACAATTTTTTAAAATTCATTCAGCCAATCTCCTGGTCTGTCATAGGTCTCCCGGTCTATGCTTAGCATAGCATAAATCATTAAATAGGATTAGACTATTAGCATCTCACTCCAACATTTCAAAAAATTGTGTTAATAATTTCCTACTGGTCTAATTTGATTCAATAATGTATGCTAAGGGGCGACACCAACATAGGCTCATTCTGAAAACGTAGCCCTTTCTGGAGATCGCGAATTATATATCTAGATGTATGTATGGCTACATTTTGTCTGTAAAACAAACGCTGCGGGGCGGTATGATGCTGTTCCTTTTCACGCTTACCAGCTGACCGCTTACCACCATATGGGCAGCTTTTCCACTGTTACCAGTTCGTCCTGTTAGCTCACCATGTAGTCAGCAGACTTGAGATGCAGAGATGGGGTTCAAGTCCAGCAAAAAACCGCTCCAAAAAGCAGGTAAGACAAAAAATAAAATAAACAAGTAAATAACAGCGTGAAAATATGGAAAATCTGAAAACGTGGTAAACATCACGTGGCAAACATCCATTTTCGGTTGGGTTTAGGGAAGTGGGTGAGCGGGTCAATCTGTGCTTTTGAAAACACTATTGGTTGGGTTTAGGAAAGGAGGAGGGTGGGTCAGTTGATCGGTCGGTCAGTCATTTAGTCAGTCTACAGCGGCCTCTGGTAGATTTACGCGAGAACAGCAGGTGTGAATGGCATTCGTGAGAGAAATTTGACATCTGAAAAAGCGTGTAAAGCGGCCTCTGATGGATTCGCGGAATCAAAAACTGCAAAAAAGCGTAGCTCCTGGGACGTATTTGGCGCTCTCCAGAAATGTATATAGCGGTACGTTTTCAGAATGAGCCTGGGTTAGGTGACATGATGGCTCAGTGGTTAGCACAGCCACTTCCCAGCAAGAAGGTCGCCGGTTCAAGTCCCGGCTGGGTCAGTTGCATTTCTGTGTGGGGTTTGCATGTTCTCCTCCGGGTGCTCTGTTTCCCCCACAGCTATAGTGAATTGAAAAAAAAAAATTGGCCGTAGTGTATGTGTGCGAATGAGTGGGTATGGATGTTTCCCAGTACTGGATTGCAGCTGGAAGGGCATCCGCTGTGTACATATGCAGGATAAGTTGGCAGTTCATTCCTCTGTGGCAAGCCCTGATAAATAAAGAGACTAAGCTGAAGGAAATGAATGACTGAATGTATTCTAAGCTAAGCTAAAAGGGCTCCCACCAGACCTGGAGATCAGCTGAATGGATTCAAATGGTAAAACTCAATTAAGTTATAAAATGTGGAGCGTTCCTTTAAAAGGTTGTCATATCATATGTAACAGGGACTACATGGACACAGGAAGTAGTGGATCTAATCCTGAATGATGGAGATGTTGAAAAGTGTAAGCGCGCCCCCACTCAGGTGCGCATGCCGTTGTTAGAGATGACCACTGCAGATGATCCAAGTGCAGGTATTCATTTAGAACCAGACACCGTTTGGCAACTTTACAAATTGTTTTTTATGCATCTTAAATAATTTGCATTGTGTAAAAATTTAGGTATAACCATGCTGGAGGCTATGGTTCCCCCTCGTGTTATCAAAACCCATCTCCCCATCCAACTTGTGCCTCATTCATTCTGGGAGGCTGGTTGCAAGGTTAAAAGAAGAAGATATATGAAATATTAGAAGAAAAAAAATCTAACAATAAGTAACCTTCATTTCTCCATAGGTTATTTACGTGGCCCGTAATCCGAAAGACAGTGTGGTTTCCTATTATCATTTTGACCGCATGAATCTTAGCCAGCCAGAGCCTGGTCCTTGGAAACAATATCTGGAGAAGTTCATGACAGGACAATGTGAGTCATGCTGCAGTTTGTTCAATAAAATCCATGTGCAAATTGGCAATGTTTATTTTGCTAGCACACATTGTTATACTTTAGGTCAGGGGTGTCCAAACTCGGTCCTGGAGGGCTGTTGTCCTGCAGATTTTTTCCAACTTGCCTCAACACACCTGCAAGGAGGTTTCTAGAAAGCCCAATAAGAGCTTGATTAGCTAGCCCAGGTGTTTGATTGGGGGTAGAACTAAACCTTGCATGACACTGGCCCTCCAGGACTGAGTTTGGGAACCCCTGCTTTAGGTGGACATTTAATGTGTGCAAGTTAATCCACTGAAAAAAAAATTGTTTTGCTAATCTTAAGTAAAAGTCTAACTATATGATTCAAAGTTTGGTCCTTCAGCTAATGCCAACAGGGCTAATGCCCTCTTACTGTTAATTTGCTTCAAGGGAATGATGTGCACAACGAAATCCTCGCCCCTTTCTTAATATTCCATTTCAGTTTCATATACATCAACATACTGAAAAAAAGGCTCAGCAACTGACTTTAAATGTCAATAAGGGACAAATTTTAGACATTGCAATTGCTTAAACTCCTATTGACTTCCTTTTTTTCAGTGGTTTGGGGATCCTGGTATGACCACGTGAAAGAATACTGGAGGAAAAGGCATGATAAGAAAATACTTTACATTTTCTTTGAGGACATGAAAGAGGTAAATCTGCTTTCTACAAAATGTATATGACACTGTAAAGTAAAAACTGTATGACCAGTCAAACATGAGACAAATGCTCTTGATCATCTACAGTTACAAAGGAGGTTAAGAAAAGACAAGATGAGAGATCCATGTGCAATAGAGATTTATTTATATCCAAAAATGAGAACAAACACAAGAAACATGGGCAAAACAGTACGCTTTAGGCTCCAAGCAGACATCTAACAAGTTAAAACAACTGACAGCAGAGAACTCAGACAAGGGTATAAATACACAGTGAGAAACAAGGTAACAAGGGGGAGGAGCCTTAAGTAAACAGGGTAAAGCTGCAGTCACACTAGAGTTTGAGCTTGCGAAATTCTGTCGTGCGGCGCTGCGAAAAGGGGCGGGATTAAACAAGATGATTAGACATCTAATAAAGCAAGCAATTGCTCCATGCTTTAAAATTATGTCCAGAGACGTCATGTTTTGATCCTCGATTGGTCTCATGCAGTCAAGTGATGCAATTTCGCAGGTCAGAGTTCACCAAGCTTGAACTTTGCACCGCAGCAACCTGCAAAACTTAACGCATGACCTTGCGTTTCCGGTCTGACGCATTCGCGTGCGTATGAATGGAAGTCTATGGGGAGAAAAGCCCAGTGTGACCGCAGCTTAACACACAAGCATAATTATGGAGACAGACAGGGGACCACTAGAAGTGTTCTTACAGTATGGGGCAAAACTATTGGAAAACCCATAACACTAATTTCGTCACATGAAGCCTGTCTTAGCCTACCGGTGTCAAATCCAGTTCCTGGAGGGCCACAGCTTTGCACAGTTTAGATCCAATTCTACCCCAACACACTAAAGCTGCGGTCACACTATAGTTTGAGCATGCGATATTCTGTTGTACGGCGCTGTGAAAATGGGTGGGATTAAACAAGATGATTAGACATTTTAAAAAGTAAGTGGGTCCAAATTTTACATTTCTGTCCAGAGAGGTCATGTTTTGATCTAAGATTGGTCTCATGCTGTCACGTGATGCGATTTCAGAGGTCAGAGTTCACCAAGCTTTAACTTTCCTTTTTTTTTTGGGATTTGACACCTGTGTCTTAGCCAATCACATAGTGGCTTTTGGTTTCTTTCCCTGCATACTGCCACAGAGACAGTGTTAGCATTAGCCGTTGCACTTTTTAGGCTAATTATTTCAGGCTTGACTTCAATAGACCAATAGCACTTAGCACAAGCAAATGAACAAGACACCAAAGATAGGAAGCAAATAGACGGAACAAAGGGAAACAACACAGAACACTTCATAATAAAACCCAATAGGTATGATGACATCTGGGGCCCGTTTCAGAAAGGAGGTTAAGTGAAAACTCAGAGTATTTTAACCCTGAAATGAGAGAAAGTCTGGGTTTTCCGTTTCAAAACGGCAGGTTTGTTAAACTCGAGAACGCAGGGTAAGTCAGGCCTGTTTCTGAAAGAGAGGTAACTTTAACTTTTAACTAACTTTAACTAACTTTTACTGAACAAATTACAGTATGTGCATTAAAAAAAGGTTTGTTATAAGAGATCATATGATGATGAAAACATGTGTGAATGGACAAACCAGCAGGCTGAGCACACTAGCTCATCTTAAATGTTGTTTGGGTCATTCATTCTAAAACCCCTTAACCATTTCAGTATTAATGTTATTATATTATTAATGACCTCCAGAGTGTCTGTAGCGTGTCAAGAGAGTCTGTTCTCCGCGTCTCATGGCTTCAAACGCCACCACGCGTTCATTGTGTGTCAGCATTGTCTTCTGAGGCGCAAGTAGCCTACATTCATTAAATAAAGAAAAGATTGACGCAGCTTCTTCTACCACAGTAAATTTTGTTTTTACTGTTGATATTTGGTGCCCGTTTAATCAGGAAGTGACGATTTTGTTCTCTTCGATTTGTTGGATGGAAACGCTGCTTTATTCGCACATCTGCGTTATTCCAGTTTTGCACATCAATTTAATTAATATATTTGGATGGAAACATAGCTATGGCCTACATTTCAGTCACACAAAGAACAAAGTCACATACGAGAATGGCTTGTCCATTTTTTATAAATTATCAGTTAAAATTCACTGACCTTCGACAGGGACATGTACTGTTACTAGATTAATGGGATTATTATTCTTTCTAAAACGTATTGTTCTGCTCACATTCTAAATGTCATATCAACCTCTACCACTTGATCAATAAAAAAGGCTGACACACTAGTGCACTTTTAAATCCATTAAAAAGTGTATAAAAGTGGGAACATGTGTAAAAAAAATGATAAATGTCACACATAACATTACTTATTTTGTTATACTTAAATATTTAAATGTAAAATTACGCATTAACTTGAGCAGCTGTTTTCCCATGCTAACTGTCTCTGTTTCCCTGATGCAGTGGTGTTGCTTTTTAAAATATATGGTCATATTTGCTATAACTCTGCACGAGCACATCAAACTCAGCTGGAGAAAGAAACGGTGATCTCTTTTTTTAAGATGTTGCCATAGACACTCGTAATATCTGCGCTCCATTGATATTGCCTTTTTATAGTTGTGGTGTGCGCGCTTAACTCTGAGTTGGTCTACTCAAAGTTGATTGACCCAACTCTGATCCGCTACTCTGAAATCGAAAACTCTGAGTTTTTAATCTCTCTGTAAATCAACTCAGAGTTCAAGTTTAAACTCCGAGTTGGTTGAACCTCTTTACTGAAACAGGCCCCTGATATATTAAGAGCTGGATAGTTTAGTTGGGATTCAGGCATTGAAATCATTTTGTTAGATGCAGGAGAATGAGCACAAGTAGTTAATAACATGCAACTACAATCATGAGGAAGATACTGAATTGACAGATGAGCATTATCATCGACACAAGTCCAGTGCAAATCTTTTATATATTCTAAATTATTTATATTTTTTGAGATATTGAAATTGTCATTTTGTAAGTGATGACAATCAGAAATATTTCACTTTGAGAATCTAGAACATAAGAAAGTTGGCGTTTTAAAATAAAAAATAAAGAACTTAATGTCAATAATATTAACAATTTTGGAATGTGTCTGTATTAAGCTGTTGATCGTAATGTTTTGGCTGATCAGTGTATTTATTTTTCTAATCAAATGTCTGGAGCCCTGAGGTATCTAAGAATTTTTGTCTGAGTTTTAGCAACTTGTATAATATACCTATAATTTCAGGACCCTGCTCGTGAAGTGAGCGACATTGCTCAATTCCTTGGACGGCAGTTATCAAAATCAATAATAGATCATATTGTCCAAATGACAACTTTTTCTGTTATGCGAGAAAACCCCATGGCAAACTACTCAACTGTCCCAGATACAAAATTTGATCGTACAGTCTCAGAGTTCATGAGGAAAGGTGAGGAAAGTATATGAAGTGGTAAAATTGGACGTGCAGCTTATTTTTACTGCTATGGAATGGGTTTTTAAAAGATTGTTTGTATTTATGATATTGTACAGGTGAGGTTGGTGACTGGAAGAATCACTTTAGTGCTGAAGAGGATGCTGCATTTGATGAACATTACCACAGAATGATGGCTGATTGTCCTCTTCCAATACGCTTCACTATATAAAACACATCATATATGCTTATTTTTGGGTCAACCTGTACATTATTTGCCAACAATATATATTAATATAATACTAATGGGTGGTAGCAGTTCAATTTCCAAGACTTTTGTTGTGATGTCAAAAATCATTAGAATATTTAGGAAAGATCATCTTCCATTAGGACAATTTGTAAACTATAAATTTATCACACTTTTTTATATGTAGTGATATGCATTGCTAAGAACATAAGTTTGATATATATGAAGGCAATATTCTTAATTTAATTTCTTTTTTGAATGCTTCAGATTTTAAATAGTTGTATCTCTTGCCAGGCGTCATGGTGGCGCAGTGGTTCGAGCCCCTTCTGGGTCAGTTGGCATTTCTGTGTGGAGTTTGCATGTTCTCCCTGTGTTCACAGCGGTTTCCCCCACAAGTCAAAAGACATGCGCTATAGGTGAACTGAATAAGCTAAATTGGTTATATTGTATGTGTGTATGGGTGTTTTCCAGAGTTGGGTTGGGCTTTAAGGGCATCTGCTGGAAAAGTTGGCATTTCATTCCGCTGTGGTAATCCCTGATTAATAAAGGGACTAAGCTAAAAAAGAAAATGAACGAATGAATGTATCTCTTGCCAAATATTGTCTTATCATAACAAATTTATGTTTTTGAGCTTAGATACTTATTAATATTTATTAGCATTTATGGCATTGTTTGTGATCAGAAGCCACAACTGGGTGCTTATAGTACAAGCCTGTGGCATTCAGACACATTACAGAAAATGACTAATTATATATTATAATTTTATACTAATATCAGTAAACCATCAGTTAAGCTGTGACATAAGACAGATTGTCGCTTTAATGTTTACACAGGTGTTCATTCTGTTTAATTATTTTAGTAACCCCTCTGTATTTGTTGGCCACCTCAAATCAAACACCTGTTGGCTCAAAGCTTGCCCATGTACTAGTTTCTAGTGAGTCTGACTACCTTGATTGGCTAGTTCAGGGAAACAAATGAAAGAATAGGCATGGGAAAGCTCCTGAGAAAGTGTGCATTCAAATGATCAGAAAAATACTGGGTTTTGTTTGTGCATATAATGCTCAGAGAGGGACAGACGCTAAAAAACTATGGCATAACCAGGTCTCATAAATAATTACAGAAAGATTAGCACACTAGCTATAGACAAACTAGGGCCTACATTCAGTTGTTAAAAGTAATCAGTCTTGTAAATTAAATTATTAAGTCAGTTTTAGTCGTAATTTTTATTTGTTAAGATTATTATTTATTTGACTAAATGTCATTGGCACATCCGAGCACATCTAATGAACTAGAGGTGATGGACTGGCTATAGTTCACATAAAAACAGAACAGAAGATACATTTAAGTAAAATGTAAGTTGACATGTCATGCCGGGTTGCATATCGAAAGTGCGCAGACTGTCACTGCGCAGCTCGTTGCGCCGTAGAAAGTGTTCAGACCAGTCCAACAAAACACATCTATCACGTATCCTGTCTGCTTCAGGTCAAGGTTCTCAAGGTATTTGCTAACAATAATAATATAATAAAAAGTCGTATTCTTAGTTACTAAAGCAATATCATCGGCTATATAGGTCAGGCAAAGTTATAGGCTGCTCATATAAGGAACGAAACTATAGAGGCACAAGCTCTTATATAAAACTCGCTATCATCTGTTTTGGTGGACAAATATTAAAATGGTTACGAATTAAATTACAGATAGTTATTCGGAAAATATGAGCCGGAGAACAAACGAAACTATTGGCCAAATTCAGGGTGTCCCATTCCCAGAGCGGATAGTGAAGTACTGGACAAGAGTGGAACAGTTCCAGGCGTCAGAGGATGATTTGCTCATAGCCACTTATCCTAAAGCAGGTAGAGTACAAAACCGCTGCAGACAACAAAATGCTATTTAAATAATCATTTAATAGCCATTTCGTCTGTTAAAGGGACTACATGGACACAGGAAATCGTGGATCTGATTCTGAATGATGGTGATGTTGAAAAGTGTAAGCGCGCCCCCACTCAAGTGCGCATGCCGTTTTTAGAGATGACCGCGGCAGATGGTTCAAACGCAGGTATGTTTCATATTTACAAAAACGGCTTGGTTATATATATATATAGTTTCTAATTTATTTATATTGTTTTAGGTATAACTAAGCTGGAGACTATGGATCCCCCTCGTGTTGTTAAAACCCATCTTCCAATTCAACTTGTGCCTCGTTCTTTCTGGGAGGCTGGATGCAAGGTTAAAAGAAAAAGGTTTTGTGTGAAGCACTTAAAAGTGTACATTATATTACCTAAATGCCCAAAATACCTTCATTTCTCCAAAGGTTATATATGTGGCCCGTAATCCGAAAGACAATGTGGTTTCATTTTATCATTTTGACCGCATGAATCTTAGCCAGCCAGAGCCTGGTCCATGGGAACAATATCTGGAGAAGTTCATGACAGGACAATGTGAGTCATGCTGCAGTTTGTTCATTAAATGTGTATAGACAGACAATTTTAATTATCTCCTAATATTAATTTTTTTAGTGGTATGGGGATCTTGGTTTGACCATGTGACAGGATACTGGAGGGAAAAGGAAAAGAAAAATGAAAAAATCCATTACATGTTTTTTGAAGACATGAAAGAGGTCAGTCTGATTTTATTCATTTTCCTTCAGCTTATTCCCTAATTTATCGAGGGTCGCCACAGCGGAATTAACCGACAACTATCCCAGCATATGTTTACACAGCAGATGCCCTTCCTGCCTTAACCCAGTACTGGGAAACATCCATACACTCTATCATTCACACACACACACACACACACACACACACACACACACACACACACACACACACACACACACACACACACACACACACACACACACACACACACACACACACCAATTCATCCAATTCACTTAAAGCTTGTCTTTGGACTGTGGGTGAAACCGGAGCACCCGGAGGAAACCCATGCAAACACGAGCAGAACATGCAAACTCCACAGAGAAATGCCAACTTGCTCAGCCGGGACTTGAACCAGCGACCTTCTTGCTGTAAGGCGACAGTGATAACCACTGAGCCACCGTGCCACACTCAATGCGATTTCAAGAGAACACATTCAGCCAAAATTTTATGGTGGCTCTAAAGGGGCATATTAAGATCTGGGTTGAAGGTATTGTAAGTTGTCCCCTCCTCATTTGTGGTGAGCATTTACACCAATAATGGTCCAAAGATGGTCAAACCAAAAACCTTCACAACAAAGGCTTTTTCATTTAATGTAGCTGGAGTCAAGTCAGAGAGCCTATAATGACTGCAGTCTGCCATCAAAAACACCTAAATGTTGCAACTGGACCCTGGAGCAATGAAAAAAATGTTCTCTGGTATGATGAGTTATATTTAATGGCAGTGGATTTTTATAATGTTTTAGGCAGGTGGTCATCATAATTCTGCTGATTAGTGTTAATTTTATTTTCTTATTAACATTCTGGTGCCTAAATGTCTGAAATATTAAGTTTAAAATTGAGCATATTGTATAATTTGGCTATAATTTCAGGACCCTGCTCGTGAAGTGACAAATATTGCTAAATTCCTTGGACGACAGTTATCAGAATCAACAATAAATCATATTGTCCAAATGACAACATTTTCTACTATGCAACAAAACCCCATGGCAAACTACTCAACCATTCCAGACACAATATTTGATCGTACAGCCTCTCAGTTCATGAGAAAAGGTAATTTTAATTTTTTTAAGTCTAACCTTTATTTGATACCTTTTTAAACTTTTAAATTTTTATTGCTGCTGAATTGGTGTTGTAATATGATTTGAATTTATTTTATCCCACAGGTGAGGTTGGAGACTGGAAGAATCGCTTTAGTGCTGTAGAGAATGCTGTATTTGATAAACATTACCAGACAATGATGAAGAATTGGCGTCTTCCAATACGCTTCACTATATGAAAGAGTGAAAAGGAGTGTCTTTCTCATAGTCCATGAAACTTGAATAAAAGTGCCTGCTGAATGAATAAATATACTAATTATGTTATTATTTGTGTTGACAATTTAGTCCTTTTGTGTGTAACTTATTGTACTTAATTTGACAACAATTTGTCATATTAATGTAATACTGAATGAGTGGTAGATGTTGATTGTTCAAAGCTCTTGTATCCAGTATAAAGGTCAGTTGGCTTCATATCTCTGGGATATACAGTATACATATTATCTGTTAACTGAAATTTAAATAATACCCATCAAAGGGCATAAATTTAATGGCTTTAACTCAATAGCAAAAAAATAAAAAATAAATCCATTATTGAAAAAAGAATGTGTCTGTAAAGATACAAATATACACACAGTTGTAAAAAGTGATCAAGGCCTAGTGACCTTTAAACCTGTGCTGCCAAACCTCCAACTCATGTAATGCTCCTGATAAAGCTCTTCCGTGAGTGAGCTTCGCAAACAACGCCACTGAATATAGCAAAACAAGGTCAGTGATATTGATGATTTTAATTTTGACGATTTATTTTGTTTGTGTATGTGGCCAATTTAACTAGTATGTGAACAAATCATTGACGCATTAAACAAATCTCACTTTCATAGGCATGTCGTCCTTCCTTTCTTGGTTTGTACCAAGTGTTCCCACTTGGCTAACACCAAATGCTATTCCTTTACATAGTGTTTTACAAGGTGAGTCATGAAAAGAATGATTTGTTACAACTGTCAAATATTAAAGGAATTAACGTATTGTCATAACATTGAAATGTTTTTGCCAATACGTAACCTATTTACAAAAAAATATCTAATAACATCTAGATAATCTAATAGAGATTCTACTTTAAACATCAGAATGCAGGTTTAAAATATTTCTGTTCATAATGTGTTCTGTTTAATGTCTGTCATACATTTGTACTATGATTTACAGAAGATACCCACTAAAATATAATTCAGTTAAATATTAATATCAAGAGATCATAAGTGCACCCCTAATAAATCACCATTGTAAATATTTATATGAAGAGTTCAGATGCAAAAACCTCTAAATGCCATCTGTAATGTTCTCCTAAAATGACCATTTTGTCAGCCTCCTATGTTTGTGTTCAGTTATTTCACTTTAAAGGAAATGTAAATAACTTATTTCTCACTATAAAAGTAAAATGACTGAGCCTACACACAGGAGTTGGAGAGAAATCCTACTTTTAGAAGAAAATATCAGATGGCTTTTAGAGGTTTTTGCATCTAAACTCTTCATATATTGCCATAAGCCTTAGGTTTTAATATTTTAACTGTATAATCAAATGTAACATGGTTACTGATTCTTCTGAACAATTTCATATCAAGTCAAAATATAGATGTTTCACATTGACATGTACAGCATGACATTGTTTAATCAATATTTTGAGGTTTTGTTTTTTAAAAAAGAAGTCTGAAACACTAAAATCGACTCACTCCAGGTTTATGGTCTATAAAAAATCAAATCACATAATATACATTATGTTGTTTATCACAGGTCTTGTGGGTGCTTGTGGAATCTGGGTCCTTCGTAATCTTTTAAAAACATTCTTGTTTGTTGAAGCACAGAGGTAAATATTCATTTTAAATATGTGCTATGTCGTTTAACTGATTAGAATTGATATCAATAGAGGTATATGGATGGAGACAATGTTTTGTGTTAAAGTTTTTGTAAGTTTCACATGTCTGTTGTTTTTTTTAAGTATTGCAGATCTAGACAAAGACCTTAAACCAAAGAACAAACTAAATGGTGGACTAACAGAGAAAATTCAGTTTTGGATCCTCACAGCGGTTCTTTCTGTTGTGGGATCTCGTGTTGCATCACTGGTGGTTTTAGAGTTCTCCCTCAGAGCCATTTCAGCGCGAATCACAGGAGGATCAGTATGGACAAAATTATTTATGATTTTAAATATATTTCTGCCTGACAGCTTATAATTTAGATGAAATATTGCTCTTTTTGTTTAGGACTCAATAATTGACCCAGTGTTACTGCTACTTGTCCAGTGCCAGTTCTCCCTGGGCTGCGCACTAACCTGCAGCCTTAAATTCCTCCATGAGGGGGCACCACAAGGCTGGCTAAGCCTTCTTCTAGCAGTTGGACTAAGCTGGTTCTTGGCTAGCCGGTGCAGTAGAGTATGGCGGCATGTAAATTCAATGTATCCAATACACAGCACACAACGTTATTGTGGACTATGCATTGGACTCCTAACCACTGGCACTTCAATATTAACCTGGCTCTGCACCGCCTTAATAATAACTTTTAGTGTATCTGGAATTGCTGCCATATCCAACATAAACCAACACTTTCTTTCAACCACTGAGGCTCTGAGATTTTGGACCCCACTCACAATCTGCTACTCTCTTCTAGTTGTGTATATGAATGGTAAGACGAGCAAATGGTTAGACTAAATAATTTTTTTTTTTACTAGAATTCCAATAGAGGCATGGAAACAAAACTAATTCTGAATATCATACATTTCAAGAAAGTTTAGGATCAATAATTTTTTGTTTTATTGTTTAAGTAAATTATTCCAATTATAGTAAATAATTTGCAGTCAGTAGTATTCAGATTAACTTGATTCTTTAAGTTCAAAAGAACAACATTTATCAAACAATTAATTGTGTCCTGGGAAAACAAGCAGTCACCAAACATTTGAACAACACCAAGTAAATTTGATGCCATCATTTGAGTCTAATCAGTATAATCATTCTTTCAGAGGATCGGAGGCAACAGCCTGGTCAACAGATTGTCAACACAGTTGTTGTGCGACTAGGTGGGCTTTTCGTGTTACTGATTACAGTGGGAACTTGGTCAGATGTCCTCCATGTTTTAATCTGCTTTATTGGTGAAGCTGCATGTCTGTTACCATCTCAAGACCTCTTGGAAGTCATATATCAGGTTAGAGCTAACGATTGCATTTGCTGATCTCTCCTGAGCATATATTTGAAAAAATATTTAGAGCATTCAATGTAAAAAAAACATGCTTTGTATTTTGCAGCATACCAGCTATGAGCCTAAAGGACCAATTAAAAGACCTGGTAACCAAGGAGAACATAGGAAACTGGGAAAATTTGATTGAACTTATGAAACCTCACACACTATTCGCCTTTATATATATTAAATAATGTACATTTAGGTATTATTTAAGATATATGTGCTATTTTGTCCTTCCTATTATGAATGCTTTAGTCTGTCACTATTTTATTACTAGGCTACATGAAAAAACATGAATGCCATCATCATAATAAATACATAATTTTGTTTATTCAGATTTGTCTTACATCATCAAACACTGCCACAATGTTAAGTTCTGCCTATTTTGGATGAAAACAGAATTGGAGAATTAGTCCTTTACAAGTCTTCCATGCATTCAAATAGTTACTGTCATTCACTGTAAAAGGTAGCAGTTCCACTAACTAAATAACTACTGTGTTTTGAGCATGTAACAACTGAATTCAGTCGGGTTTTTTTTTTTTTTTTTTTTTTTTGAAGCAGCCAAGCACAAAGCAACGCAGTTAAACTGAACTTGAATCTAAAAATAGCTACATTGGAAACAAAATGGCCGCAATGCTCTTATTTCTTTTGTTGTGCTTGCTGGGTTTTGTCTACACTGGGTTATGCTCAAAATGGCGTCATATTTCAGAGAACATTCTTTCGATAACTGGCGCCAAAAAGACCAACTGAACATTCAAGAAGAACAAGTGTGTGTTTTGTTTATGACGCATAAATCTCTCTGGTATTTAAGAGGTACGTGTTTTATTCTCCACGGTGCATTTGTTCTGCTCCAGGATGTTTTCATGCGTTAAAGGCGCTCATACTAAACATGGACAATTTCTTTCATAAACATTCCATATTCTGTCGATATTTTGTTTACAATCCCGTCGATTCCACGTTTGAATACATAAATTAAACGTGTTTTAACAATTTAATGAAGCAATAAATGCCTTCATGTCCGTAGACGTTTGCCACACCGTCTCGAGTTGATTAAGAGGAAAAAAAAGAACAATTGGTGTCCGAGTATCCAGGGGATTCATTTATTGTAACATGCAACAATACGGTTTTGGCCTAAATGCGCATTTGTATTTCCAGTGTGCAACCAATCCCAAATCCAATCCCAAAAGAATTACATTTTATTACTTCTATTCCATAAATATTAAGGATTTAGGAAGATCCAGAAAGTCCATGTATAAATCCTGTGAAGACTCAAAACTGAATCTGAAGATATTGTGGCTTGCTCAAGATCCAGCTTGAGAAGCATATCCACCTCAGTACAAGTTCCAGAATTTTCTGCCAGTCAGAGGGGTTGTAATTGCTCTTTGTCAAAACTCTGTGTGGGCGTGTAAAGCGCAAGCGCGATTCATCCATTGCGGTCCCTGTTTTGCCGCATTCTGGCGCATGCGTGAATCAAATCACACGCCTCGTGCATAGCTGGAAAACACTCAAATGCTGGTTTTAATACAAACTTGTTTTGGATTGTCTTTCTATCTTTTGCTTTAATGCATTATTGATCACCACAATATGTGGAATGATAATCCTTATCTTATTTAAAATACGAACTGTTGATCTTTGTGTCAGCAGGCTGTACTGTTATTATTAATAATTAAGCTTGCATTGACCCGGATGCCTGTCTTTTTTTATATCCATGTAAACGTAATCGTTCTTATCGCTGTAGTTATGAAAAAGATATTTAACTATAGTAATCAAATGGATCAAAACCCTTCATCAAAGATGTCCTCAACTATTGGACAATACCAATTCTTGTCTTAAAATGATTTTTAAAAATCTTTTTGATCCACTTCAAATGTTGACTACTGTAGGCTATTTATCTCCCACAAAGGCGGGGCTTGTATTGAGAGAATCGCTCAGCTAATTCAATCATGCCTAAATAAATAGTTTATCTAACAATAGAGGCTCTCGTGACGTATTGTTTTAACTCGCAAGTAACATGTCAAACACGGTCTCCACATGGATGTAGGGAAAACAAATGGATGTGCAAACGTATACAAAGCAGCAGTATTAAAGGTATTACTACTGTCAACACCGTCCAGCCACTGACTCGTGATTACAGTTTGTGGTAAACCTCATTGTAACACCCCAGAAACTATTAGTAACTTGCTTTTAAAAGTCATTTTTTAAATAGCCTGGAAAATGTTAAACTGCAATCTGAGTTTTTACCTTTCAACCTTTACCTGTGAAACAATCCAAAGGATGTGCAGCTTTAACATTTAAATTGATGTACAATGAAACATGTCTTGTCCGATTTGATCCATGTGGTATTCCGGGTGCTGCTCATTGCATATGCGCGATCTCGTCATGAACCAGAGCGCGCTCCTCGACAGCAAGGTTCAGGCGCTCGTAGTCAACACAGCTTTCAAGTGCAAGCGGGTCCAACGTAGTGTCGAGTCAGAGGAACTACTCGCCTCATCCTAACACATTCAGTCGGATTTAACGCAGTAAAATATTCTGTATGACCGGGGGACACCACCACGCAGTATGGTCCGGGAAACCAGACATTTATGGGTGGGAAATTTACCAGAAAATGTACGAGAGGAAAAAATTATCGAGCACTTCAAACGGTAAGTGTCGATTTGCTGAGAGCAAGGCAACATACAGCAATGTGCTTTCTTCAAGGGATTGGGCGAAAACAATAGCAGCACACCGGTGTAGAGTTGAACAACGTAAATGTGTGGGGAAACTTTCGCAGGAACGCTGCTATGGAGTTGGCTTGTTTTGGCTGACTTAACATACGCTGGCTAGTGAGTTAACGTTAGCTTTCTAGAGTCGCAGTCGTCGCTAGGTTGCTAATTAGCACGTAGGGTCGCATACAAGCACGTTACTTGTGTTGCTGAAAATTGTTGGCTTCAGCTTTCTTTAATTTGCATCCCAGATGTCAGCAGCACTACTTAAAGGCACAAAAAAAATCTATTGCTCGATGGCTGCACGCTAGTTGAAGTAACTTAGCTATATGGTGTCCACTAAAAGGCATTATACATTGGGTGTTGTTTTGAGCATTCAGCTCAGATGTCATGAATGTCAGGAGAGCGGTGACCGTCTCCTGCATCTTCAAGGAGTCAAACAATACCAGTGTGGACTTCTATAAATAAAATAAACTTTAATGCAATTTATGATTGTCTGTAAACATGTGGCGAGAGTTTACTTCAACCTGACGTTTAAGTTGTCAGAAGTTTGTGTGGTGGTGAGATTAATAACTCATACTCACAAATCGTGGTATTAAAAATGATTTTAGATTTTCTCAGTGTTAAAAACAGCTAGAAAGCCAGCCATGTCTAACGTTACTCGCATGCTGGAGAGTTTTATCATAATTCCAAACCCTTGGATTCAGGTGTTGAATTCACTCAAAAGTCACATAGTTCATGAGTAGAATGAAGAACCAAGTCATAATTGCACGGTTTCTAGAAAATAAATTGTGTAAATCTGTAATCTAACGTCAGAAAAACAGTGTGGCGAGATGGATCCCAGTAGTGACATCGCAGTATTGTATAGTACCTAAATGAACTGGCTGGATGATTGTTTATATTTATATTATCTTAAAGATATATTATCACACAGTATATATAACGTTGGGCTATATACATGTCTAAACTTTACCCGCATTCTTAAATAGCCACTGAAAGCGACAATATTGAACAAATCTCAATCGTCGGATTGTTTACATCGTCGCAAAATGTAAACTGCATATTATCACTCAACTTCGTGCTTTCTAAAGCATTAAGATAGTATGCTTATCTGTAAATCTGCATAGAAACAACGTGTATTGTGTACGAAATTCCCTTAATAGTCTTGACTTTCATTATTGACCACATTTATTACCTACACGTACGCACAAACACCCCAAGGTAACGTTAGCGTTTAAAAATGCAGGTGTGACCAAACTCATTGTAATGGCATTTTTGTAAGATATGTGCCTCATTAATGCAGATGTTCGGACTTAAGTTTACTGAACATACCTCATTGTCCTAAGGTATTACTTTGCTAGTCGAGCACACAGGAGGTACGCTAATATAAGAACCTACAATAAAGATTGAGTAAATAATTAATTTTGAAGCTACCGCTTTGTTGTCTCAACGGCAGCCTTTTGTTCAAATGCCTGTCCATTTAGCTTTGAATTGTTGTAATAACGGTCGCCCTTTGAACGGGAACTAAATTAAATCCCGCTCATGTTCATTTTAGGAAGAAAAAATAAAGGAGGAATTGTTGTCCGAGAAATACAAGAGATAACCGCACAAATCAATATTTCTAAAATGAAATGGGACATATTTAAGTATACCGAAGTGATTTGTGTACGGTGACTGTCAAAGCTCAGGTCAGTGCGGTAGAGGTACTTATTGAAGATGGGGGACGGGAGAATGAATAAGCAGTGTGAATAGGTTTGTAAAATGGCGACGGAGATTGTGTTGTGAGTGTGAGAACTGGTGTGTCAGACAGCTGCTCACCTAGAGCACAATTTGAATGCCTATTGTTTATAGTTTGCAAACCAAGTGTTGTTTTAACCCTCATGAACGCCTGACGTTCATTTACATATGTTTTGTTTATTCTTGTGATGATTGACAGCAAATTAATGTTTAATAAGTGCATATGTAGTTTATACAAGCACTATATGTCACGGTTTCTACAGGCAAAAAGGTAGAAGGGATGTAATTTTATGAAACATAGTGATTAGGTAGAGAGGATAGTATGACAGTTAAGAAAAAAAACATGACATTCGAATTATATAGATTTGATACAATCACTCTGAAGAAAAAGGCTGCTCTAGTTATTTTGCAATGCATTGGTGCACCAGGCACAGATCATCAAAATCTGATATTTGTTTTCTGTTTATTGGACATAGTCAAATGAAGGGAGGCATTACTGGCATATGGTTTATTATAGTCATACGGTGCAACATCTTTGAGAGATGATGCAGAAGACAGGCTGTTTTTATTTGAATAGCCTTATTTACATAATGCACAAATGACTGGCATGAAGGTTTGTTTTCACTCAGGCTTTTGCACCATCTATTCCGACCTTTGCAGATTGCCAGTATACGAGATGTTTTTTTTTTCAACATAGTTGACTGCAAATATGCAGTTTATTAAGGGTGTACTCGCACTATGCAATCCGAACCGTGCCCAGGCCCGTTTCCGGGATCGTTTGAGAAGTGTGAGTGCTCTGAATCGGGCTCAGGCACGGTTCAGTTGACCGACTCTGGCCTGGTTGGAAGAGGTGTGCCAGAGCGCAGTTCACTTGGGCAGGTCACTTTACGCTTGTAGTGTAGTGTAAAGCGCGCCTGAGCCCAAAACTGAAGACGAGACGTGATTTTAAGGCACTGCTTAATATGGATTTATTAGTCATTCTTACTTGTTAATGAACGCAAACTGTCGTAGTTTATTAAAGACACAAATTCCTCACTGAACGACAGCTGCATCTTCAACAAACCTCCTAATTCCTGCAGCACGATGACTTTATGATTGTTTATGAGCATCAAAAGTGGCTGATCTGTTTCGCGAAATATTTGACTGCGTGTCACTGCATCCCAAATGACTAAAACAATATAAAGAAATCTTCACTGTGTTGAGCAAGAGCGCATTTTAAACTGAACGGCGCATCATCGATGACGTAAGCGTGCTCAGGCCTGAATGTAATGTGAGTGTGGGCTGTCAAGGGGAGACGGGAGGGGGGACAAGCATGCTTTGGCCCGGTTCAAGGCAACTGTACATAGTGTGAGTACGCCGTTAGTTATGGCTAAATAGTTAAAGCTTTTTGTGCTCTTTTTTTTTCAGGTATGGACGAGTGGAGAGTGTCAAGGTTCTTCCTAAACGTGGATCGGAAGGTGGAGTGGCAGCTTTTGTGGATTTTGTGGACATTAAGAGTGCTCAGAAAGCTCATAATTCTATCAACAAGATGGGAGACAGGGACCTACGCACCGATTACAATGAACCAGGAACTATTCCCAGTGCAGCTCGAGGCCTGGATGATAGCCTGTCCATAGCCACTCGTGGGCGGGATGTTTCAGGGTTCACAAGGGGGGCAGGGGGCCCTGTGTATGGGCCCTCTGTGTCACTTCACAGCAGAGAGGGACGCTTTGAACGCAGACTAGACGGGTAAGTGGACATAGTTTTTCTGAAGGCAGGGAGACCATTCGTTTCTTGTAACTCATCTCTCCCTCCCAATTATTTCCGTCATTAATTGGGCTAATTTATTGTTTTGGGGCGGGGGACATATGGGAAATTAAGAGAACACACTGGAGGGTAGTAATTTGGGCATCACGCTTTGATGGTTGAGGTCCGTCATCACTCACCGTGTAAAGCGTGCCAGTTATGAAGTTTGTGAAAGCATGGTGAACATGCACCAAAATTCATAATCGTTATGTAGAGCTTAGCGTACCTCTGCATGGGGATTCTCTCAGAATTGGATATCACTGCGAAGAGAATCCAGGGCATGTTTCGGATATCAAATTATTCTGGGATTTCTGGAACTCAGAGTGAATCTATGACCATGGCCTTACCTGGAATTGCCCGATTGTGGAGTACTGTACCGCCCAAGGTGGATTAATGTCTTACTACATGTGTTTTTGCTCTGTTATTGTAACACAATTACAGTGTTGATCAATTAAGACCCATTGATTGGTAATTGGATTATTGAAATGGGTGGTTTAAGATCAGTTCTTTCCCTTCCATGATCTGGAGCACTCTGGATGGTATTCTCTGGATTCTTAATCACACTGGATTAATACTACCCAAATGACAAGGATTTTCTATCACTTCAGTTTCTTTTCTTTTTTTTGTTCTGGATTGTGATGATAGGGGTTTGTTGTTAATTCCAAGGGAGACTTCTGCCATTGGTCAACATGGTAGAATGTGACAGAAACACAGTGAGCAAATCTCTTTATTTATTCATTACTTATTTCCAGACCATTTAAGTTCATTTTTGCTTTTTTTTTGCAAACTCCAAAGAAAAAGGGTGGATTTAACATAGCGCATCATCTAACTTACTGTAGAATGAACAGATTTTTGCGTCCAAAGCAAGGAATGGAGGTACTGCTGTGAGGTTGAAGACTTCTCACAATGGATATGAAATATGCCATTGGATTACAAAGTCCCATTAAGGAACAGGAACTATAGCAGACTGTGGATACACTACAATTAAGAAGAAAGTCGGTTTCTCCTAATGGACTATTTCAATGCCAATGGATTATTGATCTCTTTTTTTTTTCTTCCAAACATCAATAAAGATTCCACTGGGATTTGTAAAACATCTGTCAAACACCCAATGTTTTCAGAGTTGACTTGGATTATTAATGTCACTGTGATAAGAATATTGCTGCATTCTGGTGGGATATCTCTGAAATGAACATTTTCAGCCATAAAAATGTGACTAAGAAGATTCAAATATAAAAACATAGTTTTGTTTTTTAACTTGCTAAAGAAGGATTTAAAAGCTCAGTGGCACATCAGAACAGTATTTCATATCTTCTCCAGAGACATTTTTGTTTTAATGGACTAATAAAAATAAAGAAGAGAATTAATGCAAGTCAAGAACCATCTTATGGATTTATTTTATTTTTGGACTATTTTTCTACAGCCTGTTTTTGATCTGATAGAGATTTTTTTTTGCACTGAACTTGAGATGGACAATCTACCTCCAGACTTTTACCTCCATAAGCTTTTTCCATATCGATATTGACTTTTTCTTTTTTTTAAGAAGCATGGATTTCTTTGGCCAAACTAATATGTTGGATCCTGAAAGCTAAGGATTACTTCGTTGATTTTTTTTTTCTTACCATTTTTACATTCTACATTTTTAATCCCCTTTTTTGCTCACAAAGTTCTGTCTCCCTAAATTGTATTTGGAATTGTAGGTCGAGTTTCCGCTGTCTGAAAAGGTTGGTATGTTCTGCCCTGTGTATATTAGCTGTTCTCTAACCCCTAGTTTGATCCCCTGTCTTTTTTCCATCTCCCACTAACAGTTGTAGCTGTTAAACAGGCTGTTTTTAGTAGCTTGTTGGCATTTTCAGAAATTTACCTCACTTTGCTGTCCCTTTCCTGATTCTCACTCTCTTTCACACTCCCTGGCTTTTTGCCTCTCTGCTTTACCTACGTGAAATAATTCGAATAGTGTTCGAGACATATTAAGAGCAAAAGGTTCAAATGACTTTAACTACAGCAAAGCTGACCAAACACATAACAGCTCTATGGAAATGGAGATGGCAAATGAGCTGTGGAGTGTTGTGATGCAATGTGTCACCACTGTTTGTCAGTTCTTGTAAAAATTGCAGGAGTTGACTATATTTACTGTAAAGGTTGATCACAATCAAGTTACACAGCTGACCTTCACTAAATAAAAGCATCTTTTTTTGATGGAAAGCCAACAAATTAACTAGGTCTGTCAGCCAGCTCTTATTTTAACCTCTATTAATTGGAAGTACTTACAATATAAATAGCTAATGCACAATTATTTATATTGCTAAGGAACCATATATTATATATTAATGATAATTGTAACTATTGGTGGCTCTCTTACAAAGTAAGGGTTCCCAATATATAAGTATAATTATTTGTTTTCCTCCGCAATTAAAAAATATCCCACTCAAAATTGTAAGATTTGTATTTTATATTAAAGGTTTACTGAAATCTTAATCTTTAAGTTTCGTGTAGTGTCTCCTATACTCATTCCCTTTCTGCAAGAGTTTATTCCTTAAAGCGTGGTGTAGGATCGCTCAAAATACAAATCATTATTCTACTGCCTGACCTGAACAAATTATGTTGGAGTGTATTATTGCAAAAGACCTTTATTCGAGGAAAATAATAATGAGTTTTTATAGCCTGTGGCTTTGATTTTATTCTTTGAGAAGGACTCCTTTGTATTCATGAAACCTTATTCCTGTTAGGTAATTAATTCGCCAAACGAGGCCCAAATGTATCACGCTATCATAGGACAGAAGTAGGTTGTTTAGAATTCGTAATTAACTAACAAACAAACAAACGAAAAACACCCCCATTATTATTTGCATGGTAAAAGAATAAATTAGCTCCATCCAATTGGTCATCTAAAAAATGTACCGAGTACTGGAATTGCAGCTTCTCACTACAAAACACAAAGTAAATAGTTTTATGCTTTGACAAAGACAGAAAAAGTAAATTAAATGGTAGTTTCTGCCTTTGTACCCTGTGTAACTTGGAATGTGACTGACCATGGTATATATTTGTTTCTCCTAGGTTTTCAATATTGATTTAGTTTGATATCATAAATACAAAAATTAAATGTCAATAAAAGAGCCTAAACAACCTTCTGAGTTGTCTTGACTTGATATGAATGTTTGTATTGAATGCTGCAATAAAAGAAAAAATTATAAGGAAGCATCTTTCCAACATGCACCTGCAGTCTATGTTTTGATTAAATCACCTCTTCAACGCATGTCACTTGACTCGTAAACCTATCAGGGATGGAAAATAACATTCATTTCATTCTTTCCATTTTTCTTTGCCATCCTCCATCCCTTTTCTTGTCATGTAGGACTTCGGATGGCCGGGAACGCTCTTACGATCACAGTGCCTATGGACACCATGAGCGTAGCAGCAGCAACAGCACTAGTTTTGATCGCCAGCGTCACTATGAGAGCGATTATTACAGAGACTCTAGGGACCGGGCCCTCAGTGGAGCCAGTGGGAGTGCCAGTTCAGCCAGTGGCAGCATCGGAGGAAGCTCATCTGTGGGCAGTGTTGGTGTTGCAGGGAATGTTGCAGGAAGCAGTGGTGCTGGTGGAGGCAGTAGCAGTGCTGCTGGAGTAGGCAGTGGTGGCTCCACACCAGGAGGAATTGTCTATTATGGTTCACGAAGCCGGAGCCCCAGTCGTTTTGAGACTACAGAGACTCGCTATGAGCCCCGTGCCCGTGAAGCCTTCACACTTGCCAGTGTGGTTCATCGGGATTTATTCAGAGAAGAAAGAGGCAGACGTGGGGAAAGGACATACCACCACAGTCGCAGTAGATCACCACACTCTTCGCAGTCACACAATCCATCACCACAGAGGTTGCAAAGTCAGGCAGCGCGACCGGCACGCTCCCGCAGTGGCTCAGGATCTCGCAGTCGCTCCTCCAGCTCAGACTCTATCAGCAGTACCAGCAGCAGTGGCAGTGGCAGGTGAGCACAATAAAGCATGTGCATATCAATTAGCATATCTATAATGGTAAAATATGGAGAAGTAAGTTAAGAGTTCAACAATTTTATTTGTTGTTGTTGTTGTAATAACGGTCACCTTTTGAAGGGGAAATAAATCAAATCCCGTTCATGTTCATTTTGGGAAGGAATACTGAGGAGGAATTGTCCGAAAAAAAGCCAAGAGATAAACGCATAAATCTAAATTTCTATTATTTCTGGGATATATTTAAGTACCCTACCGCCCCCCCCCCCCCCCCCCCCCCCCAAAAAAAAAAAATTTTTTTTCTTCACCTAGTGATGGGTAGTATGAACAAATATATCATGTATATTCATGATTTTAGCAAGATTTTTTGTAACATTTGTTTTATTATTTTTCAAGTGTATCTGAGTTTTACAGCCAAACCAATTTTCTTATAAAAAAAAAACAAATAAAGCAACAAAGTGGGCGAACAAAACAGCCAAAGTAGGTGAAGATAAAACTCTTTTTATATATATTTTTTAATGATACCAAAGAATTATATTACAAATATGCAAAATACACAAATAAAACAAACATTGGTTTATTTCTTTGGGTACAGCAGGTGTATTTAGCAGTAGCTTTTAAAAAACAAATGAATTTTAAAATAAATGTTTTTTTTGCTTTATTAACAAAGTGAAGGTTGACCCAAAGGTTGGGTCAAGTTGTTTTAAACCTATTGGTTAAATAATGTAATTTCTGCCTACAACTTTCATTTTTGAGCATCAAGTTAAATGCATAAGACAGTCATTTTTAATCTTTACCATGAACATCAGTGGTTATATCTAAACTATGAACCGTTATCCCAGTACTTCTGTGTTATTTGACTACTTGTAACTTCATATCTGACTCAAAAGACTAAAGGCTGAATCTTTCATGGTTTTTGTGTTTTTTAAACACGGATTTGAATGCAGCGATTCGAAGGATTAATAAACAAATGCAAATTACCATATTTATATTTTATGTTGTTGTATTGAGATCCTGATCTCTTAAAGATTATTCGTGCAGCGGAATGCAATAATGCAGGCTAAAACAAGTAGTGACAGAAAACGCCTTTAATAACCTAAGAACCCACCACATCCTGAATAACCTACCACAACTTCTTCCATCATTATATTTTACAGGAAAGCCTAAATGTTTTCATAAATGTCATTTGAATGACGTGAGAGGAGATCTCTCTCTGTGATTGTTACCAAAATAGGATTAATCTACAAGTTTAAAAAAATGTGTGTTCCAATGTTGTGATCCGTTACACCCCTAATAAATAGTGACGGCATGTTTATTGTATTAGTCTGACATCATTTTAAGACCTGCACTCACCATCAAACATCTGTTTTGTTCTTAAAGTCCACATGAACCGAAATTGCTGAGACCTTTATTTTATTTAAGTATATTATTGATGTACTTCCAACTGAAATGGAATATTTAGTGGGGCGGGGCTTCCTTTTTGAGCTTCATTCCCTCATAGCAAAGTAGCGACAAGAATGTGATTAAGAATATTGCAAACAGTCAGACTTTGATTAAGGATTACCAAAACAGGTTATTTTGGGTGGATTAACTTGCACAGATTCATTCATTTTAAGAATGACAGTGTAAGCTAGGGCTGTGAACTAGGGTTGGGTGGTAATATGGTATACCGCCGGATCTAATAATAGCAACGGTGTCAGTTTCAATACCATTATACAATCATAAAAAACAATGCACCTAAATAGGAGACAAGTATTAAATAATAAATATTATTAATTTAATGCCTAAAAATGCGTATGCGTAATTGCCATCACGGGACAGCGTGGAGATGAGAGAAAGAGGTGAGGTAAGATGGCGAGTCGCGCACCAAGTGACCAGGTCTCGAAAAAGAACTCAACCTCTGCAGTTTGGAAGTATTTTCGGTTTCGACCAAACGAGAAGGGGGACCTGGTAAATACGAACGGGAGCAGGCGCACGGTCTAACAATATCGCTCCCGAGCGAGTGATGCTGAATGTGTATGTGTTTGTGTGTGAATGAGAGAGAGCGTCCCACGCAGATGTCTAATACGAACAAGACAAACAGGTGACCGCGAACCTAAGGTCGCATATACAGTATTCAGTTTCTGAATGGTTTAGGCACAAGCCAACAGTTTGGTGACGCTGTCTGCACCTTGCATCATAATTTTTTAAATTATGCATGGTAATACCATACACCGAGGTAAAATAGGGAGGAGGTTTGATGGTATAAAAATTTGGATACCGCCCAAGCCTACTGTGAACCTACCTGGTCTCACAGTTTGGTTAATTTCGATATCACGATGCATTGACAATGCTTACCACACAATTTTATTTTTGACTTCACAACAAAAGAACACAATACGCTTATTTCACGGGCCGCCATTTTAAAATGCAAGAAAGCGAGGCTGCGGTGGAAGAAACCCGGAAGTATAGGGTCAACACTGTAAACATTGCAACAATATGCTGTGTACTACAAACCTCCAGCTGTTGCCACAATTTCAAAATGCAGGTATGGTGTAAACATCATGTTTAATTTAAACAATTAAAAGCATATTAGTCATTAAACAACATCACAATCTCTTTAAGAGCAATACACTTAAGTGTCCTCCAAGGCTTCAGTTTATGGCATTAGGTAAACACCGTGAGGACGCTTCCCTGCTTCAGCCTATAACCCGGTGAGCGATTAAACAATGCAGTCCTCTGTAGCACACCCTTGTATTGTCTGTAATAGTGTTGTCCCGGTACTACAGTTTTCAAAACATCCATTCCCCACTAATGGGGGTTCATAAACAGCACTGATTTGCCATAGTATTTACCAGTGTTCAACAGAAAGGACAGTGATTGGCTGTGAAGTTTATCAGTTCACCGGTCTTTCAAACACAGATAGATGGACATTGGAGCATTTTAAAGCCGTGAAGATCAGTCAATTCCTCAGCGGATCACTCATCTGTGTTTGCGCTCGGTAAACATCGGTGAAGTGCGGTGAACTGTTGACCTTCATGGCCAATTACAGTAATTTCTGTTGAGCACCTTAACACAATGGTAAATCAGCGCTGTTTAAGAACACCATCAACAGTGCTTAAATGTTAGCGGGAAATTTACGTGTTTTTTAAAATTCAGTACCGAAATACTGTATCGTGACTTAGTCTAATATAGTGGAAGTCTAATATAGTGAAAAAATCAGTTCATTAACTTGAGTTTGATGAATGGCATCTAAAATGTGTGTTTGGAAAAGAAAACGTTAGCTTACTAGTGCCATTTCCCTTAACTTATCTGAAAAAGAGGTCTTATACCCCTTTTATTTTCACTTTCCATTCAGAACGGACCTTCGGGACACTCGGAAGGTGCTGAAATTACAAATTTATGTCACTTTCTTTTCACTGATAAGATATACAGCACCTTGCAACATTCCTGTGTGACTCGGGCGATACTTGCGGTTTTCTTCACACCGCAGCCTCGATTTCGCTGTTTAAAATGGCGGCCATGTGAAATCAGTCTATTTTGTCTTTTAATACAAGCAGTCAGATATATGAACTGTGCCTTTAATTTTACCAGCTCAAAGAGAACAAAATCGTCACTTCCTGATTAACTGGCGCCAAATATTAAGGCCCAATCCCAACTCTACCCCTTAGCCCTTCCCCTTACCCCTACTCCTCATTTTGCGCGTTCACGTGAAGGGGTAGGGTTGTTCTAATTCTCTTTAGCTTGAGGGTATAGGGCTAAGGGGAAGGGGTAGATACCCCTTCAAACAGAGATTTTTAAGGACCACACTCGAATTCAAGGGGTAAGGAAATTTCTCAGAATACACCAGCTGCAATAGCAGTATAGCTGCCATTATTTTGTCATTATTACGAATTTGTATGACAAACAAGCATGTTTTAAGGGCGTACTAGAACCTAGAACCGTTGCCTAGAACCGTGCTGAAGCATGCTTGTCCTCACTTCCCTCTGCCCTGACTACCTGCACTCACATTGCATTTGAGCAGAAGCACGCTTACATCATCGATGATGCGTTCTTCAGTTTAACAGAAGAGAAGGGCTCTCGCTCAGCACAGTGGAAATTTCTTTCGTTATATCATTTTAGTTGTTCGATATGCAGTGACGCGCAGTTAAATATTTAGCCAAACAGATCAGTCAATTTTGACGCTCAGAAATTATCATAAAAGTCCTCGTGCTGCAAGTATTAGGAGATTTGCTGAAGATGCAGCGAGGGGTTTGCGTCTTTAATAAACTACGACAGTTTGCAATCATTGAATAGATAGAATGATTAATAAATCCAAATGAATCCCTGAAAGTCTTGTCTTCAGTTTCAGGCTCAGGCGCGCTATGCACTCACATTACAAGCATACCGCGCCAAAGCCCAAGTGAACCATGCTCTGGCACACCTCTTCCAACCGGGCCAGGGCCGACTAACTGAACCGCACCTGAGCCCAATTCAGAACACTCAAACGAACCGGGAAATGCGCCTGGGCACAATTCAGGTAGCATAGTGGAGAAGCTGCATGAATCTTTTATTTAATAAATGACTTGCGCCTCAGAAGACAATGCCGACACGTAATGATCACGTGGTGGTGTCTGAAGGCGTGAAGTAACGTAGACACTGAAGAACAGCCATGGTTATCACAGCTGATCCATGATAGACGTGGTGTAGAGAACTTGCTCTGCAGACACGCTTGTGTCTGGATCCACAAGTATTGCTGTAACAGCCTGGAGAGGAGAGAAAACCTTACCTCACTAACACCAGCAGGTCAAAGGTCAACAGAGAAAGAGAGAAGCAGAGATAGAGCTTTTCAGCTTTCATTTCCTCCCTAGGAATGAAATCATGGACATTGACGATCATCTGGCTCTGCATTGTGGTACATCGAAGAAACAATTATTTTGAAACCTAATGTGAGCTAGCAGAATAAACATTGTCAATTTTAATTTCACTCAGACTTTATCTGTTTGCTTTCACTTTAGACATAAACAAGTGTGTTTCTATGTAAATAATACGTGGTTAGCATGATCAGACATAAAATATAACCAAGTCCTGTAATTAGGGGCTGTTTGACAGGCTTTGCTGTTTGTACACTTCAGGTGTATGCGGTGGGGGAAAAATTGGCTAATAACACGCAAATTAAAATTTAAACCAGCCAAGGCTTTAAAGCACATGCAACCAACATATTTTTGTCATTATGAATAAGTGCAATGTCTCATGAGTGTAACTTTACCATTGAGTAATATTTGAGGTTACTGTATGTCACGTTGTACAGTATATTGAGACAGAGGTGTCATAACTGCAGAAACAATGTGCTCTGTAGCACGAAACTGATATCTGATGTGAAGACATTTTAATTGAGTCAATTCATTAAGTTAGCACACCCCGATCATCACCTGAAAACAATATTTTTCGTTTTTTTATTTTAGTTTTTTTTTATTTAAATTTAATATTAATTATTGCATTTAAATATCAGGTTTTATGTCAAGCAGATTATTTAGCAAAATAGTTGGAACAAACTAGATATTATACATTTACATTGGGACTCTAAGTTCTTCAACACATTTTTGGAAAATGATAGCATTTGATTCAAACTGTTTTTACAACTCACTCTGTATCTGATACTTTCACTTTATTTTTGCAATTTCAAATATACCTTCTTGTCTGTTCACCAGCTAGATAACATAACATTATCTTCCTGAGTTTGCAAAAGAAATGTAGATTACAACACATGATATAAAAGGTTTACATTTGCAAGGCGTAAAAAAAGATGTAAGGATCAACAAATGGAAAATGAGAACTGTATGGAAAAGGTAATGTGTGACATTTCTAATTATTTTGAAAGATTATGTACAAAAGCATGACCTAAATAAATATACTTAGGCAAGTAACCTGTCCATGGGTTGTGCCTCTTTAGCACTATGAAAACTGATATATTTGTGAGCATCTCAACTTGCTCATCATATCAGCCTTAGATCAACCAGTTGGGAGAGTCCTATCTGTTAAGATTATGTAGGCTTGGGATTGTAAACCCCTTTGAAAAGTGGTCAATAATTTACATGAAACATCTATTTTCATGTTCAAGCTTCAAGTCCCAAAAGATCTTCAAGAAGCATTGATTACTGTAAGTTCATCATAGACTGGCTAAGGTGATTGTTGTAGGATTCTTCTCAGTTGCCATGTCCCTGATCTTTAGACTTAAGCCTAATGCATGCACATTGGCACTTGATAACCTTGTTTTTGTTGGTGTTGGTGATTACCTGTTTTTAAATAGTTATAAAAACTTAACCCAATAAAACCTATAAAACTTAGTTAAATAGTTGGTGCCAATAGCCTAGTGGTTAAGTGCGCTGACATATAGCACCATGGTGCTCACGGTGACCCGAGTTTGATTCCCGGCTCAAGGTCCTTTCCCGACCCTTCCCCTCTCTCTGCTCCCAATACTTTCCTGTCTGTAACCTCCACTATCCTATCCAAATTAAAAGTAAAAAACTCCTAAAGAACTTTGTAATATAAAAAAAAAACATAAGAATAAAGACAATGCTGTTCTCTTTAAAGTACATTGTGTAATTTCAATGAATTTTCTGCTGAATGTGTCTCTTTGTCTGAATGTGTTATGTTGTAATTTCAACAAATTAGCATAAAAAGTTTAGAATAAAAAACTGTTATAGCAGAGAAAGCTAAAATGCCGTCCAAACGCTGCTATTTCCAAAGAGCTTGTTCTGCTTCTGTAGTTGGGTTTCCAAAGGACACGACACAGAGAGAAGTGCTTACAGTTTCATTTTAATTATGTTCCAGAGAATTATATAAAAAGATATAGCTAGCATCAGGGGTCGCCACAGCGGATTGAACCGCCAACTTATCCAGCGCATGTTTTGCACACACTCACATACACTACGACCAATTTAGCTTATTCAATTCACCTGTACCACATGTCTTTGGACTGTGGGGGAAACCGGAGCACCCGGATGAAACCCACATGAACACAGGGAGAATACACAAACTCCACACAGAAATTGTGCTACCTACTCTGCCACCGTGCTGCCCCCATGTAACGCGTTGAGTTGGGTAAAAAAATAAATAATCACAGGATAGCTTGGCTAACTCGGGTTGCAGCAGAAAAATCAATCAAAGCTCACAAGGGTAGCATTCCACATCCTGCACGTTATTCTCCTGTCAACAGCGTCACTGTATATTACAGAAAAATAACTTGATTCGAGCATTAGAGAAAAATAAAAATAAACATGGGTCCCTCACACATGTGGTTCTCGTATTACACACACACACACACAAATTGCGATTCTCTCTTAAAGGAGCCACACCCTATTTTTTTTCTCTCATTACAGACACTTGTCAGATTTTATTTTAGAGAGCAGGCATGCAAAATCATTTTAATTTTCTGTCTGATTAAGGCTCAAACAGATACTGCTGACAGCTACTCTGACTGACATTCTATCTGCGAATCACAGCACATTATGTTAGCTGACTAATCAGAGGCTCTTGAGAGCAGGCTTTTTGGAAGAAATAGGAAATATCACAGTCGTTTCCATGTTAGCAGAATAAAATCAAAGTAAGTTATATGAGAAAATAGCGCGATTTTTCTGCAAGTGAAGCCTGAGCACACATTGCTTTGCATCTTATAAACACAATCAAGTCTTAAAAATACACTGTGGACCACCCCTTTAAATAAATTTTAAGTGACAGAGCACATGGGTCAGTTTTTCATAATTGCTGCTAGACATGACGATCTCTTGATATTTCTACAATTTAATATAAAAAAATTCTGTCAGAATGTTTACTTTTTGATTATCATTGCCGAAACGGGTAGTTTTCTAAATTTAGGTAATAGTTGGATTTACATTTTTTTAAATTTATGAAAGTATACTTTTTGTCTAATGATATGCACTGATAAAAAATGAGATAATTCATCATAGCTTCTATATTATCAGCAAAACATTCTGAGATGCCTCATCCTCTGCAACTCCACATATTCACATATACTGCAATCATTTAAGGACAGTTGCAGTAGAAAGAACTTGTGTTTTAAGAATGGCGTACTGCTTATATATATGTTTAATTTAATCTTGATTTAAAACAGTTTGTTTTGCATTATCATTGTAGACAATCAGCAAGTGAAAGGATTTAGCACTTGGGATGTATGACTCTTAAAGATGCTAAAGTAAAGATTAATGTAAATCTGGATATACCAAGGCCCAATCCCAATTCTATTTTTGTACCCCTACCCTTTCCCCTTAGCCCTCACAACTGAGGGTTTAAGGGGAAGGGCTTCAAATTTTACCCCTAAGAATTGGGACAGCACTACAGTCTGCACGCATCATCATATGTCATCGCGATCTCTTGCTTCATGTGAGATCAGATGATTGTGACTGCTGTAGTTATTCCAGTTGTGCTATTTTTTTGGTATTTATCTTGAAGAAATCACTGAAGGCATATATTATGTTGTCATAACGATATAATGTGGCAATAAGATCGTAACTGTACAGTGTATTTACACAGTGGCCATATTCATCTATGTAAACACACGAAAACAACATTAACATTATAGCAGACACTGTAAAAAGCTCATTCTCAGCCACTAGACTGAGAGTCATCGAGTGTCAGAATGTTGTGGGACTACTATACGGGAGTTATTTTTGTGGATTAAAGAATATTTTTGTGGATTAAAGCGGGGGTTTTATATATATATATATATATATATATATATATATATATATATATATTTTTTTTTTTTTTTAGCGTTTTGTTTTTAAAAGCATGACGGTAAAACACTAACGCGGTTATGAATGTAATAAAACATATGTTTGTTTGTCGTAAAAATTTGTAATAATGACGACAAATTCTAATTTGTGGATCTCCTTAATTCCGGATTCAGCAATACTGCTGTTGTGGCTGGTGTATTCTGGATTATTTCCTTACCCCTTGGTTTTGAGTGTGGTCCTGAAAAATCTTCGTTTAAAGGGCTATTCACCCCTTCCCCTTAGCCCTACGCCTTCAAGCTAAAGAGAATTGGGACACCCCTAGCCCTTGGCGCGAATGTGCAAAACGAGGGGTAGGGGTAAGGGGAAGGGCTAAGGGGTATAAGGTGTGATTGGGCCCAAGAATGCATAGCCTACTGTGAGCCTCAAACAGCTCTGGTTCCTCGTTCTCCTATAAATCCCATGAGTTTAAAATCTCGGTGAAAATCAGGCCTTTCAAAACAAAACACAAGACTGATACGTTACACACCAGATCATTTAAATACATGCCCCAGGCTGCGTTTGATTGGCCACAACTTTATGGTTAGACTAAACCCGAAAGCTATTAAATAATTCCAATTTAGTTAATCACAAAAAAGATTTGTTTAAAAAGAACTGTTACACACAATTTGACATGACTGTTTTCAAGTTTCAATCAGGCAAGAAAATTTTGGTCCCAAAAATTCCCATGTTTTTAAGGTTTGTTAGTATGTAAACATAACAAGTGAGTTTAAAGCATTCAGGTATAAAAAAGTGGTAATGTTTGCAGCTTTAACAAAGAATAACTGTACTTATACAGTGTCGACTATGCAATGCTATTTTACATGTACCTAAATACCTGATGAGTCCGTGAAGGATTATAGAACCTCAAATTCAGTGGTGGATGTTGTTACCTACAGATTCCGATTCGCAGCTTCACAGGGATTGCAGTGTATCGGTTTTCAGCAGAGCGACTCCAAGACTTTAAGGCAATGTCTCTTGTCCTTTGTCTCAATGTCCTCTTGGCTGGTGGATCCAGTCACTATATGACAACTGTGACCAGCACCATTATTTGTAACTCTAGGTGGTTTTCACTCTCTCATGTTCAGTCCTATGCATTTCCCGTGGTCATAGCTGCCTGTTATCTGACAGCGGGAAGCAGTGGCTGAGTGATTGACGGCTAATATTAACCAATCTGAAACCTGCACCCTACGGCAGACCGGTTGTCGTATCCGCACACATCAATTAGAGAAATGACATCTGTTCGCACGACAACCATTAATTGCACAAATGCTCCCAAATATATTTTGAGGTTGATCCTTTTTAGATTGCTTTCTATCAGTTGAAATGCAGTGCTTGCAATGCAGTGTTATCATATATCAGACACTCTCTGTGAAAACTCAGCTTGAGTCATTTTGACAAAATCATTCTACACAATGTATATTTATATTGTCAAATTCTGGTCTTGCTACCTTTACAGGAAAACTCTTAATGTTTTGTGAAATATTTCACATTTTCTTGTTATGTAATGAAGTATAAAAATAATTTAATTATTTGACGTGGTACAGCAGCTTTATTTGTAAAATCAAATAAGTAGAGTAGTAGTATAGTATATAGTAGTGTATAGTAGAATATGTTAATAAATAAATATAAAAGTGTAATTGATAAATGTATAAATCTAAAATCCCTTACTTCGTTATTAGAGAATTACTACATGATGGTTTATGATAGTTACAGTATGCTGTAGCATTTTATAACATAGACAGGTCTCGAAATTAACCTTTTTGCTTGGTAGCACGGGTGCTCCTAACTTAAAAAATGTAAGATTACCAGGCAAAATTTAGCTGCATCCACCAAAAATGATGAACACCGTTATTACAAGTGTCATATCAACAGATTTATTGTGTAAGAAATCAACACTCGCACTGCTTGAATTCGCAGTGGTTGACATGAATGAGATGAACTGAGTTAACGGTAATATGTGATGTTTTCTCATGGCTGCTGTCTGATATTGCACAGTTGATACCTGACATATAACTTATTTGCATACGTCATCTTAATAGCAATATGGTCTTTTCATGGTCTGCTATAGTAGTTTAATTTTAGTGAATGCAAGGGCCTTTGTGATGGTGTACGCAGTGTTAAATTTTACATATAGCTGCCACTTTGCATGGCTGACAGCCTCCTGAGTAAATAAACGATTAAACAGAAACTCTCGCGCTTAAATGTGTAGATTTGGTTTGCAAACGCCATTACCTGAAAACTCCGTCCCACAGGCTTACAGTAAATGGCTTTTAGTGATTTTCATAGTGAACTTCCAACCCACTGAATGTCTTTTATTCACTCTTCGAAAAGTGTAAATGGTGGATTAATATTCACCACATGATCATTGTAACTTTTTAGGTGTTTTTTAAAACAAAATCTGTCAGGTTATTTTTGTTCTCTCATATCCAGACCTTTATATATTTGCATTGTAGCAGCTTTTAAATATGTATGTAGACACATACAGAGGTTGAACAATGAAACTGAAGTGCCTGGTTTTAGACCACAATAATTCATTAGTATGTGTAGGGTCTCCTTTTGAGGCCAATACAAATCAATTTGTCTTGTAAAGACAGATACAAATCCTGTACAGTGGCCTGAGGGTTTTGCAAAATAGTGGCCACTGGCCAGATCACTACGTACGTGATGTGGGTGGAGGAAAATATTTCCTGACTCACTCTTCCAAAACACCCCAAAATGGCTTCATAATATTTAGCTCTGGTGACTGTGCAGGCCATGTGAGATGTTCAACTTCACTTTCATATTCATTAAACCACTCTGTCACCAGTCTAGCTGTGTCTAATGTCCATTGGATGCACATGGTCCTCCAGTATGATTCGACAAGTCCTGGCAGTGAAGTGCCCATTAGCAAAAGTATTGGGCTAGGGAATGCCATGATATTCCAGCCCAAACCATCATTGCTCTTCCGCCATGCTTTAACTGTGGGCATGCAACAGTCTGACTGGTACACTTCTTGGGGCTCTCTCACACCGTAACTCTTCCGGATGTGGAAAAGACAGTGAAGGTGGGACTCGGAGAACATTACGATGTTTTACATTGTCCATGGCCTAAGATTTTCACTGTTGGCACCCATTAAAATCAATGTTTGGCTATTGGACTATGAGTGACCAAGGTTTGGCTATAGCTACCCAGCCCATGTACATTGACCTGCACATGTGGAGTTCTCGATGAACAGTTTTGTGTGGAAGCAGGAGAGTTGAGGTGCACATTTACTTCTGCAGTGAGTGGGCATCTGTGGTTTTGTTTTTTGGATGCAATCCAGGTTAGCACACCGGACATGCCTTTCAGCAGCTTACTCTTGCGACCACAGTTACCCCTGTTGGATGTGGTTCAACCTTCTTGGTGATATGCTGACATTACTCTGGATACCGTGGCTCTTGATACATCACAATGACTTGCTGTCTTGGTCAGCGAGACGCACAGCAACAAATTGTTCTCTTGAATTCTGATGCATCAACCATAATGTTTTGTGGATTGCGATATTTTAAGCAAAACTGCTATAACTCTGCTAATTAAACCCTTACACTCTGCTCTTATTGGTGGAATGGGCAATCAATGAAGATTGGCTGCCATGCTGGTTAAATTTAGCCATAAGACCAAATTTAGCTATGGCCAGTGTTACAGTTTCATTGTCTAACCTCTGTAAATAGCTGAGTGATGAGAGTCCAGTATATGAAAATGACATACCATGATGAGGCTTAAACACCATTGTTTCCTTGTTAACGATCATTAATATGCAAGCCCCATTGCTAAGTTTGACTGGCCACAACTTTTCCCAGTCTATTTTCCTTTTCCCCTCATTTTTCAAGTTGTTATATTGATTATGTAAGGAAAGGTAAGCAGTTCTGTGTAGCAGGCAGCCATGACACGATGTAAGAAATAGAGATTACATTTATTCAATGGCACAGCGGTAAAGTCTGTTTTAATGTACATTTTTGTCCTTTAATGTGTATATTGTGAATTTTGCTGTAATGAGCCAACAAACACATGTAAACTGCTGAATATAATTGTTTAATCCATGTGCATGCGTTTTCATATGACTCGGCTCTTCTTGTGAATGCTGCTTTTTTTTTTTTGGGTGAGTTTTTGCACTTGCCTAAGACACAGAGCTTCTATTTAGATATCCGAGAATGATAAACATATTTTATCAATGCCTTGTATGGTACCTTTAACATTTTTAAATACCAAAGCCATTTATGTATAACTAGTTGTATAAAGCATGAAAATATGAAACAATTCATAGTAGTGTGTACTTTTTATAAACCCACCTTTTTTTTTTTTTGCTTAGCTGCCGGTTTGGCTTGATACATTTTAAGTTGGCATATTGGAATGCCCTGGAGCAGTGGGGATGTGCGTATGCTATAAAAACTCTGGTCAAGCATTGCCCCCAGCAGGTTTTAGACTGTAACTTTATTTTTTGTTTGAATCTTTTTAAATGTAGAACTCAGAAATGCTTCAGTCCAAGAACTAAATCACTGTGACTGTATTTTGCCTGTTTTATCTTTAAATATTTCAGTTTCAACCATGTCTGTAAGTGCTCTAGTTCTTTTAGTTTAGAGTTTAATTTGTTTTAATTAATTGAGCTGATAATGAAATCTATTCATCTAATAATTTATATCTAAAACTGAATGCAGCTGATTTTTGTTTGGTTCCATAAAAATGTTCATAAAAACATATAAACAGGCTAGTGAATCATTTGCGTGTAATTTCAGATCAGCTGTGAAAGTTCTTAGTTCGCCCCTTGTTGATTCTGCATAACCAGGAAGTTTATCTGTTAAAATGGAGAAAACAAACTTGTTTTCTCAGTAAATCATTTCCAGTTATAGGAAGTAATTGCAAACCCACAGTAACAATAATGACATCATACTTAAATGGTTAAATAACTCAAGGCGTACTATTATTTTTAGTATTACTAACCTTGTGTCCTATAGGCACCAATTTTTGTGCACTAAACATTCATTCATTTTTTTTTTTTGGCTTAGTCCCTTTATTAATCTGGGGTCGCCACAGCAGAATGAACTGCCAAGTTATCCTGCACATGCTTTACGCAGTGGATGCCCTTCCAGCCTCAACCCATCTCTGGGAAACATCCATACACACTCACTCACACTCATTCTCATACACTACGGACAATTTAGCCAACCCAATTCACCTGTACCGCATGTCTTTGGACTGTGGGGGAAACTGGAGCACCCGAAGGAAACCCACGCGAATGCAGGTAGAACATGCAAACTCCACACAGAAACGCCAACTGACCCAGCCGTGGCTTGAACCAGCGACCTTCTTGCTGTGAGGCGACAGGACTACCTACTGCGTTGCCTTGCACTAAACATTTTAACTTGAATTATTTTTGTAGCAGTTTTACAATAATTTTTTTTAAAACTAAAACTTATGTGTAGTTTTAGTACTACTAGTCTCACTGACATTTCTTTTGGAGTTTTGTTTTGTTGCAGTTGTCAGGTTTTAGTCATTGACGGCTGACCCAATGCCTGTAGCCATAGAAACATTTGTATACTAGATGTGTTTTGATTGACAGTTGACCTGTAGCTTTAGGACATCAACACAGACCTTCATGAGATGCAGCTCATTGGCACACTGCCGGTTCTTTGGAGACTGAACATGGGATGTCTTAAACGTTGTTCTGCTTGTGTCAGCTCTTAAAATGTTATTGCGTCTAATGTCTTCTAAAACTATGCACAGTTAAGGTGTGGTCACATTGTTTTCGACAAACAGAAAGCAGCTTTGTTTGAAAGGGACTTTTGTATGAGCTCTGATTCATTCATTGCTATGCTACAGACAAAAGAAAGTGCATGTTTTTTGACTGCAAATTTCATTGCAGTTTTATTAATGCGTTGCAGCTTCACCTTCAGAAAATATCTGCAACCTAGACATGGACATTCAGTGTGCAGCTGCCAGAGGCAGAACTCGCTGCAGACTAATGGAAAGCAGTAAAAATGTGCAATATATTAACATATCCTGTTTTTAACATGTTTATTTCAGATTTTCTAAACATGCACCCCACAACCAGTCATGCTTTGCTGCTGTAAGCTGCAGTATATTTGTGTCAGTCAGTATAATCAGAAAACCGATCTGCTGATTGAAGATGCACTGCAAGGCTGAAATAAAATCTAGAACGTGCATTTTCTATCACTTGGGCAATCTTTATATTTTATTGAAAAGAAGTTTGTTCTATTCTAAATACTCGTCCCTGAAAAACTGCAAAAAATATCCATAGCATTTTCCTATACGTTTTATTGTATGCTTCTTTAGGTGAAACGGCTGGTGTGTTTCACACTGCCCACTTGAAACCACCCCCACCCCCACCCCCGTGAGATCCAGTTGGAACTGGAAATTTCTAGCCTCTGCTGGCTCTCTGCCCACTCCCACAGGCCAGCCCCTATCAGCCGCATTTGAGCTGAAGCCAGTGAGAAAAGAGGGCAGTGCAAAGATGGGACATGAAAGCCACATCTATGGCTGAATCTTAGCGGAGAATGAATTATCCCCTGTAATGTCAGTAGCGGTGTTACAGAGATGAGATTAATATGTAAAAACAGACAATTAAAAGCAGAGTAAAAGAGAAATAGTATTTATTATGCTTAAAATATGCCCGTGTTTGTTAAAATAAAACTGCTTAATTTATGCAATTATTATTTGCTTGCTCTTGTTAATAGCTGTTTGAATTATGCAGTGAAATAAAGCAGTCTCTCAACTGTTTTACTTCTTTAAAATAGCTCTTGTAGTATATGTGCATATTTGGTAATATAGTGAGTAAATGTCAGGTGTGACGAATTGGTTTTAGATAAGCACCTAATTTTTTCCTGAGCTGCGCGGTTGCTAAGACCAGTATTTCACAGTGCTTGGCAAGCTTGATTTCTTTTCTTTCTTTTTTTTTTTTTTTTTACAATACTGACATTATTTATCCTTGCAATAGCGCCTCACTGAGGTGGGAAAATAAACTACATTAATAATCATATTTTGTTTTAGGGAAGTGTGTATGAAAATATATCAACAGTATAACATTTTAGCACAACATACAGGATATTTAGTATTTATTACTTTTTGATCATTTTTTTGTGAGCTCTCTTTTTTGATACACCATAAATATACACTAAACATTTATACTTCTACAAAATGTATAAAATAATTATTATACTTTTTCCTATTATTTATAAAACCTTTTATAAAGTGTTTTAATGTAATTTTAAATGATATGAAGTATAATAATATAAAATAGTATTGTATATTTTCAGAAAAGAAATCACAAAGTTATCCAATAGTAATTTTTAGTTATCCAATAGTAACTTTTTTTTAAATTAGGAGCTCTTGTTATACTTTAGGGCTGCACGATATTGGAAAAAAATGACATTTAGTTTTTACATCACAACATGATCATACTTTCACAAAAGATTACCTAAGTCCCTCTACTTGGAAAAAATTTATATATCTACACAAAACATAAACAATTTTTAAGCATAGATGAATACAATAGAACAAAGCTAAAAATGAATCATTTTTTATGGTTTTCTGTGGAGTCTAACAGCAATGAAGAACAGAAATTCTATATTACTCAAATGTAAAATTAACCCTGTATTGTATTCATTTTAAAATAATCAAATACAATTAATCTTTGTTAAATCTAAACTTTAGAGCAGGGGTGCCCAAATGTTTTCCTATAAAGTGCCAAAAATCAAACTTATGAGGGCTGTGGGCTGAATATATATCAGATCGTATATATTAAATTTGCCATGGGTAATTCTCTAATTTATTCAGGAATATTTAAAAATAACTAGACCAATGCAGTGTCATTTTGAACATTTATATTGAACGTATTACAGTAAAACTTAAACAATCCTATTTATAACACAAGTTCAATGCTGAATACACTAATCAAGCTTACTTTAATTTTGCTCGCAGATGTCTTGTGCAGTTTGCTGTCAGTATTTACATTTTAAAAGTCTGATTCATTTGCAGTGTTTAATTGAATAATTTCATTTCAGTTGGCTTTTTTTGTAGCTCAGTAAGAAAACACAGAAACTAAAAGGCTGCATTAAATTTGAAATGATGATCACTGTCAAAGGCATTAGACACACGTCACTCTGGTGTTTATAGCGACCCGAGTTCGATTCTTGCCTTGAGATTCTATGGCGATCCTTCCCTTCTCTCTGCTCCCCACGCTTTCCTGTCCATACTCTCTAATGTCCTATAAGCTAAAGGTTAGAAGAAGAAAAAAAGGAATTTCTTGGTTAAATTTAGCTTGATATCTTAGTCAGAGGTCTTAAAACACACCTAAATGAACCTTTCACTTTATTAGGATTAAACTGATTTACGGTTATTATAATCCCAACTCAACATTGCAGATCCTGTGATGTGACTTGCAGATGAGCACATTGTGATATCGATGCTGAAACGATATATTGTGCAGTCCTATTATACACGATGCACTATGATTGTGCCACTTAACATACACAAGTTTGGATAGCATGATAAAATGAACTTAAGAAACATAGCTTTAGATCAACTTTTAATATTTTCAGTTTCATAAAAACAGTTATAAACAGGCGGTCCTAAAAATTGCACTAATTTTATATGCACAAATACACAATGTACAGACATCAAAATGTAGAGCTCTAAAATATTTAAAGGACTTTTCATAAATAAAGTGCTGTCATCATTTAACCTATGAAATGCAATATTGGTTCATTGACTCACTTGCTCCTTATATGGCACTTTAACTGAATCGAGCACAACAGGTATCACTGATTTACATAAAGAATTATAACAAAAGTTGCTTTACAGTGTTGTTCTGACAGTCAGGATTCAAAATCACTTGCTCATCCTAAACTTTTCTGCAAATTTAAATATTGACAATGATGAGTGTATGAAGGCTCAAAATTACATTATTTTCTCTCTCGCACTTTCTCTTCATTTTTGCCAATTTCAGATTCATTGTAGAAAAACCATTACATTTAAATTTCTCCTTCTCGGCAGCTTCATATTAGCGGTTGGCAGCGTGGCAAACCAATATCACATTACTGAAACAAAAATTAATATAGCTTATTAATCGTGCTTCATACAGTTTCAGTTAATATTTAATTGTTCGCATTATTATAAGACCAAAACTGTCACAGTCTAGCGTGGAATATGCATGTTTGAGCTTTCGTATTCGTATTCTTTCATAACTTAATCCTTAATTTTACAAAAGATGAATAATGCACTCACCTGGCTGCCGGTCTCAAAATTTGCCAAAATGATCAGGATGAGCTAGGGACATGCTTGGCAGCATTTAATGAGGCAGGATTTGTTTTCTTAAGAGGTAACTGTAACAGGATTTATACGGTTGCATACAGTTGCATAGGGTCAGTTCGTTCACCATCATCTGTTTTAGATGCAACATAATGCTAGTTTCACTTCTTGAATTGTGCTTTTTTTCAGAAACATTAATGGAATTTCATCTGTTTGATGATCCATCGCGTCGTACTGTTGTGAAGTTTACCTGTTGCAGCAGTAGATTGTGAAGCACTTAGGAAATTGCAATGTGTGAAAAAACTAATTTCCCAAAATTGGAATATCGAACCGTTTAAATTATTATAAGGGTGATGCAGTGGGTAGCACTGTCAAGAGCAAGAAGGTTGGAAATTCGAGCCTCGGCAGGGTCAGTTGGCATTTCTGTGTGGTGTTTGCATGAGTTTGCACGGGAAGACCGTGTTGCCTCTGGGTGCTCCGGTTTCCCCTACAGTCCAAAGACATGCGCTATAGGTGAATTGGGTAAGCTAAATTGTCCGTATTGTATGTGTGTGATTGAGAGTGTAGATTGAGAGGGTGTTTCCCAGTACTGGGTTGCAGCTGGAAGGGCATCCGCTGCGTAAAACATATGCTGGATAAGTTGGCAGTTCATTCCACTGTGGCGACCCTTGATTAAAAAAGGGACTAAGCTGAAAAGAAATTGAATTAACGAAATATTCTGTTCTGATATTTTTTCAGTACTGGTATACCGCGCGTCCCTAGTGCAGGTAAATGATCTGTGTTGATCAGTGATCTTTCACTTAAGAGGAGGGTGGGAGCTTTGTTCACCTGTTCATGAGAAAAGGTGGTAAGTTGTTATATTTAGGCGGGGGTGTCTTTGTGACAGTCATTTTTCAGTTGCTGTGCCAAAAAATTAGTGGTTGTGGCTGCAAATTGCAAACATCAATGTTGAACTTGAGAGTTCAAAAGCTTCAATTAGGTCAGCTGTACAAGAGTGCCATGATATTTTTTCTGGTTGCATACTGTAAGATATGTCACAATGCAACTGAAATGGTTACGCTGTTGAGCCCTGGCCATACATCACAACACAGTGCACTAAAATTTTGTGCTCAACTTTTCTTAAATCTACATTCTGAGCTCATGTGTGTTGTCTTCTCTCACAGCAGTGATTTCCAGGCAGCAAGCTCCAGTGACCGATTCTCCAGCTCGATCTGTTCAGTCCACTGCTGTCCCCTGCACCTTCAACACAACCACTACCTTCACTGGACAAAGATGAACCTCGTAAAAGTTTTGGTATCAAAGTGCAGAACCTCCCTGTGCGCTCAACAGGTGAGATTGTAATGAGCTGAATTCAAATTATGCCAAAGCATGCAACTTCTCAAACAACAAAACAAAACTTGCATTGCCAAATTAATTTAACCTAGGTAATTTATTCAGTTAAGCATCTAGTAAGTATATTTATGTATTTATGCTATATCTCTCAATTTTAGACTACAAGCCTCAAGGATGGACTTTTCCATGAATTTAAGAAACATGGTAAAGTCACATCAGTTCAGATCCATGGTGCCTCTGAAGAACGATATGGCTTAGTGTTTTTTTCGCCAGCAAGAGGATCAAGAGAAAAAGCTCTAAGTGCATCTAAAGGGAAGCTGTTTTTTTGGCATGCAAATTGATGTCACTGCTTGGCATGGTCCAGGTAAGCTCCTAGCATTTAGTACAGAATTGTTTGTTTCCAGGTTTAGGCGTAGCATTGAACCCTTGAACATTGTTCTGGTACCTATTTTTCAATAGAAACAGAAAGTGAGAATGAGTTCCGGCCTTTGGATGAACGCATAGATGAGTTTCATCCCAAAGCTACAGGACATTATTCATAGGAAATTTGGAGAAAACCACAACCTATAATGACCTGCTGAACATATTTCAGCGTTTTGGAGAGAGTGTTGTAAGTTGGCATTTTGAAAAAAGTGTTTTTAAAAATTGTTTGTGCAGTACAAATCCCCATTATATTGTTAGCACTGCTTATTTGTGTTCTTGTTTTACCCGGATATTGATATAAAAAAGGTAAATGGTTTCCCCACAATATGCCTTTCTCCAGTATTGTGACATAGCAGTGTCTGCAAAGCAATTAGAAAATGGATGGTGAATATCTTGGCACAACAGGTTAAAGGTGAGAATAGCTACAATCAAGTGGTTTAAATCTTATTGTCTAATTTTTTTGTGTCGTTGCCATTTTCATTTAGTAGACTTTTTGAGAGAGAAAAAATACAGAATTGTTGACCATTATTTAAAAATTCAACTCTATTAACCTATTGATTACACTGGACAAACTGGTTGACTTGATGTTGATTGGTCTTTCTTGCAGCTTGGTTTTGGCAAGAGTATGCCTACTACATGTGTATGGTTTGGCTGGCTTGTCCTCCAGTATTACTGAACAGTATCTCACAAGGCACTTTTGTCGTTATGGACATGTAGTAAAGGTACTCTAATATTCTGTGCATGATTTATATTTTTCTTAAACTCACCGTTCTATTTAACATCAGTAGAACAAAAGATTGCTATATTGTATCTCTAAATTTAAAAAAACTATTTGTTTAGGTTGTCTTTGACCGGCTGAAAGGAATGGCCCTCATCTTATATAATAATATAGAGTATGCACAGGCTGCTGTCAAGGGAAACAAAGGGTTGGAACATGTGGAGGATGAAATAAAATAAAGGTCTGTAATGTAATTTTGAATTGTACTACTGCACTTTAGAGTTTAATGACTTAACAATTTTTTGTCTAACCTACTGTTAATAATGTGTTGTAGGTTGACTTTGCTAACAGGAAAGCCAGATGGCTTTCTACCGTTCAATGCAGGATCTGGACAAGACATAAGAGATTTCTATGAATCATATCTGAACGAAGGTAAGATTTTTCTATTTTAACACTTTACTTCAACTGTTTAGAATCCCTGCTGTTTTAAGTAATTTTCATATCTTTTATGTCTTTTTTTTTCAGAGATGAGCGCCGGACGCCATATCATGAGTTCACAGCTGAACGTGGCATACTATGAAAAATGTGTCGTACCCCAACTTCTTACACAGAGGATGCACGTCGGATAATATCCTGCCAGAAGTCGAGAGTTTTTATTTCAGAATGGGATCCTTACCAGGGAGATTACTATGACCCACGGTATTATGATGACTCCGTGAATACAGGGATTATAGAGGACCCATATGAGAAGGACATTCGAAAGGCTACAGCTACTTACAAATGAGAACGTGAAAGGGAAAGGGAGGAGGTTTGAAACAGACCCTTGAGCGAGACAGTGGTCGACGAACAATTGAACATCAACAAAGCCCAACACATCCACGTCGTCCTGCTAGTCCAGCTGCCTCTCCATCCCTTTCTGAACGTCCTCCAGTGACTCTGAACATCACGTTTACAGTCGCTCATCTGAGCGAAAGTGGCAGCTGCAGCTCACTTTCTCCACCACGCTTTGAGAAGCCAGACAAAATTCGTTTGGAGAGGCACAATAGGAATGATAAATTGGAGAAAGAAAAATCACTCTTTGAGGCAGAGGTGGCAAATTGTGGGGAAACAGAAAGAAGAGCAGGACGTAAAGAAAAAGGCAGACAAGGACAGGACTGAGAGACAGAAGTTGAAGAAGTTGAAACTTGCATCTCCAACTGTTCCATTACCAGAGGCAGAGCCTTGAACTTGACAGGGAGCTAGCCCAGAGGCTAACATAACTCTGCGAGGTCAAAGTGAGCAAATCATTGATCAAAGACAAAGACTACTCTGGTAAAGGAAAAACTTGATCTGCTACCTTGTGTTGTCCAGCTAACAAGAGTAAAAGAGAAGGAAGGAAAATTAATAGACAGCATCCTCAGTGAAAAACAAAAAACAAAGGTTGGGAGTGATCCTGTTCTGTCTCCAACAACCCCTCCATCAGCTGATCACAAAAGTATGCCTTTCCGCAAAGACACTCAGGCTAGAGATTTCTTTAAGCATGGAAACATCTCAAGGAGAAAAGCCTGGCAAGCCAAGTGAGGGTAGTGGATAAAGAAGACAAGTAAAAAAACAAAAAATATTTCAAATCTGATCTTGCATTTGAATCCAGCACATCTGTGGATGCTGACCGCAAGGCTGCGCGAAAGAGACGCTTTGAAGAAACATCTGCAAGGCTGATAATTTAAGGAGAATAAGTCAGGAGGAGGATGAAGGGAAATTAAGGAGAATTATTGATGAACCTTTGCTGAAAGACCTTGATTATGATACAAAAGTTGTTCAGAAAAGAAAACACAAGAGAGAACGAAAAATTTAAGCAAGAGAGGATGGTTACTGTTAGTACTACAATAGAGAGTTGGACAATGTAATGCCAGTAGGCCTCAGTTTTAGACCTTCAGGCTCGACTTGGGGAACCAGCTGAGGATGCAATAGATCCATTAGATAGCCTTGATCAAAAGATAGGTGCTTTTGGAGCTAACAGTCAACCAAGTTTCAGTCTAGCAGTCTCTGACGATGGAAGTGTAGATATGGAATTTTCAAGAGGGCAAGAGCTAGCAGCATTTAACTAGCTACCACACATCCTCAAGGCAAGAAAGAGATTCTGAAAGGGAGGAAAGTTGCTCTCAGACATTGATCATTCGCAGAGTTGCAGAAAACAAAGGGAGCAGATCGCCGCTTTGCAGCAGCAAAATGTTGGAGTGTGATAAATCAGATAAACTGAAAGCACACCAAGCACAGATGCAGAGGAATTTGCGCATCGAAATATTGTGCATGAGGTAGGAAAACCACCACAAGATGTTAACCTGGCAGTTCTCCGAGCAGCAAGCAAAAAAAGTTGGGAGGATTCGAATTTGATTTTGGCAAAAGACAGCAAAATTATCTAATGTTTTAGACAGAGAAATGATGAACCTGAAAGAAGACTTGCTTCACATCCAGGGCACCCCCTTGCTGAGGAGGAGGATAAATGCATCACAGTTGTTGACAAAGACCCAGATTCACCAGTGACAATGGATAAAAAATAGCTTGCATTTTGATATTTCAAAATACAATATTAGCAATGCAGTGCATCAAGGGCGTTCACCACATGCAGAGATACTAAAAGTGAAACCATCAGTTACTGAAGAGGGTTCTGTTGGTGAGAGCAATATTAGGCAGGGCACATTGAGAGAAATGAGCTTCCCCACAAGCATTGTTAAACGGGAAAGTATCCGAAAACGTCCTGAACGCGAATTAGAACCTGGAGAGGTTCAAGTTCAGACTCTGATGAAGATGAAAGCAAACACTATTCATTAAAGCCAATCTCTTTCAAAAGAGAGCACGAAGAGCGGGCTTTTCAGATGTAAAGTATTCTGAGTCTCTTGAAAGAATAAGTTCTATGAATTGCATTGGATAGACAATAACACCAGGACACAAAAGCTTTGCTTGAGCGTATGCTAAGTCACTGTCTTCATCTAGAGAAGGAAAATTGTTTTTCCTTGGTCATGACTCAAAATTCAAAAGTTTACAGAATAACACTGACAAGGAAAGTCTGAACCTACTCCAAGACCTATTCCTTCTTGGTACTTGAAGAAAAAGAAAAGTCGCTCTCTGATTCTGATGGAAAACTTGATGATAAAAAGCAAGATGCTAAGCCTGATGAACAAGAAAGACAAGATCTCTTGGCTTCCACGATTTCTTCATAGCTCAATCTTTGAACAGGATTCACGTCGGCTTCAACACCTTGAGCGAAAAAATACTGACCCTGAAGTTAGAATTGGCAGAGATAGTATTACAGTGATTCTCAAGGTGAACAACCCGGAACAGGAGGATCAGACTTATCTCAAGAACCAAGAGTACTTTTTCATAGCCGCTTTTTAGAACTTCAGCAAAGGATAAGAAACCAACAGCTCCCCATTTCAGAAAAAACTTAGTTTAACTGATCAAATGGAGAAGACATTGGATGAAGAGTTTAGGCCATCTCCCAATTATCAGACATTTCCAAGAGTCATTAGCAAGTCATATTATAACACCTACAATATCCCCAGTGTCCTCAGTCTAAAATTTCAGAGATGTCTGTGCACCATGAGAAGCCTGTTTTGCATACTACATACCAAAACATAGATAATCCAGCAGTTGTGAATGAGAGGTCAGAAAATGCTCCAGTAGATTATCCATCGTTAATTAGCATAAAGGATGAGAACACCACTGTTCCATTGAGCACTCCATCACCTGAAACCCACAATAAAGAAGATGTAATTGTTAAAGAACCTGGAGGAAAAGCTCATTGATTCCAGAAAAACTGTACACACCGCTGTTGAACAGGAGATTGAGATCAAACCTCCTACTCCTGGTGCATCGTTAGCTATGTTGAGCCAGAATGTGATGGCTCTGCAGGCATCTTCTCCATTGTATCCAAAGACCAGTAAAGATCAAGAAACTTTGGAGCTCTCAGAAACAACAACAGAGCCTGCTAATTCTTCTCGTCACAAGGTTGTATCTCCTCTGGAGCTGCCAGACACAGAAATTGAACAGTACTACCACAGCGTAAACAACCTAAGAGTAAAAAGGTAAAGAATGTCCCATCAGCGCAAACGCATATCACCCAGTCGTTAATGAAAAACCAGCTACACGAAGACGTGAACGCATTGATAAAGAAAAGCTAAAAAGATCCCCCAGAGGGAGACTCTTACAAAACTTACTGCTGATTCCAGAAATTCTGCAAAATCTCCTTTTCAACTTTTAGATTCAGAGCAGGGCCTTGAATCAAACACAAACCAAGGCAGAAACACGCCAGCGACCGGAATGTGCGATCTGTCTATGCAACACCCCCCAGAGGAAGATCTCCTCAACAACAAGAAAAGAGGTAACAGACCTCCCCGTTCCACTCTTAAGCGCTCTAGGGGTCGTCCACCAAGACTCGCAGACAGTGGATGATACGTCTCCGGTGAAAGGAGATCAGGTTAAAAATTCTGAGGCTGAAGACACTGAAAGATAAAGAGTCAACAAGTATGGAGAAATAACTAAAAATGCAGAGGCATTGGCCGCTCTCCGCGTTCTCAAAAGGGGCAGTCTTCACCAATAAGATCAGCAAGAAAAGCCAAAAGACATTGAAATTGGATAAAGTTGTCAGGTACTTCTGCATCAGTTCGAGTTAGACAGAGAAGCAGTTGTGTCACCTGCCCTAGATCACAAGCTGATCCAAAGATACTTTGAGGCAGTTGGACATTTGTCAAAAGATACCAAAACAGAATAACATGTCTACTAGATGAGAAAGGAACTTGTTGCTGAGGAAATTTCAACAGATGACAGTGTAGAAATCACTCCTTTGGAAAAATTATTAGACAAGGAGGTCAAGACATCAAGGTCAACACGGAACACAAAAGCAATGTCTGAAATAAGTCTATCAAATGTGGTGAAGCTCACTATGGATGCAGTTAGGAAGCTGTTCATCATAGGGTGATGACATAGCTGTTTGTTTTGAAGGGTCTTTAAAAAGCTAATGTTCCACAATCAGTAAAAGAACAGTCAAACGTTCAAGATTACCACAAAAAGGAAAATGTTAACAGCCCTGATGAAAAAGGATGAGACTCTTTCAGAAATGGTAACCTCCTACTGATCCGTGGCTGCCCTGCTTGCTCGTCAAATGGAACTGGAAAGAGCAGTGGAAAATATTTCAAGATTTACAGATGACCAGCATCCGGTAACCTTACAAAGAACCTCGTACAGAACCACCTACCCCACACAGCACCTGTTGTAGTACAGCCTCCAGAAGATCCAGAGGTAGGAAAGCCTGCCAATCCAGCAAGTGAAACTGAATTGGCTGAAGCAATTAATTCAATTACTGCTGAGGATATATCAGGTGATACAGAGGGCATTCTCTGCTTCAACAACGTACACAACCCTCCTTCCTCAATCAGAGACTCTTGATTTGCCTGTACCAAATGAGGTTATGGAAACTGAGTCAAACTTGACTGTAAAGACTATTGTACAGTCCTGAACAAAATAATGTTGTTGTTCCAGTCTCAAAATCTTCTCAAGGCATGTAACACAGATACTTCACTCACAAGATCACCATTGACAGAGGTAGCAAAAAGAGGCGGAAAAGCACGTCCAAAAACGCCAAAAAAGAACAGATGGGAGGAAGGGTTTCTTTGAACCGGAAACTAGATATTGCTGAGAATGTAGTGCTGGAACCTGAATCCACTACAGTCAAACTTCCAGAATCTATTCCTGAAGAGATTCAAACAGCTAACCCTAAGGCAGCAACATCGGCAGCTGCAGCAGCGGTAGTCATTCCTGTTGCTGCCTGCATGCAAACATGAAGCTGCATCTTACAGTGATTTTGGATACACCTAAAGAGGCAGAGCAGCCTGCTGTTGAATCAGCCTGAACCTACAAGAATCTGCCTTCCATTCTGGAAATAACAGTCCTTCTTATTCAAGGACACAACAGTCATCTCCTGAGCGAGGAGCATCTGCCCTTACTTCACCTACAACAATGCCTGAATTCACCTGCATCCTCTAACATCCCCCCTGAATGGAATACCAGGACAGAAGGAGAAAGTAAGGTTACCTAAACCACAAGGTAATGTGGCTTTTGTCTATCCCAGGAGCTGGGGGACCCCCAGCAAATCCTCCTTTGCCTCCTGGACACAAAAGCCTCTGATATTGATGCAAGTTCTAGCACAGCTGCGAAAATTTAATGGAACCAAAGTATGTGTCTTCTTCAAATAGCAATTCAGTGACAAGTATGCAGTTCAACTACCACATTAGCAGATCCACGGATGTCCTGATAATGAAAATTCCAGTTGGAAGCTGTGCTGCCTTTAAAGACCTCTCTACCTGAAGATAGACCTAGCCCTATAGCTCAGCTTGTACCCCTGTACAGCACCACCGCAGCCCCCTCCTCTACAACAATGTGAGACTCCACAGATCTTAAAGGAGAAACTAGCAATAACTTCTAACTGCCACTTCAGTCATTAGTCGGATCCCTATGCCCTTTGATTTTGAGGACACTCCTCGCATCTCTTTAAGTAATCGTAACTCTGGGAATGTCTTTGCCAAAGCAGAAATATCGCACTGGCTTGAATGAAAATAATAGGTATCATGGACATAATACTTCTGAAGATGGTGGAAGTGTTGGGCGCCCAGTTGTTGAAGGCACACATTGTAACACTGGGTCAAGTACTGGTTTGAGGGTCAACACATCCGAGGGTGTGGTAGTATTGAGTTATTCTGGACAAAGACAGAGGGACCACAGCGGATCATTGCAAAAATAAGCCAAATCCCTCCAGCCAGTGCGGTTGACATTGAGTTTCAGCAGTCTATAAACAAAATCTCAGATTAAACAAGAACCTCATCTCACCCCTCTACCCCAAAAGGATCACAGACACCCTACAGGCTATGGGTCACACAGGGGTAGTATTTAGCTGGCCAAAGTATCAGTGCCCAACCTGTTATTTCCTCAATACGCCAGGAAAGCCCTACGTCTGAAAAATCAGAAACCATCTTACCAACAAGGAAATTCTCTGAAATCTTTCCACCAGTCCCCAAGCCATCCTCACTTCTGAGGTAGGTCAGTCAATACACAGCAACACCATATGAAGAAAAATGAGAAACTGAATCATTTTCAATGAAAGCTGATATAAACCTGATATAAAGGCGTCGCAGACTTTCAATGTTAAACCAGTTTTTAAGTCCACGCCACCCATCTTTCTCAGGCAATCACATTTTAAGTCCAAGGCTCCACATGAAAGAGCTGTCCCACAACCCAAGCAAGATTCACATTCTCCAAGGGCATCTAGCCATTCCATGTCACCCTTTCCAAAAGTTGCCCCCCTAACAGCCCCGTTGTTCTGGGACCAGCTGGCCCTATGTCTCAGTATGTGTCAAATATACACCATGCTGAGCAGTCAGTGATCATGCCTCCTCATAGTGTCACCCAGTCTGTGCCCATGAGTCATTTGTCCCAAGGGGACGTGCGAGCCAGTACTCCAACATTATCTGGAATAGGTTATGGATTGCGTTCAGAAAATCTCTTATCACCTCGATCAGCACCTCCACAACGTCCACAACTCCTCAACCTGCAGTAATCAGAGATGTCATATTGAAATCGCATGCAGGCTCGTCTGGTGGTGGTCATGTGTTGAGACAAGCAATGATGATGCACAGAATCTCCCACAAGGACTTCGTAGGAGCTTCTGCACCACAGTTGCAACAGGAAAGTATAGTAATACAGCCTGAATTCAAAAGTCTGCATCACAGGGCATTACGTCTAGATCAGTATGCCAGACTTATGCAGCAGCATTTGACTGACCATCCCGGTGTTGTTGAAAGTCGCCAAACTCGAACCCCAGAGGTGGTGCAGTCATCTTCACACATTTCATCTGCTTCTTCTAAATCCTCTTCCATAGTAAAGAATGCTCCACAGATTGTGAGGGATGGGCCAAAAGCAGTGGAGCTGAAGATGTCACCCTCCCCTCATTCAGACAATAGGATAACAGGACACCCCACCTGGTTCAGTGATGTATCTCCTCAAGGAGTTCAGTTGATTCACCCTGGAAATGGAAATACCATGAATGAATACTACAAAGAAATGCGTGGCTTCCATCCTCAATATCCAGGTCATTCAGTAATTGGAATTAACTTGGCTAATCATGGGATTCCTGTGTCTCAGGTGAGAATTCGTTTTGTGCTGTACAGTTGTAACTTGTAAAACTGGGAAAAATGGCTTCTTGATTTTACTCTCAAAATAAATTTTCATATTTTAAACAGTGGATCAAGTGGATATTTAAGTGGATTTAACAGAATGAAGGTAGAAATATGTAGAACAATTTTATTGCATTGGCACATTAAAAAAATTAAACAAGTAGCCTAAATCGTTGTATAGTGTGCAGTTAATAGAGAACATGAAATTCATATAATTTATTCAAATATCGTCTCTTCTCCAGGTCTCACAAATTGATCACGGTCAAAGACACAAGGTTCCCTCTCTCTCCTCCAGTGAGTCTGTGGGAAGTTTTAGTGAATCAAAACTCGAGGGTTCTCACATTCGGCACTCAGGCACCATGGATTTGTCTCATATATCGCGAGTTCAGAGTGAGGCTGGATCCCCCTCTTATACTTCTCCAGTGACTATAACACCAAAACTGGAGTTGGCTATCACTTTGCAGAAGGGACCTCAAGGACCTGTTTCTAACAAGATGCCATTTCCTTCTTTAGCTTCTTCACAGATGCGTTCAGACTTCAAACTTGATCACACAGGACTTCGGTCTGTTGATATGGTGCAGTTGTTAACGGTTAGTAATCTTTTTTTAAATCATGATTTCTATCAGCTCAATGGAAATAATTTATATATATGTTGAAGTTAGAATTATTAGCCCCCTTTGAATTTTTTTTTCTTTTTTAAATGAATATGTCTGAATGAACAGCTTCCTTAACTGCATCCATAGTGAGCTTTACCACATTGATAGACTTATTTTCAGATATTGCTTTTGTGTTCCGTGTTGACCTTGATATCTGATAATATTTTTTCTACTGGAGAAAGTCTTATTTGTTTTATTTCAGCTAGAATAAAATCAGTTTTTAAATTTTTTTTAAACATTTTAAGGTCAAAATTATTAGCCCCTTTAAGCTATATATATATTTTTTCAATAGTTTAGAGAACAAACCATCGTTATACA